>NC_141155.1:64525931-64829181 GCF_053477565.2 Lygodium microphyllum
CATGTCAAACAAGTTCCAAAACAGTATGAACCTTTAGTACCCTTCGCTTAATACCAAAAAGATCCACTTATTCCATATGTAAAAGTCTTATTTGCAGACTGTAATATAGTTAAAACCCATGTCCAATGGCTGACAACATCTAGACAAACACCCTCTAATTACATGTGATGATAAAAAGCAAGTGCCTTGACAAACGATCCATGTTCAGCATAACCTTTTTGTTGGATTCCACATCTCGGATGCGCAGCAGTTCGACAGCGGAACAAATGGATTTGAAGGAGGTAGGTAAGATGGAGGCACTTAGTGCTGATGGTTGCTTGCAGCTACCTCACGCTCCTTGGGTTTTGTCCACTAAAGAAGAGCACATTGTGAAGCAGATAGTCAAGTCTATCCGCACTCCATGGGTATGATGCGTTCTCTCAGGTTCACGTTTTCAAAAGATGACCAATTATCAGGGCTAAAATCCCATGATTAGCATAAGATATATCACATTTTTACTATGAATGGATTGTAAGTTGCCTGTGTATTTTACTATTTGGAGTGTAGTCATTGTTCATAATGCTTCCTCGTTTGTGATAGTTTGTACTACCGATTGCGATCGCAAGATGCCTTATTCCAGAAATACATGGGGCGATAGAATGTGTAGCACATATCGAATCTCAATAGCATAGAATGTCCATTGTGTAGTAGCGACATTTGCACCTACTTACAGCTGGCATAGTTATAGCGCCATCTAACCCATTGCTTGCTTGATTGAATCTTGCTTCTTTTCCTTCACTTCAGCCTTCAAAATCAGCCTCTCTCAATGGTGCGGCTCTGATACCATGTCAAGAATCGCATGGTTGGGGGACTTGCTCAAGATGTTGCACTAAACACACAAAGAATGCACAAGGAGAAGTTCACTCAAGAGACAAGAAGAGAGATGGAGGTTAAAACGTTTTCTTGCTGGTTACTTCTTCTTCTTCCACATACTTTACAATGTTACACAAAGTATAGATAATATACAACATAACGGTGTCGTAGATTTCGTGTAAGGGCTGCAGAACACGGAGTTGAAGGTACAGCAATGGAAGAGTCTAACAAGAAGAAAATTGAATTGTTGATGACAAAGTTCACTATATTCCTTGTCAAATGAGTTACAAGAAGTTCATGTTCAGAATAATCAGAAATTCCTCATAAACTGTTTACATTCAGGTTTTTGAAGACAGTTATGTCTTTAGCATATAGGCTTGCATTCAGAATTTAGCAAGTCTGTGTAGAGGAAGGATTCAGTTGTCTTTGTAATGTCAAAACTTAGAATCATCAGAACAAACAGCTATGAGTTTGTCATCTTTCTCATCCTGTTTTATCATTGGCATAAGACCAATTTCTCTTGTTCGAAGGAAACAACTTGGAACAATAGGTTTTTGCATAAAGACCAGCACATTCATGGAATCATTATCCTCACAAAGAGTTCTGTGAGTAAAGCCATAGTTTTGAGGGATCACCACTGATGAATACACCATTCAATCAACCTTGATGAGCCCTGTTTTCTTATCTAGCTCATACTTCACTTTGCTCCCCCCTTCACTTGACATCCTCAAAGTCAACATAGACTGCTGGAACTGTTATCTGATCATGTATCTTTTTATCATCTGAAGATTGAATGAACACATCTGAATTAGCGCCCAGAAAAGGTGATTCAGAGTAGCTTCCAAGAATATCTGTACTGTTTATCAGTTCAGCTGTGATATTTAACAGACTAAAATTATGAGGAAATGTCTCAAGAAGTCCCAGTGATTATCTGCTTCCGGGTGCATCTACATCTGTGTCGATCTAAAATCCCTTCATGCTACTTCCCCTGCTTGACCGTCTTCACACGATGGTATTGTTGCCACTCAGCGCTGAAGCTAGACAAGGTTGTGTATCGAATTTTCGGTGTTGTTAGGACCTTAAGGAGGGGTACAGGTGTAACAATAGCTACGAAGTTGAAGATGTTGGTGATGGCTCAGAACTCCATCCTAGATTCCAACAATACACTGGTGAGCTATCGGAAGCAGCATAGATAGCACTCGACGGAGATGTAATCAATGGTGGAGTTGACAACAGAGTCGATCTATCTACATCTTCACGACAGCTTTGTCAATGCTCCTTCGACTTTCTTGTCGTCACATCAAGTTCTTCTCAGCTTAATATCTTCAATGTTTCTTTAGTCGTCTTCGTGTACCACCAGACATGTTTGTTCATCGGCTCTGTATCTTCATCATAGTCGTCTTCACGTTCTTGCAGTCAATGCGAACCTGGGGAGTTTAAACATCAAAAGCATCAATACATGATCAGGAAGGGGTTTTGCTATTCTCTACGCGCCATCTTCTTTCCATCTTTCAGCTTCAAGTCTTCTCTTGTGGCTACAATCATCTTCTGCCATTCGATGGTGCTCTTCCGTTTCGTCATCGTTTTTTCTCACGTCATCTTCATCTTCATCTTCTGTTCCATCTTCTGAAGTGCCGCCACATCATTCTCTTCATTATGGCTCCATCCTCTCCTTCTACGTGTCGTCGTTCTGGCTTGTCTTGCAAAGCTTGCCAAAAGCTCCCCTCGATTAACCTGTGTCTCAACTCCCCTTCCAAGTTTCCGAGATTCCCCTCTTATCCTCTGTTTTTGCATAATACTCCCAGCACTCTGTTCCTCGTTGTTGCAACAGGTCCGGCGTAGGTGATCGACGTCTGCTTTGTCAGTGATCCCATTAGCGGACATTGGCTGTCGACCCAAATCATTACTGCCCAGCTGAATAATATCAGGCCTCTTTCATTGACGTCCCAGTGTACTCCTCACCTCCTCTAATCCGGGCGCAGCCCGCCATTCATAGCTTTTCAAAAATATCCCTCTTTTTCCCAGAATAGGCTAGCCCCAAAAAGGCCCAAATTAGTTGTGCGACAGTTGCCCACGGAATTTCCAGTAAGGGGAGTAGAACTTTGTGACTTTGCTATCTTTACAAACCTTTTGAACTTTCTTGTGTAAGAGGACCAACCTCTTTTATTGCTGCAGGAATGGCTGCTTCTGCAGCCTTTTGAGGCATGCTCGAAATATTAGTGTTGATGGCAGGAATTACATGACTGAACATTACCTCTTTCTGTTGAGTATTATGATCTCTGTTTCTAGCAGAATGAGGTGGGTGGGTAGTAATTGCGTCAGCAGAAGTAGCAACATGATCAGGAATTTGAAGAATATTCTCAATGAGATCAGCATCGCCCCAAGCAGCAAAATATTCATCATGTTCACAAAAATCTCCAAGAAGATTAAAAATATGGGCAGCCTGGTTAGTGGCTTCAACATAGTCACAAAAGTCATCACCAGAATGAACGTCTAGTTTAGGCGCATGCATTAAGGGAATATATACATTGGATGCGGATTATTAAAATGCATCACACAAACAATGAATCACACGCAGAAATTAACACAAATGCACAACAAAAGAAATGGAGGTGTATACGACTCGGATGCGCAGCAACACGACATCCACCCCCTCTAAACCTGCGCATCCTCCGGATGTGCCAACTATCCAGGATCATTCAAGTCCACAAACAGGTCAAGTCCATCTTCTGATTCTAGAATACCTGTTTCTCCATCGGCTTCATCATCTATGTCTTCTGTCTCATCAGCTTGTCTTTCTCCTATCTGCTTTTCTTCTGTCAATGCTTCAAGTGCATATTCTTCATCTTCTCTTCTCTTGAAAATCTTGACTCGTTTTCCAGCAATAGGCACCCTCAATACTGTTCCATCTAACTCAGCCAGCTCATAGGTACCATTGTCAAAAACCTTTTTTACTTCATACGGCCCAAACCATCTTTGAACCATTTTTCTCATGCTACTATGCTGATTTTCTAGACTACTGTCATAGACTAGAACCCAATCTCCTTCTTTTATGGCTCTAGGCCTCAAGCGATGCCTTAAATCAAACCTGTCCTTATTTCTGAGACGGGCTGCCTTCAAACGGTCAACGGCTAGCTGCACATCTTCTGTCCTTCTCTCTAGTTGACGAATCCGAAGGGCTAACAGCTCTTCCCTTGATAAATTCTCATGCCACAGAAGAACACTCCAAGTGAGAGCACAAATTTCAGTAGGCATGACAGGTTTTTGCCCATACATCAACTCCGCAGGCATGTATCCAGTAGTCACACTATGTGTAGAGCGATCAGCCCACAATGCAAAAGGTAGTAATCTCGGCCAATCTCCAATCCGTCCTCTACAAGCTTTTGCCAATGCTTTAACTATTGGCGGATGTCCTCTTTCACTTTTTCCATTTCCCTCTGGATTATAGGTAGTAGTAAGAGCCAATTTAATCCCAAGCCGTGAGAAGAATTCTCTAGCTTCATCAGCATCTAGCTCTCCACGATCAGCTCTAATCTTGCCTATACATCCATACCTGCAAAATATTTCTTCCAACAAGAATTTACATACTATAGTGGTGGTCTTCGTCCGCAACGGTCTACCTTCAACATAGTTTGTAAGATCCTCCCTAGCCAAGACAAGATATCTCATCTGCCAAAGTCCCACTGGCAAAGTAACCAAGTCTACCACCCACTTGTAATGCATACATAGTGGATAAGTCGGATGCAGCTCATCACGATGTCGCACTAAAGAGTAAAGCTGGCAGTCCCTGCAAGTCTCCACAAAGTGAGAAACATCTTTATACATTCCTTTCCACCAGTATCTTTCTTTAATTTTCTCATAGGTAGCCCACACACCTCTATGTCCAGCCCATGAGCTCTCATGAAACTCTCGCATAATCTGTATCTGCATCGCTACATCACAAACTACTCTCAAGGGCAAGCCTCCTCTCTTTCTTGGATGCTTCCAAAGAAAACCATCCTTCAAGAAATACCCATAAGCCTTCCTTCTGATTTTCTTGAATTCATCATCTGTCCAATCAGTTCTTCGAGTCAATGAACTTAGATATTGTCCAATTTGCAGCCACTCATCAACATAAAGTTCTTCAATAAAGGCTTCAACAGTAGATACATGACAATCATGAATAAGGACAGAAGCAGCAAACTCTGTCTCATCATCTTCTGCAAGCATTGACTCCTCATCCTCATATCTCGCTCTAGAAAGCATGTCTGCAACTGGGTTATCTTTCCCTGCTATGTGTCGAAATTCTGGATTCAATGATTTAATATAGGCAATCCATCGAAGCATCGCTATATCTGGAGTCGAGCAACTAGTAATCATGCCAAGCAAAGGCAAACAATATGTTTCCACAATAACTGAAGCTCCAATAAAATATCCTTTGTCACACTTTAGTGCAGTGACTACTCCCCACATCTCTCTTTTAATCTGCGGATATCTCCTTTGTCGCTCATTAAGAACTTTAGCTCCAAAGCGGATAGCATACCTATTTCCATCAGCATCATCCTGTCCCACAGCCCAACCTATGCCAATAGGGCTAGTATCAACTGTCAACATGATCGGCCGTCCACACTGATAATCCGCCTTGCGTAGAGTAGGAGCTGATTGCAACAGCTTCTTGAGCTTACGCATGGCTTTTGAATGCTTCTCATCCCAATGAAATTTCTGCCCCTTTCGAAGCAGCTGATAGAGAACATCTGCAATATGAGCAAAATGAGGAATCCAAATCATGTAAAATACACAAGCTCCCACAAATCTCCGCACCTCTGAAGTAGTCGAGCAATACTCTGCAATCCTGTTTATGGCATCCACCTTTGCAGGAGAAGGCTTTCTGCTATAATATCCAACCATATGCCCAACTATGATGACTTCATTAACAGCAAAGACAGATTTCAGCCCTGAAAGTGTCAAATTTACCTCCTCTAATCGTGTCAATATTTGTTCACAAGCATTCAAGTGATCAGCCACAAACTGTCTACATCCACGCAAATCAAGACTTTCATTCTTTTCTTCTTCTGCACAACCCTTAATAGGCACATCATCTAGAAATGGCATGGTATACTGCGGAATATAGTCTCGAAGAACTCTATGCATAGCATTCATCATATGAGCAACTCAGTTTGTAGCACCTTGTGGCAAGGTACACATCCTCACAAGACCAATAGGTGTCCGCATAGTAGTAATATCCCTGCTTTCCAAGGCAAGCTGAAACTGATCATAACCTGAATACAAGTCACCTAGTGAATAGATGGCTCGTCCTGGAAAAGCCTCAGCAAATTCATCCACAACTGGACCTGTTCCCACATTCCTGATTGTCACTTTGTTCACGGGCTGCATATCTTGAATAAATCTCAAAGTACCATTCTTCTTTGGTACAGTAAACCACCTGTTAGAATAGGGTGCAGAAGAGGGTTCCAAAATCCCCATTTTAATCTTCTCATTCAGCAACTCTATCAGCTTTGCCAAGTGTGCTTTAGGCACAGGTATAGGATGTATATTCCATGGTACATGAGGAACAGTGAAGATGACCATAGGTGCAACCAATTCGGGACTAATGCAGCCAATTTCATGTGGAAAGAAAGCAAATGCCTTTCCATGACGTCCAAGCATCTCTCTAAAACATTCTTTTTCCACTGGAAGCAAAAAATCATCATTTCCAATCTTCAATTGTACAAGAGTTTCAGCTGTAAACTTATATCCAATATTTGCAGGATCCCTCAACATAGGCTGCTTCATAGCTTTTTCAATCTGTTCATCACTATCAGAAGGAAGCGGGCCTGCAACTGGCTTAACCTTCTTATCAACTGTTTTATATTTTGTGTCAACCTTGGCATCATTCAAGCACTCTTTCCTTTGCTGCAATTTCTGCAAATTTTCAGCATCTTTCAACTCTGTTGGCTGAAAAATTTCAGCCTTTAGCTCTATGGACTGCATGGGTGCAGTCTGAAACTCTGTATGCAGAAATTTTTCTGCATTCAACTCTGTTGGCTGAATGAATTCAGCCCTCAGCTCTATGGACTGCATAGATGCATCCTGAAACTCTGTATGCAGAAATTTTTCTGCATTCAACTCTATTGGCTGAATGGATTCAGCCCTCTGCAATTCTATTAGCTGATCAAGATCAGCCATAAATTCAGTTTGCTGAGTTCTCTCAGCCTCTAACTCTGTTTGCAGCATAAAACTAGAAATTTCCTGAAACATATCCAAGGTTTGCACAGGTATGATCTTTGAACCCTTGCATACATCAGTTTTCAGCATTGCTCTTATCTCAAACAATGTATCTGCATAAGACATCCCTTCATACAATCCATCCACATGCTCTTCTGCTTGCAAGATACCTGCATTCTTTAACTCTTTCTCCTTACGACCAATGTACTGCCTGGCAGCTCTAGGCAAATCTGAAATTTTTTGATAACTCACTGAACTATCTGAAGAAAAACCAACAAAATTATTGGAGAAAGACTGGCTGCCAGGAGGCAAGATCTCCTCTTTTCTCCGCTCCGTACCACTGGCGTCTCGCAAGACAGCGGTACCTAATGAAAATCCAACTCCTTCGCAGGTAGTGGTGCCTCATGCAAGGAGTCCCTGTTTCTCGGATGATTTACCCCAACAATCATAAACTGCACAGCTCGCATACCATCTTTACTGCGTATCCGCGCATAAGCTGATCCGTCATCCATCACTTTTGTTTCCATTCTTGCTTCTGTAATGAAAGGCTGTCCAAGAATAATCGGATAAGAGCATGAATCCTGAACAAAGCAATGATAATCCTCTTCAACATTACCAATAGAAATTCTGATACTCGGACAAGCAGCATACATATCACCAGAAGTATTATTGGCGGCTCTCATACTCCAGCCATGCTCTGCATCCATAGGCCACTTGCCACTCTCATAAACACCTCGAGCAATAAGATTAATCTCAGAACCATGATCAACTAAAGCAATCAAGGGAATTTGTTTCTCTCCAATCCTTACCACTGTCTCAGTGGTTGCTCTAGCCCAATGACTTCGTGAAAAATGACTGCGAGGAATGAGAATAGGGGTCTCATCATCTTCATACTGCATAGGCTGCACTATTTTCTCCGATTGCGGATTAACAGAAGCATTCTCAACCATCACTGCATCATCATGCTCTTCTCCAAGAGCTCCATGCCACAATCCCTGTAAAGCAGGTCCTTCCATCGCATGTCGTTTCCTCCGCAAAAGATCCTGCATCTGATCCTGTATTTCTCTTCTACCAATCCCAAGAGCCTCTCCAACAGTAAAAGTGACTTCACTATTCAAAATTCTTTCATGAAAAATCTTACTCATATCCGTTTGCATATCAAGGTCTGACAAGAGCTTGAATCCTGGCTCTTTTCTTGGTTGCCTCTTTTTCTTCTGCTTGTCTTCCATTGGTTGATCGGAACCTGTTTGAGTTGGAGAATTTGACATAGGTGGAGCTGTAACAGGTGGTGAAACAAAGTCACCCCCTCTAGTCTTTTTGGAGGAGCTAGGATCCTCCTCATCTCTTCTTCTCTTTTCCTCAACCATGGCATCTAAACCCTGCGTTTTAGCCATATAAGCAAAAATAGAATACCTGTCAACAGGAGAATCCCATCATGTTTCTCCTCGGATGCTAGAGCCCACACAAGTCATAGTAGAAGTTTGAACTTTCCCTCTTCTCGCTATCTCCAAGGCAGAAGACCATAAAGCAGAGTCTCCATCATATTTCTGCTCAAGCTGGACTCCAAAAGCTGAAGCATCTCCTCTAACACTCACATAAGCTGATCGCGCAGCCATATCATCAACAAGCTTCTTCATACCTCCCTTACCAAAGTTCGTGTCAAGAGGAGCGCCAGTCTCTGTCAGCCATATCTTCCCATCTTATCCCCAAAACACTACATTCTTCTTTCGTGCTTCCTGAAAAGCATCACAATCTCTGCAGTGTTGGTGCTCTGTACTATCACACCAAATACATCGTCGCCCTTTTCTTTGACCAGCTGGAAAAGCAGTCACTGGAACAGGTGCTACAGCAGGTACTGACATAAGTTGCTCCTTTAACTTACCAACTTCAGCTTTGACTGCTTCAATCGTCAAATCCGCCAAGCCTTTAATAACATCATCTACAGATAAGGGCACTGGAGCAGCAGGAACTGGTGGATTCACAACAGGAGGAGTAGGCTTAGGCAAAGAAGCAGCAGGGGTAGAAGAAGAAGTCTCCAAGGATTTTTCAGGAACTGATCCTGTATTTCGATGCAATTTGACTCTCCTGCGCTGCTTCTTGACAAGAGCATTCACAGCATCAATGACATGTCTCCACTCAGTCTTTAAACCTGAATCAGTAGCTTGATCTTCCAAAAGATCATCCAACTTTTCCTGTAAATCAGCATCTGCAGCTTGCAAAAACAACTCCACTTTCTGCATCTCCAAAGCTTGCTGTTCAGTCCCATCTAACTGATCATAACGGCTTTCAAACTCTCGCAGAAGAGCGGTAACAGAAAGTCCCTTATTAGGCATAGAAACCCATGCTAAAAAATTCCTGCGATTCATAAGACCTGTATCCTCCAGGAAATATTCATCTTTTAATGCCTTTTTAAATTCAGCCCAACCTGCATGTGCCTCTTGAATTTCTGCAATTCGACCTTCAAGAGCGCGCACCACGATCCGCAAGAAGTAGAGGCTCCAAACATCTTGAGAAACCCCAAAAAACTTCATCTTTTCTTCATACAAATGCAGGTAAGTTGACACTTGCTGGCCATTAAACTGCTTCATCTCCTGTTGGACAGCTTTCAAAGCATCCATAGCATCACTGTCACATTTTGCATGAGCTTGTTGCTGCATATACATGGTGAATGACTGAAACAGGTTCTTCATGACATTATCATCTGTCATCTCTTCTTGCGAGTCTCCCATCTTGCTGATGACGCAGCACTTTCACGTCGGGTTCACCAGAAATGTCATAGATTTCGTGTAAGGGCTGCAGAACACGGAGTTCAAGGTACAGCAATGGAAGAGTCTAACAAGAAGAAAATTGAATTGTTGATGCCAAAGTTCACTATATTCCTTGTCAAATGAGTTACAAGAAGTTCATGTTCAGAATAATCAGAAATTCCTCATAAACTGTTTACATTCAGATTTTTGAAGACAGTTATGTCTTTAGCATATAGGCTTGCATTCAGAATTCAGCAAGTCTGTGTAGAGGAAGGATTCAGTTGTCTTTGTAATGTCAAAACTTAGAATCATCAGAACAAACAGCTATGAGTTTGTCATCTTTCTCATCCTGTTTTATCATTGGCATAAGACCAATTTCTCTTGTTCGAAGGAAACAACCTGGAACAATAGGTTTTTGCATAAAGACCAGCACATTCATGGAATCATTATCCTCACAAAGAGTTCTGTGAGTAAAGCCATAGTTTTGAGGGATCACCACTGATGGATACACCATTCAATCAACCTTGATGAGCCCTGTTTTCTTATCTAGCTCATACTTCACTTTGCTCCCCCCTTCACTTGACATCCTCAAAGTCAACATAGACTGCTGGAACTGTTATCTGATCATGTATCTTTTTATCATCTGAAGATTGAATGAACACATCTGAATTAGCGCCCAGAAAAGGTGATTCAGAGTAGCTTCCAAGAATATCTGTACTGTTTATCAGTTCAGCTGTGATATTTAACAGACTAAAATTATGAGAAAATGTCTCAAGAAGTCCCAGTGATTATCTGCTTCCGGGTGCATCTACATCTGTGTCGATCTAAAATCCCTTCATGCTACTTCCCCTGCTTGACCGTCTTCACACGATGGTATTGTTGCCACTCAGCGCTGAAGCTAGACAAGGTTGTGTATCGAATTTCCGGTGTTGTTAGGACCTTAAGGAGGGGTACAGGCGTAACAATAGCTACGAAGTTGAAGATGTTGGTGATGGCTCAGAACTCCATCCTAGATTCCAACAATACACTGGTGAGCTATCGGAAGCAGCATAGATAGCACTCGACGGAGATGTAATCAACGGTGGAGTTGACAACGGAGTCGATCTATCTACATCTTCACGACAGCTTTGTCAATGCTCCTTCGACTTTCTTGTCGTCACAGCAAGTTCTTCTCAGCTTAATATCTTCAATGTTTCTTTAGTCGTCTTCGTGTACCACCAGACATGTTTGTTCATCGGCTCTGTATCTTCATCATAGTCGTCTTCACGTTCTTGCAGTCGATGCGAACCTGGGGAGTTTAAACATCAAAAGCATCAATACATGATCAGGAAGGGGTTTTGCTATTCTCTGCACGCCATCTTCTTTCCATCTTTCAGCTTCAAGTCTTCTCTTGTGGCTACAATCATCTTCTGCCATTCGATGGTGCTCTTCCGTTTCGTCATCGTTTTTTCTCACGTCATCTTCATCTTCATCTTCTGTTCCATCTTCTGAAGTGCCGCCACATCATTCTCTTCATTATGGCTCCATCCTCTCCTTCTACGTGTCGTCGTTCTGGCTTGTCTTGCAAAGCTCGCCAAAATCTCCCCTCGATTAACCTGTGTCTCAACTCCCCTTCCAAGTTTCCGAGATTCCCCTCTTATCCTCTGTTTTTGCATAATACTCCCAGCACTCTGTTCCTCGTTGTTGCAACAGGTCCGGCATAGGTGATCGACGTCTGCTTTGTCAGTGATCCCATTAGCGGACATTGGCTGTCGACCCAAATCATTACTGCCCAGCTGAATAATATCAGGCCTCTTTCATTGACGTCCCAGTGTACTCCTCACCTCCTCTAATCCGGGCGCAGCCCGCCATTCATAGCTTTTCAAAAATATCCCTCTTTTTCCCAGAATAGGCTAGCCCCAAAAAGGCCCAAATTAGTTGTGCGACAGTTGCCCACGGAATTTCCAGTAAGGGGAGTAGAACTTTGTGACTTTGCTATCTTTACAAACCTTTTGAACTTTCTTGTGTAAGAGGACCAACCTCTTTTATTGCTGCAGGAATTGCTGCTTCTGCAGCCTTTTGAGGCATGCTCGAAATATTAGTGTTGATGGCAGGAATTACATGACTGAACATTACCTCTTTCTGTTGAGTATTATGATCTCTGTTTCTAGCAGAATGAGGTGGGTGGGTAGTAATTGCGTCAGCAGAAGTAGCAACATGATCAGGAATTTGAAGAATATTCTCAATGAGATCAGCATCGCCCCAAGCAGCAAAATATTCATCATGTTCACAAAAATCTCCAAGAAGATTAAAAATATGGGCAGCCTGGTTAGTGGCTTCAACATAGTCACAAAAGTCATCACCAGAATGAACGTCTAGTTTAGGCGCATGCATTAAGGGAATATATACATTGGATGCGGATTATTAAAATGCATCACACAAACAATGAATCACACGCAGAAATTAACACAAATGCACAACAAAAGAAATGGAGGTGTATACGACTCGGATGCGCAGCAACACGACAACGGAAAGTGGACTACTAAGTCAAACAATGCATAATCAATTACACTAGTCGACTAGCGCTATAACTATGCCAGTTGTAAGTAGGTGTAACAACCTGAATAGATTGTCCATTGTGTAGTAATCCTCCATGGATTCAATCCAAATTTCAGCATCAGCCTGGACGAATTTACCTCTCCCGTCAAACTCGGGTGGCTTTATCTACTTGAGGAGGAGCTTCTTCTCCTGGATCACAGCAGTACTTGATGTAGGAGGCAAATTTGGAACCTATACCTGGGGTTGTGCCTGGTTTTGGGTTTTCCTAATGTTATTATATGATAATCGACGTTAGCTTATCTTTCATTTTTAGTTCAGTCATCTCGTAAATAATGTAGCTACTTAACTTCTTAACAACTCTTATGCACAGCCAGATATTGATAAAAAGAAGTCCTTATTTGTATTTACATGGGCATAGCCTTTTTGAATACAATGTTTCATGTAATGATAAGTCAATCCTTACATTCAGTTTGGGGAGAACAACATTGTATTGAATTTGTCCACTGGAACTCTGTAATAGTAGGGTTTTGGGTCATGGATCTTTAGGAATCTATAATTCATAGGAAGTTCAAGATACCCTTTCCGTTGGAATCCATACTTCTCATGGCGGCCCAACACTTTAATCCTGTCGGCTGGGATTACACGGGTTACTTCCTCATATACATATGAGTTCATCTCAACCCTCCGACCTCGGATATGTAGAGTTGAATTTATGTGAGCTTCCACAAAAATGAACAGCTTCACGACCTTCAAGTCTTCCAACCACCTGATCCTCTTTAGGTTGGTCTGTAGATAAGCAAACCGGTGGACGGCTATATAGTAGATTCCTGAAGACCCGTCCATCTTCGTTCTATGTATAAAGGTGATGGATTATAAATCTTCTCCAGGATGTTCATCATCCCAATTCTTTGTCTATAAAGCGGAGAATGCATTCCAGTCATAAACATGACCTGAAATACCAAAAACTTGTTCCACGATTCATAATTCTGCAAGACAGCATTGAAGGTAAGAAAATTTTTGGACAGCAATAATTTCTTTACTTCATTTTATTGAGATCTCATAAAAACAATTCTGTTGTTGGTCGGCTCTGATACCAACTATAACGTGTCCTCTTAGTATCATCCAGGACACGTCTTAGCAGTCCATCAGAAAGGATGTCTAGAAAGCTCCACCCGACACTCCCATGGAATGTTACGGGATTTGCGATCTAGGTTTTCCCGCGTCTGCCACGTAGCGGAAGTATCCTTGCCGTTCCCACTTAGGATCGACGGGAATTAGGGTTTTTCCTGACTGGTCATTAACTAACAGCAACTAGCGTCGGACCCAAGCGAACTACTTTACGCAGAAACGCCAGGTCCGAAGCGGATTCACGCTGCACTTGGTTCAAGGAGAATGGGAAATGAGAGGGCTGCTAAGCTCAACCTCTCTGCCATAAGGCATAGTCCCATTCCGTTCCCCTAAAACAGCATAAATCGCGTAAGACATAACTCTAGGTCATTGCTTTCATTATTCGTTTTCTTTGACGATCATCCTATTGTTCTTTGAGAAAAGTTCCCAGCTAACCGGGACCACCCAACCGTAGGACGGACCCATGGCCCATCCTCTGCACTTTCCTTGGTTTGTTTTGAGTTATGTAATTATCTAACACATTGATGTTGACATGTAACAATCAGCTTCTTTAATTAAACCATTAAGCACTGGTTCCTTCACGTAATCTTATCACGTGACATAGAAAAATAATATCAAGCAAGTTCTTTATTAACATTTCATCATTTTATCTTTGAAATACAATGATTTCCGCCGTAGGCTTGTCCATAATCCGCCCGAAGGCTATACAGTAATCCGCAGGGATCACTATTGGAAGCTTCTACCCGTAAACTAGTATGCAGGCCTTGAGATCCAATCCCGAGTCACGTTAGCCTCTTGTGCAGGACCCGGAAGGCAAGGGATTTACGGCCAGAGCCCCCCTGGCACCCAAGCGTCCTCCTGCTCCAAGTAGAGCTCAACGGAGAGACCTCTCACGGCGGGTTCGGTCCACGTTCCCGGCGCGGTCAACAACCCCCTTGGTTAGGGTTAGGCAGGCAGTCGAGGGTAACTGAAACTGCCTCTCCCTTCAGGTCTTTAACCTGAAGTATAGGTATTCATTTAATTTGTAATTCATAATTCAAATAGTGCTCTAAAATCTCTAGCAAACACAAACATTTCCAGTAAACAACCGTGTTGTTTGGCAAACTGCTAAGGAATTATTCTTTCCTTTTGAGTGTATCAGCACTCGTTCCGAAGGTGTCTTGTAACTTGGCGAGATCCTTTAAAGTCCGGATTAGGGCATACCTTATTAACCCAACTTGGTCAACCCTAAAGTTAATTAGATACTTTAGTTTCGGGTTTATAACTTTCCTTATTTAGAAGGATATTCACGAATACGTCCTTTTTCAAGATAACTTGCGTAAGAATCTACCATCCTTGTTGAGGTTATTTACCCTTTCGTCTTGTGAACGAGTCACAAGACTACATGACTTCAAACTTGCTGCGCACGTTCTACGTTGAAATAATCCGTTTAGGTTTCTTTAAGCTGACGTATGTCGAACCTAGGGTTTCTTTTTAAGAATCTCAGGGACAACCCTAGTTCTTTATCTTTACAAATTTATTGACCCTACAATAAGGAAAGTAGTCAAGTGCTTAGGGTATGAATGTTTCTTTGGTCTTTAAATCATTTCCAAGGCATATTTTTCTCTTCAGCATGGTATTTCTATGTTTAGATTGGTTTGGTTATCTTTTGGAAGGTAATATTGATCGCCTTGTCACGGTTTTGCTATCCTTGTGACAATTTACTTTTCAGCCAATACAATTCAATTTAATTTTCCTTTTTCCTTGCAGACGAACTCATGCCAAATGACAATCATTTCCCTTGCTAAGATGTGCAATTAGCAATGATAACTTCCTAGTAATTTGAGCAACGAAAGAAACCTTTCATGAATTTAATCATTTATAATGATTCGTTGCAAAAAGGAATAGGACTAATGGTACAAGATACAATTTCTATACCTTTAGGATTTAACTGAAATATACTACTATAGTAAATAGATAATCTTGCTCGTAATTTATAATGCATGATGCTATTCGAAGGAAACTAAGTTCTATACATTATCATTCATTGAAATAAGCTAAACTCCTTCATTACAAATAACTCGGACAAATATATCCTATCACTAACAATTTCTCTTTGCATGATTGACTTAAAACCGAATTAAAGCCAAGAAGAAAAACCTGGTTTTGGGGCGAGATATCCACATGGATACCAGGAGATGACCCTCCCGCAGCTACGCCTTGGACTTTCTTAGGCGGCATCGTAGTTCGAATGTGAGGTAGCCTTTTACTCTTTCTTCTGGAATTCCACCACCTCTCTTTCGAGGCAAGGTGTCATTAAAACGGTTGATCACGAGAAGGAATGATAGGACCTTTAGATTCTTAGATTCTTCAGAGAGGAAAAGATTTACAAAGCCTAAGAAGTTCCTATAGGGTCTATACTTGGCAAAGAGTTTATGGGTGAGTATGGTTTTGCAACCACAAGAACCCTTGGAAGTTTATGGGTGAGTATGGTTTTGCAACCACAAGAACCCTTGGAGAACTTTGGCTTGGGGAAAAAGGTATAGAAGGAAATTATTCTCTTTCCTTGCACCTCCTATACTTTTTTTTTTCACACTACTCCTTTCTCCTTCACTCCTCCCTACTTCCCTTCCTTATCTTTTACTTCCCTTCCTTATCCTCTACTTCCCTTCCTTATCTTTTATCTTTTCCCCACTCTTCTTCCTTCACTCCACTCCTTCTTTTCTTTATCTTTTCCCTACTCTTCCTCTTTTACTCTTCCTCACGAGCTACTTCTTCCTCACGAGACAACATCCGGGGCCCATGATGATGGTTTGGATTTGGGGTCTAGGGGGGGAAAAGAAAGAAGTAATGGGGACATGGGGGATTTTAAAAAAAAGCTTAGGGGGAAGTGAAAATGTAAAAAAGGTTATAAGGGGGGTGAAAGGGGGCTTGGGGTTTAAAAACCCGGGAAAGAGGGAAATGGAAATTCAAAGGAAGGGGATATGAGGGGTGAATGGGGCCTTGATTAGCCCCCTTAGAAGCTTCTAAGGTTTAGGGGCCTGCAAGACTTGGCGAAGAGGCGCTTGACGACGGCGGCCAACCCTCACGAAAGCAGGCGGCGTTTGGGCTCGGGGTAGATGTCGCAACGCAGCTCCCTCCTCCTTCACTCCACTCAATGGACCTCCCAGAGTCGCCGTCACAATAGCCTCATGAGCTCCTCACGGCAAAACCTGATAATCCCAGCCTTTTTCCTCTCTTCCTCCTTTATCCGAGCAGCCCTCCGTCTTTAAATAGGGGAGGAGAGGGAATCCTCCCCCCCTTGCCTGTCAGTCAGCATGGAGAGGGCCGTGAGCAAGCTCCAGCGAGGAGCTTGCTGCGCCCCCCTCGTCCCCTCTATTCCATATCGATACAAGTAGCTCTCGCGGCGTCCGGCACAGCACATGCGCCGCCATGAGGGCAGAATTTTTTTTTCCTTTTATTTATTTAATATATTACATTCTCTCCCCCTTAGAAGAATCGAGATGTCCTCATCTCGAGATAAACTGGGGATATTGATGGTTGAGAGTACCTTCATCTACCCAAGTGGCATTCTCCTCGGGATATTCTTTCCACTGGACGAGACATTCTCTCAAGGTTCTGGATCTTAGTTGTCTCTCCTTAACATCTAAGATTTTATCCGGTCTTAGTTCAAGGACTCCTTGACTAGGCATTACAATTTTTTGGTCATCAAGTACATGGTTAGGGTTGGGTATATATTTTTTCAATAGGCTGATATGGAATACATTGTGAACCTTTAAGTTCTGAGGGAGTTGCAATCTATAAGCATTGGGTCCTAGGCATTTTAGGATTTTGTACGGCCTACAATACCTTGGACTTAGCTTCTTGCAATCTCCTAAGGATAGAGAACTCTTTTTAGGGCGTACGCGAATGAAGACCATGTCTCCTTCTTCGAAGACTCTTTCTTGACGCTTCAAATCCACGTATGCCTTTTGTCTATCCTTGGCCGCTTGTATGTCTTGTATTAATGACTTTATTTGATCATCCATGTCTTCCAACATCTGTCTTGAAGCTTCAACCCTTAAGGTTGGATCTGAGAAGTTTATGGGACTTTTGCAATCATGACCATACAATGCTTGAAAAGGGGTCATCTGAATGCTCTGCTGGTAAGAAGCATTGTAGGCAAATTCAACTAATGGCAAGTATTGAATCCACCTTTTCGGCTCTCGACAGTAGTATGCCATAAGCATATCTTCGATGACTTGATTTAATCGCTTTGTTTGGCCATCCGATTGGGGATGGTAGGCGGTGCTAAAGTAGAGTTGAGTCCCAATAGCTTCAAAGATAGCTCTCCAGAAGTGTGATGTGAAGAGAGCATCTCGATCATTAATGATTCTTCTGGGTAACCCATGTAGCTTGAATATCTCCCTGATAAACAATCTTGCAATGTCGGAGGCTTTATAGTTTATCTTTATTGGAATCAGGTGTGCAACCTTGGTAAGCATGTCAACCACAACCATGATGGAATTGTATCCTCCTTGGACTTGGGGTAAGCCTACAACAAAATCCATACTGATGAATTCCCATTTCATTTGGGGGATGTCAAGTGGTTGGAGTTTCCCTGGCATCAAGACATGTTCGGCTTTGATACGTTGGCAAGACAAACACTCAGTGACATATTTGAGAACGTCACCTTTAAGCCTCTCCCAATGGTAGCTCTTCCTAACTGCATTAAGAGTCTTAGCATAGCCAGGATGTCCTGCGAAAGGGGAATCATGAGGTTCCCATATTATCTTTCGCTTAAGTGACTGGCTTGTTGTTATACACAGCCTTGTTATGTAGTAGACAAGTCCATTATCAATGGAAAATTCCTGATACTTAGCTTGCAACTTTTGATTCTGCTCCTTGGTAGATATTTCCTTTAGCATTGTTTGGTAGGCCAAATCATGGCATGCTTCCTCTCTAGCTAGTTCAAGTATAGGGTTGTTTGGCATAGATACTTTTGTAGCCAGAGATCTAGCCATTGATGGATTCTGCAAGATTAGGGAATTTAGGAATGCCTTGCGACTGAGTGCATCGGCAACTACATTCTCCTTCCCTGGTCGATACTTGATTTCAAAATCATATTCCTCCAACACTTCAATCCACCGACGTTGCCTCATGTTGAGCTCATTCTGGGTAAAAATCCATTTAAGACTCTTATGATCGGTTACTAAAGTAAACTTGTTACCCAACAGGTAGTGTCTCCAAAGCTTTAGAGCATGGATGACAGCTAGTAATTCCAGTCACGGTTTTGCTATCCTTGTGACAATTTACTTTTCAGTCAATACAATTCAATTTAATCTTTCTTTTTCCTTGCAGACGAACTCATGCCAAATAACAATCATTTCCCTTGCTAAAATGTGCAATTAGCAATGATAACTTCCTAGTAATTTGAGCAACGAAAGAAACCTTTCATGAATTTAATCATTTACAATGATTTGTTGCAAAAAGGAATAGGACGTATGGTGCAAGATACAATTTCTATACCTTTAGGATTTAACTGAAATATACTACTATAGTAAATAGACAATCTTGCTCGTAATTTATAATGCATGATGCTATTCGAAGGAAACTAAGTTCTATACATTATCATTCATTGAAATAAGCTAAACTCCTTCATTACAAATAACTCGGACAAATATATCCTATCACTAACAATTTCTCTTTGCATGATTGACTTAAAACCCAATTAAAGCCAAGAAGAAAAACCTAGTTTTGGGGTGAGATATCCACATGGATACCGGGAGATGACCCTCCCGTAGCTACACCTTGGACTTTCTTAGGCGGCATCGTAGTTCGAATGTGAGGTAGCTTTTTACTCTTTCTTCTGGAATTCCACCGCCTCTGTTTCAAGGCAAGGTGTCGTTAAAACGGTTGAATGATAGGACCTTTAAATTCTTAGATTCTTCAGAGAGGAAAAGATTTACAAAGCCTAAGAAGTTCCTATAGGGTCTATACTTGGCAAAGAGTTTATGGGTGAGTATGGTTTTGCAACCACAAGAACCCTTGGAGAACTTTGGCTTGGGGAAAAAGATATAGAAGGAAATTATTCTCTTTCCTTGAACCTCCTCTACTTTTTTTTCTTTTCCACACTACTCCTTTCTCCTTCACTCCTCCCTACTTCCCTTCCTTATCTTTTACTTCCCTTCCTTATCCTCTACTTCCCTTCTGTATCTTTTATTTCCCTTCCTTATCCTCTACTTCCCTTCCTTATCTTTTATCTTTTCCCCGCTCTTCCTCCTTCACTCTACTCCTTCTTTTCTTTATCTTTTCCCTACTCTTCCTCACGAGCTACTTCTTCCTCACGGAACAACATCCGGGGCCCATGATGATGGTTTGGATTTGGGGTCCAGGGGGGGAAAAGAAAGAAGTAATTGGGACACGGGGGATTTAAAAAAAAAGCTTAGGGGGAAGTGAAAAGGTAAAAAAGGTTATAAGGGGGGTGAAAGGGGGCTTGGGGTTTAAAAACCCGGGAAAGAGGGAAATGGAAATTCAAAGGAAGGGGATATGAGGGGTGAATGGGGGCTTAATTAGCCCCCTTCTAAGGTTTAGGGGCCTGCAGCACTTGGCGAACAGGCGCTTGACGACGGCGGCCAACCCTCACGAAAGAAGGCGGCGTTTGGGCTCGGGGTAGATGTCGTGACGCAACTCCCTCCTCCTTCACTCCACTCAATGGACCTCCCAGAGTCCCTGCCACAACAGCCTCATGAGCTCCTCACGGCAAAACCTAATAATGCCAGCCTTTATCCTCTCTTCCTCCTTTATCCGAGCAGCCCTCCCTCTTTAAATAGGGGAGGGGAGGGAATCCTCCCCCCCTTTCCTATGATTCAGCATGGAGAGGGCCCTGAGCAAGCTCCAGCGAGGAGCTTGCTGCCCCCCCCTCTATTCCATATCGATACACGTAGCTCTCGCGGCGTCCGGCACAGCACATGCGCTGCCATGAGGGCGGAAAAAAAAAATCCCTTTTATTTATTTAATATATTACAACATCATCTGGTAGTCCATGGTCTGGGAGACTAAGGAGTAGCTCTACATCTTCAGGTGCATCTTGTAGCACTACAGGTAAAGACAAAGGAAAGAATAAAGTGTCAGATGGCATTGATGCAGTTCTTGATGGAGACTCCAGTGGCTCAGAGAGCTTAGATGATGAGCTTGGCATTCCTTTTGTCAGGACACCAGGTGTACAGAGAGCTCATAGTAATGTAAAGTCTCCATTGAGTGATCCGGTGGTACGTAGATCTAGCAGGGTCAGATATGCTATTAAAGGATTTGGTTATGAAGGTTATGCAGCTCACCATTATGCTTATATGATGAAACTAGTTGAGGATATTGAGCCCACTTGTTTTGAGGATGTTGTTGGTCATACTCATTGGGATGCAGCAATGGATGAGGAGATGGTTGCATTAGAGGCCAATAAGACTTGGGATCTAGTATCATTGCTGAAGGGCAAGAAAGCTATTGGATGTAAGTGGGTTTATAAGATTAAGCACAATGCAGATAGTTCTATTAGTAGGTACAAAGCTAGGATGGTTGCAAAAGGTTATGCCCAGGCATATGGCATAGATTATGAAGAAACCTTCAGTCCAGTTGCTAGGATGGCAATTGTCAGATGTGTGATTTGCAGGAAATGGTTGGAGGTTGTAGCAAATGGATGTGAAGAATGCCTTCTTGCATGGTGATTTGCAGGAAGAAGTGTATATGGATCAGCTAGTAGGTTATGAAGATTTAGAGCATCCCACGTATGTATGCAGGTTGAAGAAGGTGCTCTATGGGCTCAATCAAGCACCTAGAGCATGGTCTGACAAGATCAGAGAGTATCTTGTCAATATTGGCTTTATGTTTCTAATGCTGATCACTCACTTTATGTGAGAAAGGGAGATGCAGGTTTCGTCATCATAGTCATCTATGTGGATGACTTGATTATTACAGGTGATAGTGATAATGGGATTGCTGAAGGCAAGGAATTTTTGAAGGAGAAGTTTGAGATGAAGGATTTAGGTGAGCTAAGATAATTCCTTGTCATTGAGGTGATCAGATGTGATGATGGTATATGGCTGTCCCAAAGACAATATTGCTTGGATATGTTGTCCAAGTATGGTATGACAACATGCAAACGTCCCATTGGAGCAGAATGTAAAGTTGAGTGCTGATGTTGGGGATGAGATAGAAGACCCTACTATGTTCAGGAGGATAGTGGGTAGTTTGATCTACATGACCATTACAAGGCCAGACTTGAGCTACGTTGTTGGTCTTGTGAGTCAGTTTATGCAAGTACCTAGAAAGCCACATTTGGATGCAGTCAGACGCATATTGAGATATGTGAAGTCTACATTACATTATGGACTTTTCTATGAGGCAGGTACAGATGTATAGGTGTTTGGATACACAGATGCAGATTGGGCTGGTAGTATGTTTGATAGAAGATCTACTAGCGGATACATGTTCTCTCTTGGTAGTGCAGCAGTTACTTAGAGTAGCAAAAAGCAACCTATAGTTGCTTTGTCGAGTACAGAGGCTGAGTATAGAGGTGCTGTTGTAGCAGTATGTGAGGTAGAATGGCTACAAAAGTTATTGGTTGATTTAGATGTGCAGGTGGAAGGTCCATTTGTCATTTATTGTGACAACATGAGCAGTATACAGTTGGTTAGGAACCCTGTGTTCCATGCTAGAACAAAACATATTGAGGTACACTACCACTTTGTGACAGAGAAGGTACTAGCAGGTGAGATTGACTTGGTGTATGTTAGCACACAGGATCAGATAGTTGACATATTCACAAAGACATTGCGTACAGAGAAGCTTCAAAAGTTTCGAAGCTTACTTAGAGTTGTAGAGATGCAGTTGAGCTTGAGGGGGAGTGTTGAGATGACAAGCTCAACACATGCGGACATTGATGATGGACCGCCTGGTTAGATGGTTCCACACGTCTATACTCGGCACATCGGTGGTCATTATGACTCTCACATGGCCACTGAGTCATTACTTATTATATTCATGCTGTTATACCTATTTATAGCTGGTATAGTTATAGCGCCAGTCGACTAGTGTAGTCGGTTATGCATTGTTTGACTTAGTAGGCCACTTTCCTTTATGTTGTATTTTATCTATACTTTGTGTAACACTGTAAAGTGCGTGGAAGAAGAAGAAGAAACCAGCAAGAAAAAATTTTGGCCTCCATCTCTCTTCTTGTCTCTTGAGTGAGCTTCTCCTTGTGCATTCTGTGTGTGTTCGGTGCAGCATCTTAAGCAAGTCCCCCCACCACGCGATTCTTGACATCATATGCATTATCCATCGTGTGATCCTAAATCCATAACCTTTTATCGGAATGTGACGAAACTTCACACGCGCACTTGTTAGGTGGCCAAGAGCCCTTTTTTTTTTTGAAAAAAAAGTGATTGCAGACCCCTGGTCTGAAGTCTTGCATGGCAAGAAAGTGGCTCTAGACACCAGACTTCGGACTAGAGGTCTGCAAGCACTTTTTTATTCCAAAAAAAAAAGGGCTCTTAGCCACCTAATGAGTGCGCATGTGAAGTTTCGTCACATTCCGATACAATTTAGTATTTTAAAAATTATCCCACACCAAAATTATGGATAGATTGATAATTGAGAAATCAACATCACGACTACTGGCCCTTAAAAACTTCACACCACATAGACTATACAGAGGCATCAAGAGTAAAGTCTGCAAATTTTTGCGTGTTATTCCTATTGAAATTGATAGTGCTAACAACAAGTGTAAGTAAGAATTGAAAATACAGCGAAGATGCACAATCAAAGTTGAGAGCGAAGGACAAGTGTAAAATTTTAATTCATAGTTTAAGGGCGCATACAATAGTTTTGCACTAGGACATAGTCATATGTCAAATGCACGAGGATAACACTATGCCAAAAAAGATAACATTACAAACTGTGTTCATTCCATTGGAATAAATGCATCCTTCATTACTTGAAGATTTCTTACAAGTTGAAAGTCCTTGGGAGTTACAGTGATACGCTTCGCATGTATTGGAGAACATTGAGCATCAGTCATCAAGTCAACTGACGAGGCCTCTACACCACACTGTAGACCATAAAGACATTCTTTTATGAAGCAATCAAGTCTATCTTGACCTTGTGCTAAACACCATCTCCTGCTTTTTTTGCGGTAGAGGTCTTGCACAATCTTGGGAACAAGTCTCGAGAAGCTTGCCTTCAGAATGATGAGATTAAAAGAGTGTTGATACCTCCTAATTTCTGTCAAGGCCACTGTACCTGGGCTTCCACTTGCATTTCTTGTGGGCATGTTGAGGAGGACCCTTGTGAGGGCGGCTTGAGGAAGGTGGATTAGGTTGAGAAGGGCGTGCATCTGAGCTAGTAGATGCTCCAAGGGGTTAAACATGATATGGGGTTCTGAGCGGAAGCTTATTTGCAACTACCTTAGACCTAGCCATCTTTCTTGCATAAGAGATGTGAGAACTCAATGAATAATATAGAAAGTGAAACCCTCTTTTATATAATCCTAAACTCTGAGACTCATTTACATAGATGCACACTCTCTCTTTCTCTCTTAAACTATGAATTGCATTCACACTGAACACATTGTTCATCTTACTATCTTAGCTCTCTTCAAACCCATTTGCTACCTTGTCGAAGCCTTGTTTCTAGCCACTTGGCATGGTTTTCTTTGGCACTTGAGGCTTCATAATGCACTCTTAGTGACACGATATGATTCCATCATGTTTGCAGTCGATTCATCAGCGCTTTCATTTGCTCTCTTTTGTGAGAGTTTAGCTTCATCTGCTACTATAATCCTATACCACCAAGATAGTAGTTGGATTATTGGATTGCTACCATTTACCCCTCCACCATGATCAGTTTTTCTTTGGTATGCACCACGTGCTGTTCAATGTGAATTTTCCATCCCTTATGTGGACCAAACTCTGATGCTTCCCTTTTTTCCAAAGTATGGCCCATGTACCTCAAGGATATGCTACAAAGACACATATCACACATGAGTAAAACCATGCTCAATAGTTTATACAATGCATACCATTTTAAAATATTAACTTAGTACGCACCATGTAATGTGTGATAGAGCTTTTGTGTAATATTCCCGCGTACCGTACTGTAAATATTAACTTTCCGTATACCGTGTAAACCCCGTGCAAAGGGTATCTCTCGCATTTGAATTATTAGGCCGCGTAATGTGTGAGTCGCACAAGAGAAATAGGATCCTCTGCGAGTGGTAAACTGAACCGGGGAATAAAAACCGCTAACCGCACGGGAACACCCTCTTGGGTGGGGCAATTCAATTAATTAAAGGCAAATTTTTTTATGTTTATCCCTTCCCCCAGCCGATGCATGGCTGGAGGAAAGGGAGTGTGTGGGGGGGGATGGGAAAGAGGAGTTTGCATGGGAAGATCCCCCACGTGGGGGAAGACCCACTCCCCACCCCCACGGCCTATATAAACACCCCCTTGATGGGGGGTGTGTGGGAAAAGGAGAGAGGAGGAGGATTCTGCCCGCGGACACAGGGAGAGGGAGAGGACTGTGTTGAGGGAGGAGAGAGGAGAGCCGCCCTCTGCCGTGGGAGCCCTCGCCGCCGTGTTGCTGCCTCCAGCCGCCGTCCTGCTGGCCGCCAGCCCACCACCGCTGCGCTGTCGCCCAACTCACCTCGCCAGGCCGCCAGCTGCCACACCCCCGTCCGCCGCTGATCACCTCGCCAGGCTGCCATCCTGCGCCACGTCGCCCACGGCCTATCCACGTGCCCACCAGAAGCTCTTTGGAAGCTTCTATAGAAGCTTCCATAGGGGCCTCCCTAAAGGCCTTTCCCACGACCCCCCAACCACCTATTCCGTGCCACCAATTTTAAGGGAAAATTTCCACCCTTGGCCCAAAGGGCTTTTTCCACGGCATATTTCCCGAAGATCCCTTAAAGACCGGGATTTCCAAAGAAGTGGAGACGGCGGAGCCTTAATCCATCGAGTGATCTTCGCAAGAAGGGTTAAGCCGCAAGCCGTCCAATTACCGCGCCGATCCGAATTCGTGGAGAATCCGAAGCCTTAGTCAAAGTTCTACTCCGAAGAGAAAACCATCCGCCTACAAGCACAAAGGTAGATCGTAAGTCAAAATTACGACTACGATGGCTCCTAAAAGATCCCAAGAGGCAACCGCGGGAGGTTCGACTCCAAACGTGCAAGTGGACATCACCCCGACACCACAAGTCCAGGTTCTTCCGAGTTAAATTCCGCATAAGAAATGATTAGGCGCGCTTAGGAAGGGAAATTCAAGTTACGTTTAAATTAAAAGCATTGAAAGAAATGCATCTTTTTGGAGCATTATGAAAGATTGAACGGTTAGGGAATTAGATGCATGTAGATGGTATTTTATTAAGATAAAGAATCTAATCCTAAGCAAGAAGACGAAGTTTATATGTGCATTAGTTGCCATCCTAGATATGATGAATTAAGCGTATATGCACATTATGATTTCATAGGGAAGGTCTAGTACCATAAGATTTCAGTCGGAAAGAACTAATAGGGCACTAAAAACAAACGTATGACTTGCAACATAGTTATACGATGGAATAGAGCAACACTAGTTTTCGCTTGAGTATCATCACGACTTAGTGACTAGGAGAATGTTATAGTCTTCATGAGAAAAGGATCAATCATTAAAGAGTCGTAACTAGGTGTAAATGCATGGGATGCCAAGGGATAAACTACAAGGTAGTAGGTACGATTGTTGATGCAAGACCTAGTAGGCCCTAGGGAAAGTTAGTAACCAAATTAGCATGCACCAAGGAAAGATTGTATGACTCGCCAATGCATAAGTTCAAGAGCATAGACTACAAAGTAGTAGGCTGGATTAATTAGGAAAGTTAGCGTACATAATAGTAAGTAATTTACCTCACCAAGAAAACGGCAATCAATCGCTTGTTTACGCGAATTCGATTTCGTAGATTTGGTTTATCACCCTAGAAGGATCATCCTTGTCACAAACAGGCATAATCGGATTGGCTAAGTAATATGAACCACAAGGAATCATATAAACACAGGAATCCTAAGAGATAACTAGGATTTAGTGCAAGGATAATTTGACCTCGCTTAGACAAAAACTGTGAACCTAAGGATCATGATGGAACTCCGACGGAGTTGCATATTCTAGAATCATGAGCCAAACCTAATTAGAAATGACTTGAAGGATACCCCAAAATTCCTGTTACTCGACTAGGGTTAGAGACCCGTGGTCAGAAAACTAAGAAATGGATAGGAGGATTCCGTAGAATGGATGCAATACTTGCGCACAAGCCGCAACATTGTATAGTCATGGAGTTGTCCGCAAAGAGTCTTGTCACCTCTCGAAATGAGGTTGATAAGTTATTGAAGGAAGTTAATTTATTGAGGATGAGTAATCATCCTGTTATTTACTTTCCTTGGGGAAAGTTGCCAAGGGAAAAGGTAAGTTAAGTAAATTGCCTTGAAGTAGTTGACCGACAATAATCTAAAGCGACATGGTCGCTGGATCCTGCCACAATAAACCTAATGTAATTGGAAGGGTATGACCCTAACCCAAGGATGATGGGAATCTTGCTAAGTTGCAATTGATTCCGGATCGAATGCGGTTTGCATTCGGAGATAAGGAGTCAATCCTTAACAGTTTGCCAGCTAAAAGACCACTGAAATTGATTGTGCTTGTAACAGTTTAGAAAGGACTGTTTGCATTGTTTGCTCAATGAACTAAAGGATGAAAATATATCTAAAGCTTCAGGTTGGTGCCTGAGAGGCAGCTTCAGTTACCCCCGACTGCCTGCCTAACCCTAACCAAGGGGGTTGTGAACCGCGCCGGGAACGTGGACCGAACCCGCCGTGAGAGGTCTCTCCGTTGAGTTCTGCTTGGAGCAGGAGGACGCTTGGGTGCCAGGGGGGGCTCTGGCTGTAAATCCCTCGCCTTCCGGGCCCTGCACAAGAGACTAACGTGACTCGGGATTGGATCTCGAGGCCCGCATACTAGTCTACGGGCGGAAACTTGGGATAGTAATCACAGGAAGGATTACTGGACCCGTTTACGGGCGGGAACTCCTTGTATTTCAAAGATAAAAGGATATAATGATAATAAAGGAGTTGTTTGACATTGTTTTCTTTATGTCCTGTGATAAGATTACGTGAAGGAACCAGTGCTTAACAGGGTTAATCAAAGAAGCTGTTTGTATATGTCAAACTAATGTGGTAGGTAATTACATAACTAAAACAAACCGAGGAAAGTGCGGAGGATGGACCATGGGTCCGTCCTATGGATGGGTGGTCCCGGTTAGCCGGGAACTTTTCTCAAGGACTTCAACGGACAGAGGATGATCGTCTTCACCAAAGCAAGAAAGGAGAACGATGACTTAGGAATACAAATTACCCGATTCAGGCTGTTTTAGGGGGAACGGAATGGGACTATGCCTTTTGGCAGAGAGGTCGAGTTTTGCATCCCTCTCGTTTTCCATTCTCCTTGAACCAAGTGCAGCATGAATCCGCTTCAGACCGGGCGATCTGCGTAAAGTAGTTTGATCAGGTCTGACGCTAGACGCTGTTAGCGACTGGAGTTGTTGTAGGAGGCTATGCCATATAAATATAAATAAGAACTTCTTTTTATCACTATCCGATTGTGCATCAGGGTTGTTGCAAAAAGTCTAGTTGCTTCATGAGTTACGAATTAGCTGAACTAAAGATAAGCTAATGGCAATTATCATATAATATCGTTAAGAAAACTTTTTACGCCAGGCACAACCCCAGGTACAGGTTCCAAATTCGCCCCCTACATCAAGTACTACTGTGATCCAGGAGAAGAAGTTCCTCCTCAAACAGATTAAGCCACCCGAGTTTGACGGGAGAGGCAGATTCGTCCAGACAGACGCTGAGATTTGGATTGAATCTATGGAGGACTACTTCGAAGCCGCTGGCACTGCGCCAACCAATCAGGCCATGCTCGCCAAATTAAAACTCACCGGTGAAGCCAGACTATGGTGGAAGCAATGGTGCAGGGATCAAGGGATCTCAGAGGGGTCCGTTACCTGGGAGAAGTTAAAGCAAGCCGTGCAAGGGAGATATTTGCCACCAGCATATCGTACTCAGAAAATGAATGAGTTTTATGAGTTAAAACAGTTAGGACTCACGCTTGACGCATACTACTCTAAGTTTGTCTCACTCCTGAAGTATGCGCCACGAATGGACACGACACAGCAGGTGTCCAAATTTTGCGCAGGCTTAAATCCACCTGTAAATACCCGTCTCGAATCTATGAGACCATCAGATCTTCAGGATGCACTCATTAGAGCGGCACCCATAATTCAGGAAGTGCAAGCTAAACCAAGGAGTATTAAGAATTGGTCTTATAGCGACCCAAGCGGAGGAGCATTCAGACCCCAGGTTAAGAGAGTTCAAGGCCACAATCAGGGACAAAGAAAGAAGGCAAGGACAAATAACGTCAACAACTTTGTTCCTACTCACGGTAATGGCCGAAACATCCGATGTTTCCACTGCAATGAACTCGGTCACTTCGGAAAGCAATGCCCCAAGCTCAGCGAGGGACACCGTCAAGGTATTGGCCACGGTCAGGGAGGGACAGTTGAGATCTAGAACCTTGAGAGAATGCCTCGTCCAGTGGCAAGATTACCCCGAAGAGGATGCTACCTGGATGGATGAAAGCTCTCTCAATCTTCAATATCCCCAATTTATCTCGAGATGAGGACATCTCGATTCTTCTAAGGGGGAGAGAATGTAATATTCCCGCGTACCGTACTGTAAATATTAACTTTCCGTATACCGTGTAAACCCCGTGCAAAGGGTATCTCTCGCATTTGAATTATTAGGCCGCGTAATGTGTGAGCCGCACAAGAGAAATAGGATCCTCTGCGAGTGGTAAACTGAACCGGGGAATAAAAACCGCTAACCGCACGGGAACACCCTCTTGGGTGGGGCAATTCAATTAATTAAAGGCAAATTTTTTTATGTTTATCCCTTCCCCCAGCCGATGCATGGCTGGAGGAAAGGGAGTGTGTGGGGGGGGATGGGAAAGAGGAGTTTGCATGGGAAGATCCCCCACGTGGGGGAAGACCCACTCCCCACCCCCACGGCCTATATAAACACCCCCTTGATGGGGGGTGTGTGGGAAAAGGAGAGAGGAGGAGGATTCTGCCCGCGGACACAGGGAGAGGGAGAGGACTGTGTTGAGGGAGGAGAGAGGAGAGCCGCCCTCTGCCGTGGGAGCCCTCGCCGCCGTGTTGCTGCCTCCAGCCGCCGTCCTGCTGGCCGCCAGCCCACCACCGCCGCGCTGTCGCCCAACTCACCTCGCCACGCCGCCAGCTGCCACACCCCCGTCCGCCGCTGATCACCTCGCCAGGCTGCCATCCTGCGCCACGTCGCCCACGGCCTATCCACGTGCCCACCAGAAGCTCTTTGGAAA
Organism: Lygodium microphyllum; assembly: GCF_053477565.2. Lineage (NCBI taxonomy): Eukaryota > Viridiplantae > Streptophyta > Polypodiopsida > Schizaeales > Lygodiaceae > Lygodium > Lygodium microphyllum. The sequence goes on from NC_141155.1 coordinate 64,555,829, forward strand.
CTTCTATAGAAGCTTCCATAGGGTCCTCCCTAAAGGCCTTTCCCACGACCCCCCAACCACCTATTCCGTGCCACCAATTTTAAGGGCAAATTTCCACCCTTGGCCTAAAGGGCTTTTTCCATGGCATATTTCCCGAAGATCCCTTAAAGACCGGGATTTCCAAAGAAGTGGAGACGGCGGAGCCTTAATCCATCGAGTGATCTCCGCAAGAAGGGTTAAGCCGCAAGCCGTCCAATTACCGCGCCGATCCGAATTCGTGGAGAATCCGAAGCCTTAGTCGAAGTTCTACTCCGAAGAGGAAACCATCCGCCTACAAGCACAAAGGTAGATCGTAAGTCGAAATTACGACTACGATGGCTCCTAAAAGATCCCAAGAGGCAACCGCGGGAGGTTCGACTCCAAACGTGCAAGTGGACATCACCCCGACACCACAAGTCCAGGTTCTTCCGAGTTAAATTCCGCATAAGAAATGATTAGGCGCGCTTAGGAAGGGAAATTCAAGTTACGTTTAAATTAAAAGCATTGAAAGAAATGCATCTTTTTGGAGCATTATGAAAGATTGAACGGTTAGGGAATTAGATGCATGTAGATGGTATTTTATTAAGATAAAGAATCTAATCCTAAGCAAGAAGACGAAGTTTATATGTGCATTAGTTGCCATCCTAGATATGATGAATTAAGCGTATATGCACATTATGATTTCATAGCGAAGGTCTAGTACCATAAGATTTCAGTCGGAAAGAACTAATAGGGCACTAAAAACAAACGTATGACTTGCAACATAGTTATACGATGGAATAGAGCAACACTAGTTTTCGCTTGAGTATCATCATGACTTAGTGACTAGGAGAATGTTATAGTCTTCATGAGAAAAGGATCAATCATTAAAGAGTCGTAACTAGGTGTAAATGCATGGGATGACAAGGGATAAACTACAAGGTAGTAGGTACGATTGTTGATGCAAGACCTAGTAGGCCCTAGGGAAAGTTAGTAACCAAATTAGCATGCACCAAGGAAAGATTGTATGACTCGCCAATGCATAAGTTCAAGAGCATAGACTACAAAGTAGTAGGCTGGATTAATTAGGAAAGTTAGCGTACATAATAGTAAGTAATTTACCTCACCAAGAAAACGGCAATCAATCGCTTGTTTACGTGAATTCGATTCCGTAGATTTGGTTTATCACCCTAGAAGGATCATCCTTGTCACAAACAGGCATAATCGGATTGGCTAAGTAATATGAACCACAAGGAATCATATAAACACAGGAATCCTAAGAGATAACTAGGATTTAGTGCAAGGATAATTTGACCTCGCTTAGACAAAAACTGTGAACCTAAGGATCATGATGGAACTCCGACGGAGTTGCATATTCTAGAATCATGAGCCAAACCTAATTAGAAATGACTTGAAGGATACCCCAAAATTCCTGTTACTCGACTAGGGTTAGAGACCCGTGGTCGGAACACTAAGAAATGGATAGGAGGATTCCGTAGAATGGATGCAATACTTGCGCACAAGCCGCAACATTGTATAGTCATGGAGTTGTCTGCAAAGAGTCTTGTCACCTCTCGAAATGAGGTTGATAAGTTATTGAAGGAAGTTAATTTATTGAGGATGAGTAATCATCCTGTTATTTACTTTCCTTGGGGAAAGTTGCCAAGGGAAAAGGTAAGTTAAGTAAATTGCCTTGAAGCAGTTGACCGACAATAATCTAAAGCGACATGGTCGCTGGATCCTGCCACAATAAACCTAATGTAATTGGAAGGGTATGACCCTAACCCAAGGATGATGGGAATCTTGCTAAGTTGCAATTGATTCCGGATCGAATGCGGTTTGCATTCGGAGATAAGGAGTCAATCCTTAACAGTTTGCCAGCTAAAAGACCACTGAAATTGATTGTGCTTGTAACAGTTTAGAAAGGACTGTTTGCATTGTTTGCTCAATGAACTAAAGGATGAAAATATATCTAAAGCTTCAGGTTGGTGCCTGAGAGGCAGCTTCAGTTACCCCCGACTGCCTGCCTAACCCTAACCAAGGGGGTTGTGAACCGCGCCGGGAACGTGGACCGAACCCGCCGTGAGAGGTCTCTCCGTTGAGTTCTGCTTGGAGCAGGAGGACGCTTGGGTGCCAGGGGGGGCTCTGGCTGTAAATCCCTCGCCTTCCGGGCCCTGCACAAGAGACTAACGTGACTCGGGATTGGATCTCGAGGCCCGCATACTAGTCTACGGGCGGAAACTTGGGATAGTAATCACAGGAAGGATTACTGGACCCGTTTACGGGCGGGAACTCCTTGTATTTCAAAGATAAAAGGATATAATGATAATAAAGGAGTTGTTTGACATTGTTTTCTTTATGTCCTGTGATAAGATTACGTGAAGGAACCAGTGCTTAACAGGGTTAATCAAAGAAGCTGTTTGTATATGTCAAACTAATGTGGTAGGTAATTACATAACTAAAACAAACCGAGGAAAGTGCGGAGGATGGACCATGGGTCCGTCCTATGGATGGGTGGTCCCGGTTAGCCGGGAACTTTTCTCAAGGACTTCAACGGACAGAGGATGATCGTCTTCACCAAAGCAAGAAAGGAGAACGATGACTTAGGAATACAAATTACCCGATTCAGGCTGTTTTAGGGGGAACGGAATGGGACTATGCCTTTTGGCAGAGAGGTCGAGTTTTGCATCCCTCTCGTTTTCCATTCTCCTTGAACCAAGTGCAGCATGAATCCGCTTCAGACCGGGCGATCTGCGTAAAGTAGTTTGATCAGGTCTGACGCTAGACGCTGTTAGCGACTGGAGTTGTTGTAGGAGGCTATGCCATATAAATATAAATAAGAACTTCTTTTTATCACTATCCGATTGTGCATCAGGGTTGTTGCAAAAAGTCTAGTTGCTTCATGAGTTACGAATTAGCTGAACTAAAGATAAGCTAATGGCAATTATCATATAATATCGTTAAGAAAACTTTTTACGCCAGGCACAACCCCAGGTACAGGTTCCAAATTCGCCCCCTACATCAAGTACTACTGTGATCCAGGAGAAGAAGTTCCTCCTCAAACAGATTAAGCCACCCGAGTTTGACGGGAGAGGCAGATTCGTCCAGACAGACGCTGAGATTTGGATTGAATCTATGGAGGACTACTTCGAAGCCGCTGGCACTGCGCCAACCAATCAGGCCATGCTCGCCAAATTAAAACTCACCGGTGAAGCCAGACTATGGTGGAAGCAATGGTGCAGGGATCAAGGGATCTCAGAGGGGTCCGTTACCTGGGAGAAGTTAAAGCAAGCCGTGCAAGGGAGATATTTGCCACCAGCATATCGTACTCAGAAAATGAATGAGTTTTATGAGTTAAAACAGTTAGGACTCACGCTTGACGCATACTACTCTAAGTTTGTCTCACTCCTGAAGTATGCGCCACGAATGGACACGACACAGCAGGTGTCCAAATTTTGCGCAGGCTTAAATCCACCTGTAAATACCCGTCTCGAATCTATGAGACCATCAGATCTTCAGGATGCACTCATTAGAGCGGCACCCATAATTCAGGAAGTGCAAGCTAAACCAAGGAGTATTAAGAATTGGTCTTATAGCGACCCAAGCGGAGGAGCATTCAGACCCCAGGTTAAGAGAGTTCAAGGCCACAATCAGGGACAAAGAAAGAAGGCAAGGACAAATAACGTCAACAACTTTGTTCCTACTCACGGTAATGGCCGAAACATCCGATGTTTCCACTGCAATGAACTCGGTCACTTCGGAAAGCAATGCCCCAAGCTCAGCGAGGGACACCGTCAAGGTATTGGCCACGGTCAGGGAGGGACAGTTGAGATCTAGAACCTTGAGAGAATGCCTCGTCCAGTGGCAAGATTACCCCGAAGAGGATGCTACCTGGATGGATGAAAGCTCTCTCAATCTTCAATATCCCCAATTTATCTCGAGATGAGGATATCTCGATTCTTCTAAGGGGGAGAGAATGTAATATTCCCGCGTACCGTACTGTAAATATTAACTTTCCGTATACCGTGTAAACCCCGTGCAAAGGGTATCTCTCGCATTTGAATTATTAGGCCGCGTAATGTGTGAGCCGCACAAGAGAAATAGGATCCTCTGCGAGTGGTAAACTGAACCGGGGAATAAAAACCGCTAACCGCACGGGAACACCCTCTTGGGTGGGGCAATTCAATTAATTAAAGGCAAATTTTTTTATGTTTATCCCTTCCCCCAGCCGATGCATGGCTGGAGGAAAGGGAGTGTGTGGGGGGGGATGGGAAAGAGGAGTTTGCATGGGAAGATCCCCCACGTGGGGGAAGACCCACTCCCCACCCCCACGGCCTATATAAACACCCCCTTGATGGGGGGTGTGTGGGAAAAGGAGAGAGGAGGAGGATTCTGCCCGCGGACACAGGGAGAGGGAGAGGACTGTGTTGAGGGAGGAGAGAGGAGAGCCGCCCTCTGCCGTGGGAGCCCTCGCCGCCGTGTTGCTGCCTCCAGCCGCCGTCCTGCTGGCCGCCAGCCCACCACCGCCGCGCTGTCGCCCAACTCACCTCGCCAGGCCGCCAGCTGCCACACCCCCGTCCGCCGCTGATCACCTCGCCAGGCTGCCATCCTGCGCCACGTCGCCCACGGCCTATCCACGTGCCCACCAGAAGCTCTTTGGAAACTTCTATAGAAGCTTCCATAGGGTCCTCCCTAAAGGCCTTTCCCACGACCCCCCAACCACCTATTCCGTGCCACCAATTTTAAGGGCAAATTTCCACCCTTGGCCTAAAGGGCTTTTTCCATGGCATATTTCCCGAAGATCCCTTAAAGACCGGGATTTCCAAAGAAGTGGAGACGGCGGAGCCTTAATCCATCGAGTGATCTCCGCAAGAAGGGTTAAGCCGCAAGCCGTCCAATTACCGCGCCGATCCGAATTCGTGGAGAATCCGAAGCCTTAGTCGAAGTTCTACTCCGAAGAGGAAACCATCCGCCTACAAGCACAAAGGTAGATCGTAAGTCGAAATTACGACTACGATGGCTCCTAAAAGATCCCAAGAGGCAACCGCGGGAGGTTCGACTCCAAACGTGCAAGTGGACATCACCCCGACACCACAAGTCCAGGTTCTTCCGAGTTAAATTCCGCATAAGAAATGATTAGGCGCGCTTAGGAAGGGAAATTCAAGTTACGTTTAAATTAAAAGCATTGAAAGAAATGCATCTTTTTGGAGCATTATGAAAGATTGAACGGTTAGGGAATTAGATGCATGTAGATGGTATTTTATTAAGATAAAGAATCTAATCCTAAGCAAGAAGACGAAGTTTATATGTGCATTAGTTGCCATCCTAGATATGATGAATTAAGCGTATATGCACATTATGATTTCATAGCGAAGGTCTAGTACCATAAGATTTCAGTCGGAAAGAACTAATAGGGCACTAAAAAGAAACGTATGACTTGCAACATAGTTATACGATGGAATAGAGCAACACTAGTTTTCGCTTGAGTATCATCACGACTTAGTGACTAGGAGAATGTTATAGTCTTCATGAGAAAAGGATCAATCATTAAAGAGTCGTAACTAGGTGTAAATGCATGGGATGACAAGGGATAAACTACAAGGTAGTAGGTACGATTGTTGATGCAAGACCTAGTAGGCCCTAGGGAAAGTTAGTAACCAAATTAGCATGCACCAAGGAAAGATTGTATGACTCGCCAATGCATAAGTTCAAGAGCATAGACTACAAAGTAGTAGGCTGGATTAATTAGGAAAGTTAGCGTACATAATAGTAAGTAATTTACCTCACCAAGAAAACGGCAATCAATCGCTTGTTTACGTGAATTCGATTCCGTAGATTTGGTTTATCACCCTAGAAGGATCATCCTTGTCACAAACAGGCATAATCGGATTGGCTAAGTAATATGAACCACAAGGAATCATATAAACACAGGAATCCTAAGAGATAACTAGGATTTAGTGCAAGGATAATTTGACCTCGCTTAGACAAAAACTGTGAACCTAAGGATCATGATGGAACTCCGACGGAGTTGCATATTCTAGAATCATGAGCCAAACCTAATTAGAAATGACTTGAAGGATACCCCAAAATTCCTGTTACTCGACTAGGGTTAGAGACCCGTGGTTGGAACACTAAGAAATGGATAGGAGGATTCCGTAGAATGGATGCAATACTTGCGCACAAGCCGCAACATTGTATAGTCATGGAGTTGTCTGCAAAGAGTCTTGTCACCTCTCGAAATGAGGTTGATAAGTTATTGAAGGAAGTTAATTTATTGAGGATGAGTAATCATCCTGTTATTTACTTTCCTTGGGGAAAGTTGCCAAGGGAAAAGGTAAGTTAAGTAAATTGCCTTGAAGCAGTTGACCGACAATAATCTAAAGCGACATGGTCGCTGGATCCTGCCACAATAAACCTAATGTAATTGGAAGGGTATGACCCTAACCCAAGGATGATGGGAATCTTGCTAAGTTGCAATTGATTCCGGATCGAATGCGGTTTGCATTCGGAGATAAGGAGTCAATCCTTAACAGTTTGCCAGCTAAAAGACCACTGAAATTGATTGTGCTTGTAACAGTTTAGAAAGGACTGTTTGCATTGTTTGCTCAATGAACTAAAGGATGAAAATATATCTAAAGCTTCAGGTTGGTGCCTGAGAGGCAGCTTTAGTTACCCCCGACTGCCTGCCTAACCCTAACCAAGGGGGTTGTGAACCGCGTCGGGAACGTGGACCGAACATGCCGTGAGAGGTCTCTCCGTTGAGTTCTGCTTGGAGCAGGAGGACGCTTGGGTGCCAGGGGGGGCTATGGCTGTAAATCCCTCGCCTTCCGGGCCCTGCACAAGAGACTAACGTGACTCGGGATTGGATCTCGAGGCCCGCATACTAGTCTACGGGCGGAAACTTGGGATAGTAATCACAGGAAGGATTACTGGATACGCCTACGGGCGGGAACTCCTTGTATTTCAAAGATAAAAGGATATAATGATAATAAAGGAGTTGTTTGACATTGTTTTCTTTATGTCCTGTGATAAGATTACGTGAAGGAACCAGTGCTTAACAGGGTTAATCAAAGAAGCTGTTTGTATATGTCAAACTAATGTGGTAGGTAATTACATAACTAAAACAAACCGAGGAAAGTGCGGAGGATGGACCATGGGTCCGTCCTATGGATGGGTGGTCCCGGTTAGCCGGGAACTTTTCTCAAGGACTTCAACGGACAGAGGATGATCGTCTTCACCAAAGCAAGAAAGGAGAACGATGACTTAGGAATACAAATTACCCGATTCAGGCTGTTTTAGGGGGAACGGAATGGGACTATGCCTCTCGTTTTCCATTCTCCTTGAACCAAGTGCAGCATGAATCCGCTTCAGACCGGGCGATCTGCGTAAAGTAGTTTGATCAGGTCTGACGCTAGACGCTGTTAGCAAATGACCAACAATTCCATTCGATCCTAAGTGGGAAGCGCCCAGGACACTTCCGTTACGGGGCAGACGCGGAAAGGCCTAGATTACAAAACCCGCAACATTCCATGGGAGTGCCGGGTGGAGTCTCCTAGACAACCTTTCCGATGGACTGCTAAGACGTGTCGTAGAGGATGTTAGTGGACACGTTACATTTTGCCCCATGCTTCCACCATGTTTTCGTAGAAGCTATGCACAACATTGATAAATTCTTGCTTATCTTCATTGTTAAACACCATCTTGCAAAGTAAGGGAGCCAATTTGTTAAGACTTATCCAAACCTTAGCTTTGGCCAATCTTGTTTTTCCACCATTACTTCGATCACGAACTGCAAAATGTAACTTTTTCCACCCATCGTAGTCTTGCGGCCTACGAACCATGACATTCCCTTCCTCATTGATGGGTGTTGAGAGATACTTCCTAGATTTTGCTCCTCCAAAGGAAGGCTTTTTTGGCAAGTTACTAAATTTTCATGATCTCTTCTCATCTTTTTCAATTGTCACTTGATGCTTGTGTAGCTCAATTTCTAATAGCACTCGCTCCACATTCCTACACATTGCAATGGCTTCTTTTTTTTGGTTCCATCCTATAAACAAAGAAACTATATTCATATACAAGTTTCTCCATGATTCTGACAAAAGCATGCAACGAACAAATGTGAATACGATCTAAGGGAATGTTGAAGATGGGCTTCCAAGTGGGATCTTCTCTATTGCGCGTCGGTGCAACACTTGTCATCCCTCGCAAGTTCTTATTTCCGTCCTTTCCTTCCACCCTCTCTGTCAAGCAATATAGTCATGGATTCTTTGTATTTGCACCATTGGAGATTCCACACATGCATTTTAAATTTTTCAAGTCTCCTGGAAGATGCCATTCAACCAAGTATTGATCATACCCTTCAAGTGAGAGCATCTCACCATGTTCCTAACAATCAATGATGCTTGGAATGCTTGCGTGCATAAAGAATAGCTGTATCATCTTAAATGTTTCCTTAGGAACTTCAAATGCAGCGAGCCACCACACATGGGGCTCAGATTGAACACTAAAGTTCCTTGGGCTATTCTTGTCAAATTGTAAAGCTCTATTTATCAAAGTTACACTAACTCTTTCAACCTTTACTCCTTTGACGACCTCACTTTCATCTAATTTTATAACAAACTACAATTTACCATTACATTCCTCAAGTGACATATTGCAGTACATTACCATTACCGACTGCACCTTAGTATCCAACTGTGTAAATGCAGGAGCGCCTCTTCTTTTTTTTCTTTTCCAACAGAACTTGTTACGCAAATGTTGGTGCCCAGACTCCCTTCTTTTACTTGAGTTACGCAACCCTGTTACGTGGATCTTTGCCCCCAAACGTAGTAATTTATAGACATTTTGGGATCCAAAACTTCCATTTTCCTTAGAATCTCGACGTGTTACAAATTGGGGGAAACCCTTGTTCAAATCTAAATAGTAATTGTTGAGTTCGGTAAACTTCACCTCATATGCATTTTTGGTCCCAACCTTTAGTCTTTCCACATATTGAACATGCATGGGATCTCCTACCAACTCCAAAACCTTTGTATTAAGTTGCCGTCGGGCCTCTATTAACTTTGAAGGTTGAGAAAGAGGCACAATTCTATTTCTTTTTAGCACACAACCAAACCTAGGCTTCGCACCTTTGAATATCTTTAAGTAAGTCGTTGTGCTAATACTAGCCCTGTCACAAATAGATTGTGCATCCACAGCTGAGAACTCATTTGATAGATCTTTTAATCTACACTCAATCACATTTTCCTTCACAACCTTAAACCTAGGATTACTCAAAGCATTTTCCAATGTAAATGCCTTCGGAAATCTACTAATACACGATCCAATGTCACCCTCACTTAGGTTCTCTTTCTGAGTTACCTTACATGCTTTGATATGTCGCTTCCACTGGCCACTATTCACAATTAACTCATTGATTGGCTTCTTCTTTCTTTTGCGCTCCTGTGTTAGCTTGTTGTTGATCTTTCTCAAGTTGTCCAATTATGCCTTTGCCTCCTCATATGAGATACCAATGTCATGGATAGTTTTTTGTATTGAAATAATTTGATTCTTTTGTTGAATTATAGTATAATTTAGTTGTATTACTTGTCCTATGAGCTGTTGTGTATGAAGTTGATGTGCAGCAATCACATCATGGCAATTTTTTATGGTTGCTTGGCAAGTTGTAAATACTTTGAATATCGGATCATTGAGCCACCTAGTATAACCGAGTAACCCATTTTCACCCTCTGACACATACTTCAACAAATTTGTGAGTCTTGAGAAAGTTGGAGGTCTATTCTTTAAGGGGTCAATTAGGTAGATTCCCCCATCAACCCACTGGTGCACAGATTGGACGCCGTATGCGCGCGTAGTGAGCGTAAGAAGGTCCCAAAGAACAAAAGAACTCTACTTTTTGCACAAAAAACAATAAAGAAGCTTGGACGACATGAAGCAAGAGACCAATTGGATGCAATCTCCCCCCATGCCTTGTGTGAGCGCTCCACAAAGCATGTATTTTATATATTATTCATCTTCAAGCTCAAGAAATAGCCCAATTTACAATTAGCATGCTTTAGCTTTTGTGTTTTCTTTTGTGCCACTAAAGAATTAAAGCTATTGGGTGCCCAAGGAGTCAGGTGGTATCCAAATACAATGTCTAATACAAATATTTAAATTGTGTGCCCATGCGCATACAAAAGTAATAAATAAATATCAAGCGCTTTGATAAATAAGCGCATGAAAATATGGACGCCATGCCTAAGATAGGTGCCCATCAAAAATTGATGATAATTTGAATACACGCTATCCTCCAATGCTTCCCACTGCCACCGCTGCTTGCTCTACGCATCAACTGAAGCATTCACAATTGTTAGAAAAATAATACAATTAAACTGACAAAAGTGAATACCTAGCAGTCTTCAGTTATAAAAATAAATTGGTTAGAACTCAATCCTAACCTTAATTTATTACGAGTGTGCACTCTACACTCATAAACTTTTATTAATTTAAATATGTATTTTACAGAATCACCTGCTATGGAATCACTCACTTACACATTAAATTAACAAAACGCCCGAAAAGGATAGGCATCCCCATCGACTTTTTGCACAAAGAATCCACCTTGTGTATGAGCCCCGGTAGCAAAATTTTATGGAATCCACCGCAAAACCTCACGGAATCCACCATGGAATATGCCTCTTGGCATCATACTCCCGGGGTGGGATAGAAATTGTCCTCAATTGCTATTAGCTCAATGTGGAGCTAATAGTGTGGGGAAAGCACTTAGGTCTCTAGCGTGCATCCATTGGGCCTCTTCAACAGGATGATTTTTAAACTTGACTAAATATCTAGAATATCTACGGCCAATTCTAGTGATCATAAAGTCAGTATCTATAATAGTTTGAGGCTCAAGGATTTCAGTTTCTTCGTCTAGTAAAGGAGGGTTTTCATAGACAAGGTGTACAGGTAATTGTCCTCTAAAAGGTCGTAATAAACTGATATTGAAGGTGTTGTGGATTTTCCAGTGTTGTGGTAATTCTAGTTTAAATGCATTGTCATTGATTTTGTGTATGATCTTGAATGTTCCATAAAATCTAGGTGCTAATTTGACAACGGGGTGTTTATCTTCACTTTGTAATATGCGTTTTTCAATTCGTAACCAAGCATAATCATTAACTTTAAAATTCATAGCCTATCTTTTCTTGTTTGCTTATTTTGTGTATGATTGCTGGGCTTTGGCAATCATATCTTTAACTTCATCAAAAATAGTAGCATGCATATTTGCAATATCATGAGCAGTCTGAATTTTGTTTGATAATGATGTAACAGATGTAGGCAATCGATATCCATAAATAATTTCAAATGGTGCTTTCTTTGTAGCTGTATGTGGTGTGTTATTATATGCAAATTGAAGTAAATGTAGATATGTATCCCATGTATCTTGTTTTGAAATGGTGTAGGCACACAAAAGATCTAAATAGTACTGTTAGTAGCTTTTGTTTGACCATTTGTTTCAAGATAAAATGTAGATGAAAAATCAATCTTTGTTCCTAAGTTAGCAAACAAAGTAATCCAAAATTATTATAGAATCTAGAATTACGATCAGAAATAATGACTTTTGGTAAACCATGGTTAGTCAAAACAGTTTTCAAAAACAATTGAGCAACTTGAGATGCAATTAAGGTTTTCTTGCATGGAATGAAATATGCTTGTTTGATGAACCTGTCTACAACAGTCCAAATCATATCATGATTAGCTTTAGTGTTAGGTAGACTAGTTATAGAATCCATTAAAATATGTTCCCATGGTCGTGATGGAATGGATAATGGCATTAGTAAGGATATTTCTATTTTTCCTTCAAAAAACACGAAATTTGACCAGTTGGTTTGTTTTTTTACCAAAAGCTAGAATATAAGAAATCCCCAAAATATCTTAAAATGAAATTTTGAATTTTCATTTTCCTTGTTCTAGATTAAAAAATCAATTACCTCATATCTACTAATCATTTTGCATTGAAAACGAAGCACCACACTTCCGTAGCTAACTCCTTTTTTAATATAATGTTTGGTTGAAAAAGACTTCTTGAATGAGGAGAGAGAAGGAATCTGAGTATATCTTTGTATATAATATAAAAAAGTCAAAATGAGATTGCAAAAGTGGAGAGAGAGGAGGATTATTTTACTATTCTTCTCTCCTTTTTTCCTTGTTTTAAGGAGGAGAGGGGGGGGCTAAAAGGCCCATTTGTGAGTTCATTTTTTTCCTAAAGCAAAGATTTGACCACGTGTCCCAAACTTATGGAAATTTTCCATATTCGCCAATATGGTGTTTATGGGTGAATTCACCATTAGCCAATGGATAGATAAACTCAGGTTCTAAGACCTTCAAGAACTCTACTTTCACAAGGCTGAGTAATTTGAATTCATGCACCTTTGTCTTTGTCATATAGGCTTGATATCAAACTCAAGGTCAATGTAATGCTGATACGCTATGGGATCCCCTTTAGGTCATCATATGACCATGCAAACACATCCAAATTCTCCTTTAGTAGGTATTTCATGACCAACAACTTCTCTTCTAAAAGACTCCTACACCAACATTCACATGATGTTCATTGCCATCAGCAGATTCTACAAAGGTTGATTTTATCTCACCTTCCAATTCGTACATGAAGGTCCCGTAGATTGCTTCTCGATATAGATCTCACTCCTTCAAGGGAGTAACCTCCTCATCTAATGCCCCACTGGAAGTAATTTCTTACTTCAATGGGGACTTTGTTTCCTCTTTCAGATGCTGAAACAGTATCACAATTATCTCTAAATTTATTTGAGAATTAGTAAGCTCTTGACTCAAGGACTCATCTTCTTAGGACACCTCCGAAAACATGACATAATAAGGGCCATCTAAGTTTTCTTCAGGTCAGGGGATTGGTGCAAGGTACATCATCATCATTCTTTCTTGACAAGGGTAAATTAGGGAGACAAGAGCCATTACTAAAAAATGGCTTATTTTTTGAAATCTATTATTTATAGATCTTTTACATCTGATGAGATTCATTTACCAATCCAAAGGATACTAGAGTCATTCTATTCAACAGAATGAGATCTTCAACTTTCGAAGCCTCTAGGACTTCCTCCTCATTTCTATCCTCTTCTGATTGAATAGCATGTCACTTTTGCTATCTATGACCACTTTAATCATTATTCTCATCATATTCTATCTCTACCACTATAGTGGCTCTGTAGGAGAAGAATATGAACCCTATTGCATCTTCTACTTTTTCTTCTATACCCAGGTAATTTACTATATGTATACCCTCTATATCACATGCGTTCAATGCCATACATTTAGGGCCAATTTAAAAAAATCCTTATCTGTAAATTTTCTCTTAATCAAACATAACCCTTTTCTAATTCAATCTATAACCCCTTTATATAGGACCATTTTGTATGTAAAAAATGTGTAAAAATGGTATTTTGAAAATCCCTTATGTTGAACCCATGTGATACATACATATATTTATGATTGACTTCCCTGAGCTTATGTGTCTACTTATTTTTCTAACTCTAGCCCTACTATGGCTATGTAACAAGGAGAGTAGTACATCCATGCTTCTATATCACTATTAGAGGAAATTTTGGAAGTCATTTTCGGTTTTGGAAAAAGATATTCACCCATTGACAAGGACTTTGCTTCTTCTGATAGTAACCTGACCTGAGATCAATCTTGGAGAAGATCTTTGCACCCTGAAGACGATCAAGAAGCTCATCTATTCTAGGAATAGGATACTTGTTCTTGACTGTTGATTGATTCAACCCTCGGTAATCAATACATAGTCGAAGTGTCCCATCTTTCTTTTTCTGGAATAGTACTGGAGCTCCCCACGGTGAATTGCTAGGTCGGATGTAGCCCTGATCTAACAGTTGCTCAAGTTGTTCCTTCAACTCTATTGCTTCTGGTATGGACATTCTATAAGGTCTCTTTGCAATTGGCGCAGCTCCATGCACTAACCTAATCTCATGATCTACTTCTCTTTGAGGCGGAAGTTCAGTCAATTCTTTAGGGAATACGTCAGCGTATTCCTTTAGCCAAGAAGGTCCTTCATGAGACTCTTGCTTTTGATCTAACTTGTTGAGTTTGATCAGGTAAACGGGTAATCCTTTTCTGACTCCTTTTATGATCCGAGATACTTTGGCCAATTGGATTCTTGGCACTCCTGCCTCACCTTGAGTTGTGACAAATTCCCTTTCAGAGTTTCGAAAGGAAACTTGACCCTTTCCACAGTGAATGTGGGCGTCGTTGGACTTAAGCCAATCCATCCCGAGTAGACACTCATGGATACCTAAATTCATGACTCTAAATTTGACTGAAGTCTTCTTTCCTCCCAGAAAGAATTCCACCTTAGCAGTTTGCCTGGTACAAGTTACCTCACGACCATTTGCCAATTCCACAAGCAGGGTAGGTGCTTCTACTATGGCTATTCCTAATCCTTTTGCACATGCTGGTGAGATAAAGGAATGTGTGCTGCCACAATCAATCAAGGTTTTGAAACCTTTACCTTGATAGTCCGACGGTGTCTGAATCACCGAGAACTGGCGATTCGGCCCTTTCTTGTGTAAAGCGGCATGGATTGTCGCTCTTTCGGATTCTGCTTCCATCGTCGGATCTTCCTCTTCCCCTCCTTCGCACAATTGCCTATTGGCAATGCAGGCGGTTCTCCCTCTTCCTCGGGTAGCGGCTCCTTGACCACGGCCTGCTCCTTGGAAAGGCGTTTGGCTATGTCCTCCACCGAGCTTGGGACATTACCTCTTGAAGTGATCGGGTTCGTTGCAGTGGAAACAATGGAGGTTTCGGCCATTACTTTGAGTAGGAACAAAGTTGTTGACGTTATTTGTTCTTGCTTTCTTTCTTTGTTCCTGATTATGACCTTGAACTCTCTTCATTTGAGGTCTGAATGCACCTCTGTTCGGGTCATTATAAGAACAAGTTTTGTTACCCCTTGGTCTAGCTTGCACCTCCTGAATTATAGGCGCCGCTCGAATGAGTGCATCCTTAAGATCTGATGGATGCATAGATTCGAGACGGGTATTTACTGGTGGATTTAAGCCCACATAAAATTTGGACACCTGCTGTGTCATATCCATCTGTGGCGCATACTTTAAACGTGAGACAAATTTTGAGTAGTATGCGTCAAGAGTGAGCCCTAGCTGTTTTAGCTCGTAGAACTCATTCATTTTCTGCGTGCGATATGCAGGTGGTAAGTATCTACCCTGCACGGGTTTCTTCAGATTCTCCCACGTAATGGATCCCTCTGTGATCCCTTGATCCCTGTACCATTGCTTCCACCAAAGTGTGGCTTCTCCAGTGAGCTTTAACTTGGCGAGCATAGCCTGATTGGTAGGTGCAGTACCAGCTGCTTCGAAGTAATCCTCCATGGATTCAATCCAAATTTCAGCATCAGCCTGGACAAATCTGCCTCTCCCGTCAAACTCAGGTGGCTTTATCTGCTTGAGGAGGAACTTCTTCTCCTGGATCACAGCAGTACTTGATGTAGGAGGCGAATTTGGAACCTATACCTGGGGTTGTGCCTGAATAAAGGTTTTCTTAACGTTATTATATGATAATCGACGTTAGCTTATCTTTCATTTTTAGTTCAGCTATCCCATAAACAATGTAGCTACTTAACTTTTTAACAACTCTTATCCACAGCCAGATATTGATAAAAAGAAGTCTTTATTTGTATTTACATGGGTATAGCCCTTTCGAATACAACGTTTCATGTAATGATAATCTAATTGCTACATTCAGTTTGGGGACAACAACGTTGCATTGCATTTGTCTACAGGAACTGAGTAATAGTAGGGTTTTGGGTCATGGATCTTTAGGAATCAATAAGTCATTGGAAGTTTAGGATACCCTTTCCGTTGGAATCCATACTTCTCATGGCAGCCCAACACTTTAATCCTGTCGGCTCGGATTACACGGGTTACTTCCTCATATACATATGAGTTCATCTCAACCCTCCGACCCTGGATATGTAAAGTCGAATTTACGTGAGCTTCCACAAAGACGAATAGCTTCACGACTTTCAAGTCTTCCAAGCACTTGATCCTTTTTAGGTTGGTCTGTAGATAAGCAAACCGGTGGGCGGCTATATAGTAGATTCCAGAAGACCCCGTCCATCTTCGTTCTATGTATAGAGGTGATGGATTATAAATCTGCTCCAGGATGTTCATCATCCCAATTCTTTGTCTATAAAGTGGAGAATGCATTGCAGTCATAAACATGACCCGAAATACCAAAAACTTGTTCCACGCTTCGTAACTCTGCAAGATAGTATTGAAGGTAAAAAAATGTTTGGACAATAACAATTTCTTTACTTCATTTTATTGAGATCTCATAAAAACAATTCCGTTGTTGGTCGGCTTTGATACCAACTGTAACGTGTCCTCTTCGTATCATCCAGGACACGTCTTAGCAGACCATCGGAAGGGATATCTAGAAAGCTCCGCCCGGCATTCCTATGGAATGTTACGGGATTTGCGATCTAGGTCTTTCCGCGTTTGCCACGTAGCGGAAGTATCCTGGCCGTTCCCACTTAGGATCGATCGGAATTAGGGTTTTCTTGACTGGTCATTAACTAACAACAACTAGCGTCGGACCCAAGCAAACTACTTTACGCAGAAATGCTAGGTCCGAAGCGGATTCACGCTGCACTTGGTTCAAGGAGAATGGGAAATGAGAGGGATGCAAAGCTCAACCTCTCTGCCATAAGGCATAGTCCCATTCCGTTTCCCTAAAATAGCATAAATCGGTTAAGACATAACTCTAGGTCATTGCTTCCGTTATTAGTTTTCTTTGACGATCATCCCACTGTTCTTTGAGAAAAGTTCCCAGCTAACCGGGACCACCCAACCGCAGGATGGACCTATGGCCCATCCTCCGCACTTTCCTCGGTTTGTTTTAGTTATGTAATTATCTAACACATTAGTTTGACATGTAACAACCAGCTTCTTTAATTAATCCGTTAACACTGGTTCCTTCACGTAATCTTATCACGTGACATAGAAAAACAATATCAAACAAGTTCTTTATTAACATATCATCATTTTTATCTTTGAAATACAAGGAGTTCCGCCCGTAGGCTTGTCCATAATCTGCTCGAAGGCTATCCAGTAATCCACAGTGATCACTATTCCAAGCTTCTGCCCATAGACTAGTATGCGGACCTCGAGATCCAATCCCGAGTCACGTTAGCCTCTTGTGTAGGACCCGAAAGGCGAGGGATTTATGGCCAGAGCCCCCCTGGCACCCAAGCATCCTCCTGCTCCAAGTAGAGCTAAATGGAGAGACCTCTCACGGCGGGTTCGGTCCATGTTCCTGGCGCGGTCAACAAACCCCTTGGTTAGGGTTAGGCAGGCAGTCGGGGGTAACTGAAACTGCCTCTCCCTTCAGGGTTTCAACCTGAAGTATAGGTATTCATTTAATTTGTAATTCATAATTCAAACAGTGCTCTAAAATCTCTAGCAAGCACAAACATTTCCATTAATCAACCATGTTGTTTGGCAAACTGCTAAGGAAGTGTTCTTTCCTTTTGAGTGTATCAGCACTCGTTCCCAAGGTGTCTTGTAAATTGGCGAGATCCTTTACATTCCGGTGTAGGGCGTACCTTATTAACCCAACTTGGTCAACCCTAAAGTTTCTTAGATACTTTAATTTCCGATTTATAACTTTCCTTATTTAGAAGAATATCCAAAAATACGTCCTTTTGCAAGATAACTTGCGTAGGGATCTGCCATCCTTGTTGAGGGTATTTACCCTTTCTCCTTGTGAATCAATCACAAGACTAAATGACTTCGTACTTGCTGCGCAAGTCCTGCGATGAAATAATCCATTTTAGATCCTTTAAGCTGACGTATGTTGGACCTAGGTCTCTTTTTAAGAACCTCAGGGACATACCCTAGTTCTTTATCTTTACTAATTTATTGACCCTACAATAAGGAAAGTAGTCAAGTGCTTAAGGTATAAACATTTCTTTGGTCTTTAAATCATTTCCAAGGCATATTTTTTTAACGTGGTATTTGTAAGTTTAGATTGGTTTGGTTATCTTTTGGAAGGTAATATTGATCGCCTCGTCACGGTTTTGCTATCCTTGTGACAATTGATTTTTCAGTCGATACAATTCAATTTAATCTTCCTTTTTCCTTGTAGACGAACTCATGCCAAATAACAATCTTTTCCTTGCTAAGATATGCAATTAGCAATGATAACTTCCTAGTAATTTGAGCAATAAAAGAAACCTTTCATGAATTTAATCTTCTACAATGATTCGTTGCAAAAAGGAATAGGACTAATGGTGCAAGATACAATTTTTATACCTTCAGGATTTAACTGAAATATACTACTATAGTAACTAGATAATCTTGCTCGTAATTCGTTATAATGCATGATGCTATTCGAAGGAAACTATGTTCTATACATTATCATTTGTTCAATTCAATTAAACTCCTTCATTGTAAATAACTCGGAAAAATATATCCTATCCCTAACAAATTCTCTCTGAATGATTGACTTAAAACCGATTTAAAGCCAAGAAGGAAAAACCTAGTTTTGGGGTGAGATATCCACATGGATACCGGGAGATGACCCTCCCGCAGCTACTCCTTGGACTTTCTTAGGCGGCATCGCAGTTCGAATGTGAAGGTAGCTTTTACTCTTTCTTCCGGATTTCCACCGACTCTCTTTTGAGGCAAGGCGCCATTTGAATGGTTGATCACGAGAAGGAATGATAGGACCTTTAGATTCTTAGATTCTTCGGAGAGGGAAAGATTTACAAAGCCTAAGAAGGCCCTATAGGGTCTATACTTGGCAAAACGTTTATGGGTGAGTGTGGTTTTGCATCCACATGAACCCTTGGAGAACTTTGGGCTTGGGGTAAAAAGGTATAGAAGGAAATTATTCTCTTTCGTTGCACTTCCTCTACTTTTTTTCTTCTCCTTCCCTACTCCTCCTTCACTCCTCTTTTTCCCTCCCTTTTTACCCTTCTACCTCCCTCTATTCCTTCTCTACTCTTCCTCTTTTACTCCTTTCTTACTCTTCTTTATCTTTTTCCACCCTCTACTTCTTTCACACCACTCTTTTCTTCTTCACTCCTCTCTACTTTTCTTCCTTATCTTTTCCTCACGCTCTACTTCTTTCACACTACTATTTTCTTCTTCTCTCCTCTCTACTTCCCTTCTTTATCTTTTCCTCACGGGACAACATCCGGGGCCCATGATGATGGTTTGGATTTGGGGTCCAGCGGGTGGGAAAGAAAGAAGTAATGGGGACACGGGGGTTTTAAAAAAAGCTTAGGGGGTTGTTGTAAAAAAGAGTTATGGGGGGGGGAGGGGGGGTGAAAAGTTTAAAAGGGATATAAAGGGGGTGAAAGGGGGCTTGGGAGGAGGCCTTTAGAAGTTCTAGAAGCTTCTAAAGCTTCAGGTTGCAGTCGTGGCAGGGAGGGGAGATGGAATGACGAAGTCGAACGTGGCCAGATGACCGTGACCCAGCGAGCAAGTGGCGGCTCTTCGTACTAGCGGCGGTCTGATCACCAATGGTGGTGGCAATATGGCGGACCTCCCTCTCTTTTCACAGCACGTCGATGGCAGCAGTATTAGTTTCATCCCTCCTCCCCTCATCCCTTGCAACTACGGCCCTTCCTCCTTATATAGGGGAGGGGAGGGAATCCTTCCCCCTTTACCTGTCATCATGCATGGCGAGGGAGCCAAGCAAGCTCTAGCGAGGAGCTTGCTGGCTCCTCCATCCCCCTCACACACGCCAGCTCGAAACGCCGCCGTGGGGCGAAAAAAATTTTCTTCATTTATATCTTTAATATATTACAGTGTAGTGGATGAAAATAATGAAGAGATGGATGCTCATGGATGTAGACAATTTGTAATTTCAAACTATATTGTGGATTGTGAGAGGATTATGACATGTCTAGAAGAGGTTCATTTAACTCTTTTTGGACAAAAGCCTGTCTTTGGAGTTGAAGAGGTTTTGATTGTTGCATATATGTGTGGGCCTTATGGGAGAAGGCCATCACTAGCAAAAATAGATGGGATTGATAAAATGCGAGATGTATGCAAGAATGTATCAGAGGTGCGTAGATTCTTGGGTGCATGTGTGTCCTATTTGATATGGATTCCTCACTTTGCACATGTAGCCGATGCTCTTTATCAGCTTCTAAGGAAAGGTCCGAATTTTCAGTGGGAAAGGAAGCATAAAAAAGCAATGAAGAAATTGAAGCAACTCTTAAAATTTGCTCCTACATTGAGAAAGACTGACTATTCACATGGAAATCCTATCATTATTACTGTTGATACAAGCCCAATCAAGATTGGATGGGAAATTGGGCAAGATGATGAGGAAGGGCAAAGATATGCAATTCGCTTTGGTGCAAAAGTATTGACTGAACGACAGAGAAGATATCCACAAGTAAAAAGAGAATTATAGGGAATTGTGACAGCCATTAAATGTGATAAGGAGTATTTTATGGGTGCTCATGTAGTCATTGAGACCGATTGTTTGCTGGTATTGGGTATGATTACTAGTTGTGTTACTCTGGACATTGTTATGCTCCGGTGGATTGTATACATCAAATCTTTGAACCCTGAATTTAAGCATGTTGCAGGAAGAGATAACCCAGTGGCGGACATGTTATCTCGAGCACGTTATGAGAATGAAGATGGGATGATGGATGAGGAGGAAGAAGATGACTTTCTTATGGCTGAAGATGATGTTGCAAGAGTGAATTTAGCAATGCAAGGTGTTGCTACAGAATTAACAGAAGCTTGGACAACAAAGAGAATACACTTTAGATGTTTTGTATCTTGTGTAGAAGTGTTTCTGGAAGACAAATATGCAGGAGAGTGGCTAAGAATTGATCAATATCTCAGTACATTAACAAAGAGAGATGAATGGTCTAATGAGGAGTTTAAGAAGATTAAGAGGAAAGCCTATGGATTTTTCTTAAAAGATGGATACTTATGGAAACATGCTAAAAAGAAATAGGGTATGCCATTGCGAGTTTTGGGTGATAGAGCTTCACAAGTAACTGTTATGCAAGAATTTCATGAAAGCTTATGGGCTAGTCATAGAGGTATTTGGGGTACTTTTATAAAGATCAAAGAAATATATTGGTAGCAGGGTATGTATAAGGATGTTGCTCACTTCGTGGAAACAATTTCGATATGTCAAATGTATTCAACTATGAGACATCGGGATGGATTGCAACCTACATATCCATTTTCACTTCATTTTAAGTGGGTGGTGGATTTGGTCACAATGCCTATAGGTCTTTGGCAAATGAGGTATCTTGTGCTTGCTCATGAAGACTTGACTAATCAAGTGGAAGGGAGAGCTCTACGTACTAAGACGATAAATGCCATATGTACTTTTCTCTTAGAAGAGATCTTTTGTCGATATGGCTGTGTGGGAAAAATTACAGCAGATAGGGGTGAGCTGGATGTAGATGAAGCTCATGATTTCTTTGCACGGTTGGGGATAAAGCTTTCTTTAACTTCAGTCTATATTCGTGAAGGAAATGGAAAAAGTGAAAGAGGACATCCACCTATTGTGAAGACATTGGAAAAAGCATGTGGAGAGAAGATAAAAGAGTGGCCACGATTGCTCCCTTATGCTTTGTGGGCTAACAGAACAACTCATAGTGCTATTACAGGATATATGCCTATAGAATTGATGTATGGTCCAAAACCTATCATGCCGATAGAAGAGATGATAGTCACATGGAGTGTGTTACCTTGGGAGGAGGAGTTGAATCAAGAGCAGTTATTGGCCTTACTCATTAGATAGTTGGAAAGAAAGTCAGAAGACATAGAGGCAGCAATGCAAAGTTAAGGGCAGCAAGGATACAGAACAAGAAACTGTTTGACAAAAGACATAGATTGAGACCAATAACCATTTAAGATGGGGATTGGGTATTGGTTTATGATAGCAATTTAGATAACCAGCATAGCGCCATGCATAAAGTTTCCAAAAGATGGTTTGGACCCTATGTGGTAAGACAGGTCTTTCATAATGCTACTTATGCATTAAATGAGCTGGATGAAATAGCCATAAAACTTCCGGTAGTAGCAGGGAAAAGAATCAAATTATTCAAAAGGCGGGAATCTACTGTCTATGAGCTGCTAGAATTGGAAGAAAATAGTGGCCATCAGATTTGGGTTTTGGAGCCAACGGAGCCATTAGATTTGGGTTCTGGGCAGTAGAGAAAGAGTTGATTTTTTTGATCCACGTTGTTGGTCTACAAAGGAGCTCCAGGAGAACTAATGCCTAGAGATTGTGTCTAAGTAGTGCAAAGATTCTAGGTTCTTTCAATACATATTGATTCAATTCATTGTGATTTGTTTTTGTCGTGTTTACCACTTGGGTATTCTCTATCTTGTCTTCCATATCCTACCTCTACTTCCTTCTACTTCTGATCCTCGGTGGATTCGACCTTTTGACAAAAACCCCTCCGACAACGTGCATGTCGATGCACTATTTTATATGGATGTATCCCAAGGTGATGGATGCACGGTGAGTGTCCAAGGGCATTCTAATCCACAATTTATGAGCGTGTCTCTTTTCTCTCTCCTCCTAAATGCCTCTAAAAAATCAAGTGATTGTTAAACCTCCGTACGTGATACTTTTAGAAGAAACACAAATGTCCTTAGCTATTACAACTATCTCTTTCTTGAGTATACAATGACAATTGTGAATAATTATCACTAACAACATGGATGAAAGAAGACGTGAGAGTTTGGGCTAGCTTTTCCCCACAATCTTGGCACTCATTACTACATGATATTCTAGAAAATTGTCAATCAGAGGTAAAAGAACATTTTGAGAGGGTTGATTTTAGAAAAAATGGACATAACTAGATGCAGTAGTATCCATGTATATCCTAATGGTTTCATTAAGGGAGGAGATAGTATTACAAGCCATAGATGCCATAGAACAAATCAAATTATGAAAGTATTTTATGAGATATTTTGTAAAACCATGTAGGCTCAACATGAGCTGATACTTAGATACATGGATGTCTATTTCCACATTCATATCAGTAATGTGATTGGTACTTGCATTAGCATATCATTCTAATGATACTTTATAGATGGACATCAGTTAATCCACCTACCTAAGTTACGAGATATCTATCTAGTCATATTTCTACTTAGTGTATTCACATCATTGTGTTGAGTGTTGAAATGACTTGTTTTTTGGATGATTTTTGTTGTTTTTGAGAGCTGAATGGTTGATTTTATGAGATGATTGATTGGTTTGGAAGTGGTTTGAGAGTGTTTTGGATGATATTGATTGTGTTTTGGAAGTTCATGATGTTTATCAGTGGAGATATGTGGTTCTGTGATGTTCTGATTGGTTCTGTATACCTTCTGTTTTATTTTGTTTTGGTCTGTTTTGTTTTGATTGTCTTTTGTAAGGAGGGAGGGATTATTGATTGATGAAGATTGAGATATTATGAAAGCTTATTGAATGGTTTGTGAGAGTTTGGAATGGTTTGAGTATAAATTATGTGGTTTTGATGACCTTCTGTAACCTTCTGTAGGTCATCTGCAGAGCCTCTGTTTCTGTTCTGTTCTGTTCTGTACTGTTGTTGTTCGGGTACTGTTCTGTGACTATTTTGTATGCTTCTGTATGTGTTCTGATGGATGAGAGTGTAGCTTGGGAAAGTTTTCTAGCCTTGGAAAGAGGTGAATACAAGTGCAAAAGAGCTGAAAGAAGTGAAAGAAGTAGCTGCTGAAGACTCAAGTGAAGACTAGAGTGAAATGATAGTAGTGAGCTATGAAAGGACACTGTAGTGGCTCTGGTGACCTTTCATATCAGACATACCTCTTGGGAGGAGTATCCACGACCTAAGAAGGATTATTGAGAGTGATTTTTAGATATTGTAGTGAGGATATGATGTATTATTGATGGAGAGAGACAGAGAGTCAGAGATAGCCAATTCTACTCAAACAGAGTGATTGTATATGAGAGATTGAGAGAGAAGACTATGGAGATATTGAAGATGAATACTATGTGATGTATTTTGTAACGTGTCCACTAGAATCATCCAGGACACGTCTTAGCAGTCCATCGGAAAGGATGTCTAGAAAACTCCGCCCGGCACTCCTACGGAATGTTACGGGTTTTGCAATCTAGGTCTTTCCGTGTGTGCCACGCAGCGGAAGTATCCTGGCCGTTTCCCACTTAGGATCGACCGGAATTAGTGTTTTCCTGTTTGGTCATTAGCTAACAGCAACTAGCGTCAGACACGAGCGAACTACTTTACGCAGAAGCTCCAAGTCCGAAGCGGATTCACGCTGCACTTGGTTCAAGGAGAATGGGAAACGAGAGGGATGCAAGGCTCAACCTCTCTGCCGTAAGGCATAGTCCCATTCCGTTCCCCTAAAACAGCGTAAATCGGGTAAGATGTACCTCTAGGTCATCGTTCTCGTTATTTGTTTTGATGATGATCATCATCCTGTTGTTTTTCAAGATATTTGAGAAAAGTTCCCGGCTAACCGGGACCACCCATCCATAGGACGGACCCATGGTCCATCCTCCGCACTTTCCTCGGTTTGTTTTAGTTATGTAATTACCTAACACATTAATTTGACATATAACAAACAGCTCCCTTGATTAATCCCGTTAAGCACTGGTTCCTTCACGTAATCTTATCACGTGACATAGAAAAACAGTATCAAACAACTTCTTTATTATCATATCATCATTTATCTTTGAAATACAAGGAGTTCCGCCCGTCGGCTTGTCCATAATCCGCCGAAGGCTTATCCAGTAATCCGCTAGGGATCACTATTCCAAGCTTCTGCCCGTAGACTAGTATGCGGGCCTCGAGATCCAATCCCGAGTCACGTTAGTCTCTTGTGCAGGACCCGGAAGGCGAGGGATTTACGGCTAGAGCCCCCCCTGGCACCCAAGCGTCCTCCTGCTCCAAGTAGAGCTCAACGGAAAGACCTCTCGCGGCGGGTTCGGTCCACGTTCCCGGCACGGTCAACAACCCCCTTGGTTAGGGTCAGGCAGGCAGTCGGGGGTAACTGAAGCTGCCTCTCCCTTCAGGCCTTCAACCTGAAGCATTTATATATCTTTTCACCCTTTAGTTCATTGAGAAAACAATGCAAACAGTGCTTCCTAAACGGTTACAAGCACAATCAATTCCAGTGGTCGTTTATTTGGCAACTGTTAAGGAGTGAGTCCTTCTCTCCGAATGCATCCAGCATTTGGTCTGGAATCAATTTCAACTTTGCAAGATTCCTATTGTCCTTGGGTTAGGGCCATACCCTGTTAACCCAACTTAACCAATACGCTAGGTTTTATTAATAGTAAATCCTGGCAGCCATGTTGCTTTAATTTATTGATTAATCATTTGCGACTAAGCAGATACTTGACTTTCCTTAACTTGGCAATTCTTCCCAATGAGGGTGATGTAACAGGATGACTACTCATTCCCTTGCAAGTTATACTTGCGCAGGAACTTGCCAACTTCACTCCAGGAATGGCAAAACTTTCTTGTGATCAATCCACAAGGCTATGCGACGTTGCAACTTGTTGCACAAGTGTCGCCTCCATTCCAAGAGATCATTTTGCCCATTGAATGGTGTTTTCTGGTCAAAGAATTATGACTAGACTCGAAGTAGGGTTTAGGGTGTCTCCTTACACAACGCAATCCTAATCGCACTAGACCGATAACGTTCGGTCCTAGGGATTCCAACTCAATCCAAGTTCTGGCATTAGGCCGAATGATCCTTAGGGTAGAAACCCTAGGTCATTATTTCGTGTGCGTCCCATTGGCTCAACTTCCCGGGAAGGTGGGTAGGACCTTTGGGTTTGAAGGTTTCGACTTAGCGACAATTGGAAAACTTGGCCGAATCCTTAACGTGCTAATCCCTAGTTAGTGTTTGGGTTATCTATCGTATTGACTGAACCATGCCCATACGAATCCCTTGCGGGCTAGGTGATTTGGATAATTCACTATGCTTGTCCCGCGACAAGGATGAATCCTTCCCTAGAGATAATAAACTAGATCTAAAGGAGAAAAATAGTTTCGACTACCACAATACATGTAAACATGCGACTCACTCTATCTTTCATTGGTAAAGTAAAAATACATGATAAGCTGGATACCAACTTTCTTAGGACCTACTAGGACTTACTTCAAATAATCATGTCTACTACCTTGTTATCTACACTTTAGAATCTCTTGCTTTGTTTAAACCCTGCAACCTTTCCCAAATGCAACACTTGATGAATGAATTTTATGCACGATAAAGGTGCAACATGCAACCCTTTCATAACTACAACGTAGTTAAATGAGGTTATTGTAGAGTTAGTGTTGGTATATTCTTTCTTGCAAGCACATGCCACATGCCAATCCATAGATTCATTTTTGATACACCACCATTACTTTTTGGATAACCTCCTACGGGTGTTAACAACTTTTCCCCATGAACCATTACAATAAAGATTTTTCCTAAATTGCGACATATGCTTATTCTTTCCATGTCTAGTCAAAAATACACTTAATAACTTCAGCCTTATAATGATAGGCGGAAGGTGTTCTAGGCTCTTCACTTAGAAATGCATGATAAGGCAACATAATACTAAGGTCGTAAGATGGATAGACAACTCACGTTCATCATATTGAAAATGTTAATAACTCCATTTCATGTCATGAGATAATTCTAGTAATCGATCAAATAGACAAATTTCCCTCAATTGCCTTTTAATTTGGCTTGGTAAATTTGAACATGCATAGGTGCTTTCTATTCCGTAAGAGTTATCATACCTAATGCATTACTTTTGCGTAGAATCAAAAATCATAAAACCTGGGTCTGTGGGCTCGGGGAGATGTCCACTTGAATGCCAGGAGATGAACCTCCCGCAGGTGCGCCTTGCAACTTCTTGGGAGCCATCGTTAGCGTGCTTACGGACTTCCGGTTTGCCTTTACCCTTACACGTTCGATGAGTCTTCTCCAACTATTGCGAGCAGCTTCAAAATCGTACGCCGGAGATCCCTTCCCTAGTGCGGACCCTTGAGAGTACCGGCCTCACGGGTTTTTGGGAGTATGGAAGGCCCGGTTTTAAGACTGAGAAGCCCGCATAGGACCAAGGCTTATGGCCCTCCCTTAGAAGCTTCTTAAAGAAGCTTCTAAGAAGCTTCTGGGAATTAGCAGCAACGTCGAGGAGGGGGGGTCCCAATGATTGGGAAGAAAAGGCGTGGTCAAGGCGAGGACGGCGGCGGCCTGGTGGTTTCCAGCAAGGCGGCGGCACCCTGACGGCGGCTCCCCAGCGGGATAGCGACTCCCCCCCTTCTATTTCCACGCCGCCTCTGGTCTACGGCGATGGCAGCAGCCTCGTCTTCCTTCCTTCCCCAACACAGCGTGGCAGCAGCATCCGTTTCCTCTCCTCCCTCCTTCTCTCCTTAGAGGGAGTATATATAGGCAAGGGGGGGGGAGAGGTGAGCTCCACCACGTGGCCACTGCATGGGTTCCCTCCCCTCCCATGCAGCCCACGACTCTTCCTTGACCCATTCCCCCACACTCCCTCTTCTTCATCCGTGCATTGGCTGGGGAAAAGGGATAAAAATAAAAAAATTTGCTTTAATAATAACTATTATGCCCCTCCCAAGAGGGTGTTTACGTGGGAATTTCGGTTTTGAACCCTCGGCTCGCTTTGCCAATGCGAATGGTCTCGATTTCTCACGTGCAGGTTACACATTATACTGCCGGTAAATCCAATATGTGGGATAACCTTTGTACAAGGTTTACGCAGTGTGCGGAAAGTCAATATTCACGGGTGGGAATATTACATTCTCTCCCCCTTAGAAGAATCGAGATGTCCTCATCTCGAGATAAACTGGGGATATTGATGATTGAGAGAGCTTTCATCCATCCAGGTAGCATCCTCTTCGGGATAATCTTCCCACTGGACGAGGCATTCCTTCAAGGTTCTAGATCTTAACTGTCTCTCCCTGACATCTAAAATCTTTTCCGGTCTCAGTTCAAGGACTCCTTGACTGGGCATTACAATTTGTTGGTCATCAAGTACATGATTAGGGTTGGGTACATATTTTTTTAAGAGACTAATATGGAATACATTGTGAACTTTTAGGTTATCCGGAAGTTGCAATTTATAAGCATTGGGTCCCAGGCATTTGAGGATTTTATACGGCCCATAATACCTTGGACTTAGCTTCTTGCATTCTCCTAGAGATAGAGAACTCCTTTTCGGGCGTACACGAATGAAGACCATGTCTCCTTCTCCGAAGACCCTCTCTTGGCGTTTTAAATCCGCATATGTGTAATATTCCCGCACACTGCGTACCGTAAATATTGACTTCCCGCGCACCGTGTAAATCCTGTGCAAGGGTATCCCCTACATCGTATTATTGGTAGCTTAATCCATACCATGCACGCTCAAAAATGAGGCCTCCACAATGTAAATTAGAGGCTGGGGTTGAAGACCGCAAAAGCCGCGAGGGAACACCCTTTTTTTGAAGGGGCAATTGGATAAATTTTAGGCAAATTTTTTTATCCCTTCCCCCAGCCGATGCATGGCTGGAGGAGAGGGAGTGTGGGGAGGAATGGCCAAGGAAGAGTGAATCGGGAATGCATGAGGAGGGAATGGCATGAGTCCTCCACGTGGTGGAGCTTCCCTTCCCTCCCCCCTTGCCTATATGAACTCCCGTTAGGGAGAGAAGAGAAAGGAAGAGAGGACGGGCTGTGAGAGGAAGGAGAGGACCCTGCTGCTGCCGTTCGGGGAAAGGAGGAGACCAGGCTGCCGTCGTCGCCACGCAGAGGGAGGCCGCCGCGCTGCCGCCCCAGTCCGCCAGCCGCCAGCCGCCATAGCCGCCGCCACGGCCGCCAGACTGCCACGGTCCGCCATCCCCGCCCTCTTCACGACGAACCCCCCCCCCCCCCCCCCCCCCCCCCCCCGACGTTGCTGCAGGCCAGAAGCTTCTTAGAAGCTTCTAAGGATTAAGGCCATAGGCCTTGATCCTACGCGACTTCGCGGTTTTGAATCCGGTTAGGGAAATACCTATTCCCACGCAAGGAGAAGATAGCGATCCCCTAGCCGTCTCGAAAAGCGAGGGTAAAGGAGTCCGTAACCACGACTACAATGGCTCCCAAGAAGTTGCAAGGCGCGACTGCGGGAGGTTCATCTCCAAGCATACAAGTGGATATCTCCCCGAGCCCACAAGTCCAGGTTTTTTCGAGTTTATTCTCACATAAAGAGATGTTTAGGCACGCTTAATTCCATAAGGGAGAATGCATTTTACGCTTAATTTTAATGCATGTGGCAGCGTTAAAAATACATTTGATAAATTATCTCTTTAAACATTAGACAAGGTTGATGCATGTCATGAAATTGAAACGGTTGCATTTCCAGAGTTGTCCGCCTTAGAAGACTAGCTGCATGTTGCTATTTTGGAACATTATCAAAGTAATGAGTCTAAACATATAGGGCAAAGAAATGAAATTGATAAGTGCATTTGGTTACTAGACATGGTAGGAATAAGCGTGTGCTGCATTTTAGGCAACATCTTCCTTGTAATGATTCATGAGGAAAAGTTAACACCCATAAGATATTATCCGAAAAGAAATAGAAGAGTACGAAAATGATCTTAGGGACTTGCAAGTAGCATGTAACAGGGAATAAGTTAACACTAGCTTTAGTTTGGTATGAACTTCATTAACTACATTGTAGCTAGGGAAAAGTTGCGTGTTGCATAGTCATCATGCAGAAATTTCATTCATCAGGAGCCGTATTTAGGAAAGGTTGCATGGTTTATCAAAGCATGAGATTCTAAAGTGTAGACAACAAGGTTGTAAGCATGATTATTTGATGTAAGTCCTAGTAGGTCCTAGGAAAGTTAGTATCCAGATTATCATGCATTTTTACTATACCAAGGAAAGATAGAGTTATTGTGAACCATGTGATGCGTAGGAGCAATGAATCACATGTTTACATGTATTGTGTTAGTTGCAACTATTTTTCCTCTTTTAGATCTAGTTTATTGTCTCTAGGAAGGATTCATCCTTGTCGCGAGACAAGCATAATGAATTACCCAAATCACCTAGCCACAAAGGAATCATATGGTACGATAGACACCCCGAACACTAACTAGGTTAAGGATTCGGCCAAGTTTTCCAATTGTCGCTAAGTCGAAACCTTCAAGCCAATAGTCCTAACCACATTCCCAAAATGTTGAGCTAATTGGATGCTCATGTAAACAATAATCTAGGATTCCTACCTTAAGGACCAAGCGTTCAAAATGATGAAACTCGAACTGAGTTGGATCCCTAGGACTAAACGTTGTCGATTTAGTGAAATTAAGGATGGGGTGGGTAAAAAGACACCCTAAATCCTCCTTCTCGTCTGAATTTAATTCCGTGACCTGAATACGCCATTCATTAGGCGAAATGATCTCTTGGAATGGAGGCGACACTTGTGCAGTAAATTGCAACGTCACTTAGCCTTGCGGGTTGATCGTAAGAAGTTTTGCCATTCCGTGGATTAAGGTTGGCAGGTTCTTGCGCGAGTTTAACTTGCAAGGGGAAAGGGTAGTCATCCTCTTACTCTATCCTCATTAGGGAAAATTTGTCAAGTTAAGGGAAGCTAGGTATTTGCTTGAACGCAAATGATTAGTCAATAAATTAAAGCGACATGGTCGCCGGAATCTACCATAAACAAAACCTAAAGTATTGACAGGGTATGACCCTAACCCAAGGACGATAGGAATCTTGCCAAGTTGCAATTGATTCCGGAATCGAATGCGGGTTGCATTTCGGAGAGAAGGAATCACTCCTTAACAGTTTGCCAGCTAAAACGACCACTAGAATTGATTGTGCTTGTAACAGTTTAGAAAGCACTGTTTGCATTGTTTGCTCAATGAACTACAGGATGAAACGATATCTAAATACTTCAGGTTGAAGGCCTGAAGGGAGAGGCAGCTTCAGTTACCCCCGACTGCCTGCCTGACCCTAACCAAGGGGGTTGTTAACCGCACCGGGGACGTGGACCGAACCCGCCGTGAGAGGTCTCTCCGTTGAGTTCTACTTGGAGCAGGAGGACGCTTGGGTGCCAGAGGGGGCTCTGGTCGTAAATCCCTCGCCTTCCGGGCCCTGCACAAGAGGCTAACGTGACTCGGGATTGGATCTCGAGGCCCGCATACTAGTCTACGGGCAGAAACTTGGAATAGTGATCCCTGGTGGATTATTGGATAGCCTTCGGGCGGATTATGAACAAGCCTACGGGCGGAACTCCTTGTATTTCAAAGATAAAAGGATAAAATGATAATAAAGAAGTTGTTTGACATTGTTTTCTTTATGTCCTGTGATAAGATTACGTGAAGGAACCAGTGCTTAACAGGGCTAATCAAAGAAGCTGTTTGTTATATGTCAAATTAATGTGGTAGGTAATTACATAACTAAAACAAACCGAGGAAAGTGCGGAGGATGGACCATGGGTCCGTCCTATGGATGGGTGGTCCCGGTTAGCCGGGAACTTTTCTCAAAATCTTCGACGAACAGAGGGATGATCATCATCGCCGAAACAAATAACGAAAACGATAACTTAGAATTACCTATTACCCCATTCACGTTGTTTTAGGGGAACGGAATGGGACTATGCCTTATGGCAGAGAGGTCGAGCCTTGCATCCCTCTCGTTTCCCATTCTCCTTGAACCAAGTGCAGCGTGAATCCGCTTCGGACCTGGCGTTTCTGCGTAAAGTAGTTCGCTCGGGTCTGACGCTAGTTGCTGCTAGCTAATGACCAAACAAGAAAACCTTAATTCCGGTCGATCCTAAGTGGGAAACGGCCAGGACACTTCCGCTACGTGGCAGACGCGGGGAGACCTAGATTGCCAAACCCGTAATATTCCATGGGAGTGCCGGGTGGAGTTTTCTAGACAGCCTTTCCGATGGACTGCCAAGACGTGTCCTAGAGGATTCTAGTGGACACGTTACAATATGCCTTTTGTCTATCTTTGGCTGCTTGTATGTCTTGTCTTATTGACCTTATTTGGTCATCCATGTCCTCCAACATTTGTCTTGAAGCTTCAACTCTTAGGGTTGGATTAGAAAAGTTTAGGGGACTTCGACAATCATGACCATACAATGCCTGGAAAGGGGTCATTTGGATGCTCTGCTGGTAAGAAGCATTGTAGGCAAATTCTACTAACGGCAAGTACTGAATCCACCTCTTCGGCTCCCGACAGCAGTATGCCCTAAGCATATCCTCAATGATTTGATTTACTCGCTCTGTTTGTCCATCCGTTTGGGGATGGTAGGCGGTACAAAAACAGAGTTGAGTTCCAATAGCTTCAAAGATAGCTCTCCAGAAGTGTGAAGTGAAGAGAGAATCTCGATCGCTAATGATCCTTCTAGGTAACCCATGTAGCTTGAATATCTCCTTGATAAACACTCTTGCAATGTCGGAGGCTTTATAGTTTGTCTTTACTGGAATCAGGTGTGCAACCTTAGTAAGCATGTCAACTACAACCATAATGGAGTTATATCCTCCTTGGACTTGGGGTAAGCCCACCACAAAATCCATACTGATGAATTCCCATTTCATCTGGGGAATGTCAAGTGGTTGCAATTTTCCTGGCATCATGACATGTTCAGCCTTGATACGTTGGCAAGACAAACATTCAGTGACATATTTGAGAACGTCACCTTTGAGCCTCTCCCAATGGTAGCTCTTCCTAACTGCATTAAGAGTTTTTGCATAACCAGGATATCCTGCGAAAGGGGAATCATGAGCTTCCCATAATATCTTCTGCTTAAGTGACTGGCTTGTTGGTATACATAGCCTTGTTCTGTAGTAGACAAGTCCATTATCAATGGAAAATTCCCGATACTTAGCTTGTGACTTCAGATTCTGCTCCTTGGTAGATATTTCTTTTATCATGGTTTGGTAGGCCAAATCATGGCATGCTTCCTCTCTAGCTAGTTCGAGTATAGGGTTGCTTGGCCTAGATACCTTTGTAGCCAGAGATCTGGCCGTTGATGGATGCTGCAAGATTAGGGAATTTATGAATGCCTTGCGACTAAGTGCATCGGCAACTACATTCTCTTTCCCTGGTCGATACTTGATTTCAAAATCATACTCCTCCAATACTTCAATCCATCGACGTTGCCTCATGTTGAGCTCGTTCTGGGTAAAAATCCATTTGAGACTCTTATGATCGGTTACTAGAGTAAACCTGTTACCCAACAGGTAATGTCTCCAAAGCTTTAGAGCATGGATGACAGCTAATAACTCCAAATCATTCGTGGCATAATTCTTTTCATGACTCTTCAATTTCCTTGAAGAATATGCTACTGGATGACCTTCCTGCATAAGTACACACCCCAAGGCAAGAATACTGGCATCAGTTACTACCTCGAACTCCTTATTGAGGTCAGGAAGTTTTAGAATAGGTGCTGATACCAAACATTGCTTCAATTGGTCGAAGCTATTTTGTTCGGGAGTTGACCATGTAATAGAAGTCTGCTTCTTTAGTAAGTCGGTAAGAGGTGCTGCAATCAAAGCATAGTTTTTTATAAAGACCCTATACCATCCTGTTAAGCCAAGAAAACTGCGTATTTCTTTGACGGATACTAGTATTGGCCATTCAAGCACATCTCTGACTTTGGCTGGGTCTACTGATATCCCTTCTGATGATACTATGAATCCCAGATATTCAATCTGACGCTTGAAGAATGCACACTTCTTCATTTTTGCATACAGCTTATGAGACCTCATTGTCTCAAGGACAATCCGAAGTTGAGGTTCATGATCTTCTTCCTGTTTAGAATAAACTAAAGTGTCATCGAAGAAGACAAGCACGAAATCATCAAGATATGGTCTAAAAATATCCTGCATTAATCTATTGAAGGTGGCAGGCGCATTTGTAAGCCCGAATGACATAACCAAGAACTCAAAGTGCCCATATCTTGTACTGAAGGCCGTTTTTGGAATATCTTCATCCTTGATCCTGATTTGATAGTAACCTGACCTGAGATCAATTTTGGAGAAGATCTTTGCACCTTGAAGGCGATCAAGAAGCTCATCTATTCTAGGAATAGGATACTTATTCTTGACTGTTGATTGATTCAACCCACGGTAATCAATACATAGTCGAAGCGTCCCATCTTTCTTTTTCTGGAATAGTACTGGAGCTCCCCATGGTGAGTAGCTAGGCCGGATGTAACCCTGATCTAACAGTTGCTTGAGTTGTTCCTTCAACTCAATAGCTTCTGGTATGGACATTCTATAAGGTCTCTTTGCAATTGGCGCAGCTCCAGGCATTAGCATTATTTCATGATCGACTTCTCTTGGAGGTGGAAGTTCAGTTAATTCCTCAGGGAATACGTCAGCGTATTCCTTTAGCCAAGAGGGTTCCTCATGAGACTCCTGCCTTTGATCTAATTTGTTGAGTTTGATCAGGTAAACAGGTAATCCTTTTCTAACCCCTTTTATGATCCGCGATATTTTGGCTAACTGGATTCTTGGCACTCCTGCCTCACCTTGAGTTGTAACAAACTCTCTTTCAGAGTTTCGAAAGGAGACTTGACCCTTTCCACAGTGGATGTGAGCGTCATTAGGCTTAAGCCAATCCATCCCGAGTAGACACTCATGGATACCTAAATTCATGACTCTGAATTTGACTGAGGTTTTCTTTCCTCCCAGATAGAACTCCTCCTTAGCAGTTTGCCTGGTACAAGTTACCTCACGACCGTTTGCCAATTCTACAAGGAGGGTAGGAGCTTCTACTGTGGCTATTCCTAATCTTTTTGCACACGCTGGTGAGATAAAGGAATGTGTACTGCCACAATCAATCAAGGTTTTGAAACCTTTACCTTGATAGTCCGACGGTGTCTGAATCACCGAGAACTGGCGATTCGGCCCCTTCTTGTGTAAAGCGGCATGGACTGTCGCTCTTTCGAATTCCGCTTCCATAGTCGGATCTCCCTCTTCTTCTGCCTCACATCTTTGCCTATTGGTAATGCAGGCAGTTCTCCCTCTTCCACGGGTGGCGGCTCCTTGACCGCGGCCTGCACCTTGACGGTGTCCCTCGCTGAGCTTGGGACATTGCCTTTTGAAGTGACCGAGTTCGTTGCAGTGGAAACATCGGAGGTTTCGGCCATTACTGTGAGTAGGAACAAAGTTATTGACGTTATTTGTCCTTGCTTTCTTCCTTTGTCCCTGATTGTGGCCTTGAACTCTCTTAACTTGGGGTCTGAATGCTCCTCTGTTCGGGTCGCTATAGGACCAATTCTTAATACCCCTTGGTTTAGCTTGCACTTCCTGAATTATAGGTGCCGCTCGAATGAGTGCATCCTGAAGATCTGATGGTCCCATAGATTCGAGACGAGTATTTACAGGTGGATTTAAGCCCGCGCAAAATTTGGACACCTGCTGCGTCATGTCCATTTGTGGCGCATACTTTAAGAGTGAGACAAACTTAGAGTAGTATGCGTCAAGGGTGAGTCCTAACTGTTTTAGCTCATAGAACTCATTCATTTTCTGTGTACGATATGCAGGTGGCAAATATCTCCCCTGCACGGCTTGCTTTAACTTCTCCCAGGTAACGGACCCCTCTGAAGTCCCTTGATCCCTGCACCATTGTTTCCACCATAATCTAGCTTCACCGGTGAGTTTTAATTTGGCGAGCATGGCCTGATTGGTGGGAGCAGTACCAGCTGCTTCGAAGTAATCCTCCATAGATTCAATCCAAATTTCAGCATCAAGCTGGACGAATCTGCCTTTCCCGTCAAACTCGGGTGGCTTTATCTGCTTGAGGAGGAACTTCTTCTCCTGGATCACATCAGTACTTGATGTAGGGGGCGAATTTGGAACCTGTACCTGGGGTTGTGCCTGGGTAAAAGTTTTCTTAACATTATTGTATGATAATTGACATTAGCTTATCTTTAGTTCATCTATCTCGTAAATCATGAAGCTACTTAACTTTTCGTAACAACCCTGATGCACAATCGGATATTGATAAAAGAAGTCCTTATTTATATTAACATGGGCGTAGCCTTATACAACATCTCGCGCGATGATAATCCAATCATTACATTTAGTTTGGGGAGAACAACATTGTATTGGATTTGTCTACAGGAACTGTGTAATAGTAGGGTTTTGGGTCATGGATCTTTAGGAATCGATAATTCATCGGAAGTTCAGGATATCCTTTCCGCTGGAATCCATACTTCCCATGGCGGCCCAACACCTTAATCCTGTCGGCTGGGATTACACGGGTTACTTCCTCATATACATATGAGTTCAATTCAACCCTCCGACCTTGAATATGCAAAGTCGAATTTACGTGAGCTTCCACAAAAATGAACAGCTTCACGATTTTCAAATCTTCCAACCACTTGATCCTCTTTAGGTTGGTTTGTAGATACGCGAACCGGTGGGCAGCTATGTAGTAGATTCCTGAAGACCCGGTCCATCTTCGTTCTATAAATAAAGGTGATGGATTATAAATCTGTTCCAGGATGTTCATCATTTCAACTCTCTGACTATAACGCGGAGAATGCATTGCAGTCATAAACATGATCCGGAACACCAAAAACTTATTCCACGCTTCATAGTTCTGCAAGACAGTATTGAAGATGAGGAAATGTTTGGACAACAACAATTTCTTTACTTCATTTTATTGAGATCTCACGAAAACAATTCCGTTGTTGGTCGGCTCTGATACCAACTGTAACGTGTCCACTAGAATCATCCAGGACACGTCTTAGCAGTCCATCGGAAAGGATGTCTAGAAAACTCCGCTTGGCACTCCTACGGAATGTTACGGGTTTTGCAATCTAGGTCTTTCCGTGTCTGCCACGCAGCGGAAGTATCCTGGCCGTTTCCCACTTAGGATCGACCGGAATTAGTGTTTTCCTGTTTGGTCATTAGCTAACAGCAACTAGCGTCAGACCCGAGCGAATTACTTTACGCAGAAGCGCCAGGTCCGAAGCGGATTCACGCTGCACTTGGTTCAAGGAGAATGGGAAACGAGAGGGATGCAAGGCTCAACCTCTCTGCCGTAAGGCATAGTCCCATTCCGTTCCCCTAAAACAGCGTAAATCGGGTAAGATGTACCTCTAGGTCATTGTTCTCGTTATTTGTTTTGATGATGATGATCATCCTGTTGTTTTTCAAGATATTTGAGAAAAGTTCCCGGCTAACCGGGACCACCCATCCATAGGACGGACCCATGGTCCATCCTCCGCACTTTCCTCGGTTTGTTTTGGTTATGTAATTACCTAACACATTAATTTGACATATAACAAACAGCTCCCTTGATTAATCCCGTTAAGCACTGGTTCCTTCACGTAATCTTATCACGTGACATAGAAAAACAGTATCAAACAACTTCTTTATTATCATATCATCATTTATCTTTGAAATACAAGGAGTTCCGCCCGTCGGCTTGTCCATAATCCGCCGAAGGCTTATCCAGTAATACGCTAGGGATCACTATTCCAAGCTTCTGCCCGTAGACTAGTATGCGGGCCTCGAGATCCAATCCTGAGTCACGTTAGTCTCTTGTGCAGGACCCGGAAGGCGAGGGATTTACGGTCAGAGCCCCCCCTGGCACCCAAGCGTCCTCCTGCTCCAAGTAGAGCTCAACGGAAAGACCTCTCGCGGCGGGTTCGGTCCACGTTCCCGGCACGGTCAACAACCCCCTTGGTTAGGGTCAGGCAGGCAGTCGGGGGTAACTGAAGCTGCCTCTCCCTTCAGGCCTTCAACCTGAAGCATTTATATATCTTTTCACCCTTTAGTTCATTGAGCAAACAATGCAAACAGTGCTTCCTAAACGGTTACAAGCACAATCAATTCTAGTGGTTGTTTATTTGGCAACTGTTAAGGAGTGAGTCCTTCTCTCCGAATGCATCCAGCATTCGGTCGGGAATCAATTTCAACTTTGCAAGATTCCTATTGTCCTTGGGTTAGGGCCATACCCTGTTAACCCAACTTAACCAATACGCTAGGTTTTATTAATAGTAAATCCTGGCAGCCATGTTGCTTTAATTTATTGATTAATCATTTGCGACTAAGCAGATACTTGACTTTCCTTAACTTGGCAATTCTTCCCAATGAGGGTGATGTAACAGGATGACTACTCATTCCCTTGCAAGTTATACTTGCGCAGGAACTTGCCAACTTCACTCCAGGAATGGCAAAACTTTCTTGTGATCAATCCACAAGGCTATGCGACGTTGCAACTTGTTGCACAAGTGTCGCCTCCATTCCAAGAGATCATTTCGCCCATTGAATGGTGTTTTCTGGTCAAAGAATTATGACTAGACTCGAAGTAGGGTTTAGGGTGTCTTCTTACACAACGCAATCCTAATCGCACTAGACCGATAACGTTTGGTCCTAGGGATTCCAACTCAATCCAAGTTCTGGCATTAGGCCGAATGATCCTTAGGGTAGAAACCCTAGGTCATTATTTCGTGTGCGTCCCATTGGCTCAACTTCCCGGGAAGGTGGGTAGGACCTTTGGGTTTGAAGGTTTCGACTTAGCGACAATTGGAAAACTTGGCCGAATCCTTAACGTGCTAATCCCTAGTTAGTGTTTGGGTTATCTATCGTATTGACTGAACCATGCCCATACGAATCCCTTGCGGGCTAGGTGATTTGGATAATTCACTATGCTTGTCCCGCGACAAGGATGAATCCTTCCCTAGAGATAATAAACTAGATCTAAAGGAGAAAAATAGTTTCGACTACCACAATACATGTAAACATGCGACTCACTCTATCTTTCATTGGTAAAGTAAAAACACATGATAAGCTAGATACCAACTTTCTTAGGACCTACTAGGACTTACTTCAAATAATCATGTCTACTACCTTGTTATCTACACTTTAGAATCTCTTGCTTTGTTTAAACCCTGCAACCTTTCCCAAATGCAACACTTGATGAATGAATTTTATGCACGATGAAGGTGCAACATGCAACCCTTTCATAACTACAACGTAGTTAAATGAGGTTATTGTAGAGTTAGTGCTGGTATATTCTTTCTTGCAAGCACATGCCACATGCCAATCCATAGATTCATTTTTGATACACCACCATTACTTTTCGGATAACCTCCTACGGGTGTTAACAACTTTTCCCCATGAACCATTACAATAAAGATTTTTCCTAAATTGCGACATATGCTTATTCTTTCCATGTCTAATCAAAAATACACTTAATAACTTCAGCCTTATAATGATAGGCGGAAGGTGTTCTAGGCTCTTCACTTAGAAATGCATGATAAGGCAACATAATAGTAAGGTCGTAAGATGGATAGACAACTCACGTTCATCATATTGAAAATGTTAATAACTCCATTTCATGTCATGAGATAATTCTAGTAATCGATCAAATAGACAAATTTCCCTCAATTGCCTTTTAATTTGGCTTGGTAAATTTGAACATGCATAGGTGCTTTCTATTCCGTAAGAGTTATCATACCTAATGCATTACTTTTGCGTAGAATCAAAAATCATAAAACCTGGGTCTGTGGGCTCGGGGAGATGTCCACTTGAATGCCAGGAGATGAACCTCCCGCAGGCGCGCCTTGCAACTTCTTGGGAGCCATCGTTAGCATGCTTACGGACTTCCGGTTTGCCTTTAGCCTTACACGTTCGATGAGTCTTCTCCAACTGTTTCGAGCAGCTTCAAAATCGTACGCCGGAGATCCCTTCCCTAGTGCGGACCCTTGAGAGTACCGGCCTCACGGGTTTTTGGGAGTATGGAAGGCCCGGTTTTAAGACTGAGAAGCCCGCATAGGACCAAGGCTTATGGCCCTCCCTTAGAAGCTTCTTAAAGAAGCTTCTAAGAAGCTTCTGGGAATTAGCAGCAACGTCGGGAAGGGGGGGGTCCCAATGATTGGGAAGAAAAGGCGTGGTCAAGGCGAGGACGGCGGCGGCCTGGTGGTTTCCAGCAAGGCGGCGGCACCCTGACGGCGGCTCCCCAGCGGGATAGCGACTCCCCCCCTTCTATTTCCACGCCGCCTCTGGTCTACGGCGATGGCAGCAGCCTCGTCTTCCTTCCTTCCCCAACACGGTGTGGCAGCAGCATCCGTTTCCTCTCCTCCCTCCTTCTCTCCTTAGAGGGAGTATATATAGGCAAGGGGGGGGGAGAGGTGAGCTCCACCACGTGGCCACTGGATGGGTTCCCCCCCCTCCCATGCAGCCCACGACTCTTCCTTGACCCATTCCCCCACACTCCCTCTTCTCCAGCCGTGCATTGGCTGGGGAAAAGGGATAAAAATAAAAAAATTTGCTTTAATAATAACTATTTTGCCCCTCCCAAGAGGGTGTTTACGCGGGAATTTCGGTTTTGAACCCTCGGCTCGCTTTGCCAATGCGAATGGTCTTGATTTCTCACGTGCAGGTTACACATTATACTACCGGTAAATCCAATATGTGGGATAACCTTTGTACAAGGTTTACGCAGTGTGCGGAAAGTCAATATTCACGGGTGGGAATATTACATATTTCCATTCAAAAATAGTGTATTCCTTTGCTTTCTTTGTTCTATTTATGGATTCTATGAAGATATTGAAAAATATAGTTGATTCTATCAAATCCGTGGGAGATCTACATGATGCTGTATGAAGATTTGTTGTGCCTGGTGTTCTTTTCTTCATTGTGATCACATGAAACATGATAAACAAGCTTGTTGATGCTACAAGATAGATTTTCTTGCAAGAGAATTCCCTTTTCCTTGGTGTTCCTCTTGGGGCTCCATGTTTTTGGTGTGCAGCCGGGGAAACTTGCCATCAACAAGCACCAGAAGAGGCTGAAAATGAAGGAATTGTCATTGCCAAAAGGAGAAGAATTCAATGGATGATTGTAAAGTTCCTTCTTCCACTGAAGATTTGGAATTTATCATAATCAAAGCCACTTTCCACAAGAAGTTCATCCCACAATGGCGGAAACACATCACCATCGTGATGCATGCTCTATGTGGTGGACAGTTTCCTCTTCCTGTTGACGTAGCAGAAACTTGCATCTTGGTGGCAAACTGTTTGGGAACAAACTGAAGAGCAGAAACAGAGAGAATGACCATCCATGGAAGATTTGGCATTCATTGAGAAGTTTCCAGACAACATCAAGTGGGAGATTGTGAAGAAGCTTTAGGAATCTTGGTTTGTAGAGGTTCACAAAGACAAGAAGGAAAAGAATTGGAATTTATTCGTGGATGCTCAACAGCAAGATACATGGGATGCTTGGTGTACTGATAATCTTTTGTTTGTTCAATTGGCAACCCACTGGAAGTTGGTAGATAGAGTGTTTTTCACAACATACACTGTTGAAACCATCAGAAGCTGGCATTACTATGATGATGGCACCACCACAATGCTCAGACGTATGCATTTTGACACCTTCAGAACCGAATACCTTCCTCTGTGCAGTGGAATGAAAGCATAATTCAGGGACGTTGAAAAGAAAGAAGTAGAAGAAATGTTAGCAAGAGAGTCCTCCAGAGACTGAAGCCTTCTGTTAACCCTCTGTGGAGCACTAACAACATAGTGGAGCCAACCCCCTGATGAATGACACAATAAAGAGGCAAGCGTTAGAACGAGTCCAGAGGTACGTGAGAAGAGAGAAAGAAAAAATCTAGGCTGAGAACGAGCTCGCAGCAGAAGCCGCCTTTGACGCCCTTGCGGAACTCTTTACAGAAGTCCCAATGGCACATCAAGCCTTTCCTCCTCCTACTAGAGGTCCACTTCCAAGCCAGATCCGTCCTGGAAATATTGATGACAGGCCAGCGAATGTAGTCCCATTGCCAGTTTTTAAGGGAGAGTACAATGAAGACCCCGATCTTCATGTAGCAGAGTTTATGGTAGCATGTGTAGCTAACAATGCCAGAACTCCTGAGCATTGGTTAGCAATATTCCCCGCCACTTTCAAGGGCGCGGCGTTTTAGTGATATGAGAGACAAGCAGCAGGAACTTTTGGCACATGGGACGACCTGAAGTTGGCCTTCCTCACTAAATTCAGGCGTGAAGGTTTTGAAGAGCGGATGCGAGTGGAATTTATGAACCTAAGTCAATCCTCTAAAGAAAGAGTAGAAGTTTATGTCTCACGAATGGAATCCATCCTGAAGAGATGGACTAACCATAATTTAGATGATGGTATTCAAAAGGGGGTGTTTCTCAGAGGATTACAACCAGAAGTCTATAAGTTTGTGGAGCTGCAAAGACCAGCCACACTGCAAGCTGCAACAGA
This sequence comes from Lygodium microphyllum, assembly GCF_053477565.2. Taxonomy (NCBI): domain Eukaryota; kingdom Viridiplantae; phylum Streptophyta; class Polypodiopsida; order Schizaeales; family Lygodiaceae; genus Lygodium; species Lygodium microphyllum. The sequence continues at coordinate 64,598,094 of NC_141155.1, forward strand.
AGGTGCAAGACTGTACGATGAAGTGGAAGCTAGATTGGCGATGAATACAGGAAGAGGAGTCCTACCTCCTCTGATGCCAAGAATGATATACCCACCAAATGCAGTTCCAGGGAGGACTGTCCCCTACCCTTACCAACAGATGCCTCCAGTATCACAGTACAGTGCACCAAATCCACAGTGGCCAAAATCCATGCCTCAAATGATGGTTCAACCACAACAACAATGGTCCCAACCAATTTCATCAATGCCAAATCAGCAGCAACAGTGGAATCCTACCAACTGGAGTCAACAGCCAACAGTTCAAACAAGAGCTCTGAATCAGAATCAGAACAGAGATCCCTCTGCACCAGCCCAACCTGTTTATGCAGTGATTACAGAGACTCCTCAAAACCCTCCTGCCAGTGCCTCAGGAGGAGAAAGCTTGAAGGATTACTTATCCAACTCAGTTGCAAACATCAAAAAGGAGTTGATGGATGTGATTACAGAGCAGCTACAGACGCTGAAAGTGAATACGCTAGCATATCCAACGTTGCAGGAGCAGGAAGAGATGTGATGCGGTCAAATACTTGGTGTGGTAAGTGTCATCAAGCAGGCCATTTAGCCACTGAATGTACACGAAAACCAACCATTCCTGGAGCCTTCTGTTCCTACTGTTTGCGGAAGAACCATACAGAGGACATTTGCTCTCCGAAGGAGATGCATGATAGGAGAAGGAAGGAAGAAGATGCAAGATTTAACTTGCTGGAATCCAAAATGACAACACAGGATATTGGACCCAAGCCTAGAGAGTTTGGTCCTAATTTCGGTCCAAGAAGGTTTTCATCCCAAAGTTACAGAGGAAGACAGTCTGGTGGTGGTCAGAGATCAGAAGTGGAGTGTTATAGATGTGGAGAAAAGGGACACATCTCACCAAATTGTCCAAATCCTAGAAGGTCAGTGGATTACAAGCCCTTATGCAGTCGATGCAAAGGAGAAGGCCACACTACAAAAGATTGTCCAAGCCCAGCCCCAGTGAACAGTGCTACTGATAGTCCAGCTAAGGCCCAAGAGCCTACCTCCAGTTTAGTGGAATTGGAAGTTGCTGCCATCACGCGTGCAAAGAAGAAGGAACCACCTATCCAGAAAGAAAATAATCCTCCTACCAGAATAGTGAAGTTCAATCTTCCACCAGAAGAATAGAACAGAACAAAACAGAGCCTGACAGTGCCGTACAGAGGACTACAGTGCCACAGAGAGTTACAAAGACAGTTACAGAGACAAGACCAGAGGTCCAGGAGACAGAAGAGGAGGAAGTGCCACAAGTGGCAGAAGAAGTTCCCATGATGCCTCTGTTGGAAGAAAGAGGAAAAATGAAAATGGGTGTTGCCCCATTCCCTAACCGGTTAGAGAAGCCAGTGGATCCTATTAAGGAATACGATCTAGTCAGAGATCTAGATACCTTTAAACCAAACCTTACATTCCGATAATTATTGATATTGTCTCCCAGTTGCCGAAAAAGGTTCAAAAATATACTGACAAGAAGACGTGGATTAAGGATTGCTCCCTCAATAGCAACAAAGTCCAACAAAGTTCCAGAGACTGTCAAAGAAGTGGACGTGGCTAACGCCTTCGTAGATCCTGATACTCCAGAGACTGGCATGTGGATAGAAGGCTGCTTTATTGAAAATGCACTGATTGATGGAGGTTCATCAGTAAACATTATGACGGATGTGACAATGAAGGATCTAGGCCTACAAGGTGTGCAACCAACCTAATGGCTCACCAGACTGGCGGATCAAAGCAGAATCAAGCCTTTGGGCATTCTCCCATATGTGAAGACTACAGTGGCTGGAAAAGATTATTGGCTAACCTATCTGGTGGTGAAGCCAAACTTTTATGGTACATCCTATCCTCTGTTACTGGGCAAACCATGGCTTTTTGAAGCCCGAGCAAGGACGGATTGGTTCAAAGGAACCTTGACCTTGGGTAGAGGACCCAACAAAGTGGTGCTGAAATTGTATGGTTCTCGAAAAGGACATGGATCCACCTCCTTGGAATTATCTTCTGACTCCCCTAATGAGGCTACAGATGGAGCATCAGCCAGACGAAGATGCTGTCAAATAGATCCTTTCCAAGAAAACAGTGGCACATTCCTTAATAGTGGATACTGTAAGCCGACTTCCAAAAGATGCAAAGCCATTATCAATGGGTGAATACTTCCTGCCTGAACCAGGAATGACTTCTGAAATCACTTCTGACAGTGAGATAGAAGCATGGATGTACTTCTCTCCCTGTTACATGGCCATAGCAGAAGCTGAGACAGAGGCAGAAGAGGAAATAGAGAACCTGTTCTTCTCTTACAGAGCTCCTACAGAAGCAGAGACAGAGACAGAGACAGAGACAGAAGCAGAAGCAGAGATAGAGACAGAGACAGAAGAGGATGGAGATGATATGGACGAAGAAGGTTATGAAAGTGAAACAGAAGAGTCTATTTCCTCCGAAGAGGATACATTTGGAGAAGAAGTTCCAGAAGCATCAGAAGCAGACGAGCTCATGCTATGGGACAGAATGGCGATGGTATCATTTGGTCTGGTAAATGGATCTTCTTATATGCAAAATTCTTATAAGACGTGGGTTAAGAAGAACAAGCCGTCTTTCAGTAGTGGCTCATGCCGTCCTCACCCATCCTTGCCAATGAAAGATGATGATGATGCACCGTGCCAACAAGCACCAGTCCCACAAACCCAACAGGCATCGGAGGGTCCCTGTTATGTGACATTCCTGGATATGTCATCTTCAGAAGAGAAGTCTTCAAGCCAAGAGGTAATTAATTTTGAAACCAAACCCGAAACGGCTCTAATCCCATTCCAACATCTCAAGGAGCAAATTAAGTCTCCACCAAAAGAAGCAGTTGGGTCTAGTGGGACATCAGAAGAGGACATCACTCCCTTGAAGGAGTCGGATCTGTATCCAGAAGCAGTCCGTGGGACCTTCATCCGTGAAGTAGAAGGTGAAAGGCAGTTAACTTTTGTGGATGCAGAAGGCACTGAACGCCACTTGAAGGTGGGTAGCAGTCTCCCAGAAGAGGAGTTGTCAACCTTGTACAACTTGTTGAAAGAAAATTTGGACATGTTTGCATGGTCCTACAAAGACCTAAAGGGGATTGATCCCACAATATGTCAACATCATATTGACTTGGAGCCTGATGCCAAGTCAGTACGACAACGACAGAGACGAATGAACCCGAATTATTCCACATTGGTGAAAGCGGAGCTGCTAAAGCTTTTGGAAGCCAAGTTCATCTATCCAGTGGCAAATAGTGAATGGGTTTCACCCATCGTGGTTGTATCCAAGAAGAATGGCAAATTGCGAATATGTGTGGATTTCCGCAAGCTCAATTCCAAGACGAAGAAGGATCACTTTCCTATCCCTTTCACAGACCAACTGTTAGACACAGTGGTAGGACATGAGCTTTATTCCCTTCTGGATGGATTTAGCGGATACAACCAAGTGCAGATAGCAGAAGAAGACCAGTCCAAAACAACCTTCACCACAGAATGGGGGACCTACGCTTACCGAGTGATGCCATTTGGACTCTGCAATGCCCCTGCTACTTTCCAGCGAGTCATGATGGTCGCATTTCAAAATCATCTGCACGACTTTATTGAAGTATATTTGGATGACTTCTGTGTCCATAGTTTGATCCGTGAACACTGGGAACACCTGGAACAATGCTTTGACCGATGCCGGGAGTATGGGATTTCCCTCAACCCCGACAAATGCATCTTTGGGGTCTCTTCTGGAGTCCTGTTGGGCCACATTGTCTCTGCACAAGGGATATCAACAGATCCTGCAAAGATCGAAAAGATTGCAGCTCTGATAGCACCCACCAACCTCAAACAGTTGAGGGGATTCCTAGGCCATGTGGGTTACTATAGAAGGTTCATGTGGATCAACCCATCTATTATGCAAGCCGAAAAGTCACTGATAGGGAACGGAACTATACAGTGAGACAGAGCTAGAGTGCTTGGCAATGGTGTTTGCCCTAGAGAAGTTTCGCCACTACCTCCTGTCCACCCACTTTAAGTTTTATGTGGATCATGAGGCATTGTCATTCCTGATGAACAAAGCGGATGTGAAAGGACGAATGATGAGATGGCTCCTTCTATTCCAGGAGTTCGACTTTGAAGTGATTACTAAGCCTGGTCGTTCCCATGTTCTGGCTGATCATCTGTCGCGTATCCCACAAATTGCAAACGAGGAGCAGGATGATCCAGACCTCCCTGATGCTTCCCTATTCTTGGTAGAAACTGTAACTCCCTAGTATGCAGACATTGCCAATCTGCTGGCAATCCAACAGTATCCTCATGGTATCTCTAGTCGAGAGAGGAAGAAGCTTATGCTGGAATCAGCCCCCTACACCCTGCTAGGTGGTGCACTATATAAGAAAGGAAAAGATGAAGTGCTTAGAAGATGTGTTGCAGGAGATGAGATTGGGATTGTTTTGAAGGCTTGCCATGACGAGCCATGTGGAGGCCACTTTGCAGGAGAAGCTACAGCCAAGAAGGCTCTGCTAGCAGGATACTAGTGGCCCACCATTCATAAGGATGCCTATGATTACTGTAAAAGATGTGATGCTTGTCAGAGAATGGGGAAACCCACGCAAACAAGTGCCATGGCACTACAACCTATCCTTCCTTTGAAGCCTTTTGAAAAGTGGGGCATCGACTTCGTAGGTCCAATCGACCCTCCCACTAGAAGGAAATAGAACAGATACATCCTCGTATGTACGGATTATGTCACAAAGTGATGTGAAGCTAAAGCTCTAAAGCGGGATGATGGTAACAGTGTGGCCCTGTTCATGTACGAGAATATCATCATCCGTTTTGGCAGTCCCTTAGAGCTGGTAAGTGATAGAGGCACTCATTTCCTTAATACAGTCATGGAAGAGTTGACAGAGTTGTATAAGATCGCCATCGCAAGTCCACTCCTTACTACCCTAGAGCCAACGGCCAGGTCGAAGTCACGAATCACATCCTCTGCTCGATTCTGATAAGAACGATTGCCGCACATTGTCTGATTGGGACGATCGACTTACAGAGGCCCTCTGGACGTACAGAACCTCCCATAAAGCAGCAACAGGATAGACACCCTTCCAGTTGGTGTATGGTACCGAAGCTGTTTTCCGTGTTGAACTGGAATTACCCTCTTTGAGAGTGGCTATCAAAGAGCGTTTGGGGGGTGATGATTCACTGCAACGCCGTCTCCTGCACCTGGAGTGTTTGGATGAAGCTCGTAGGATGGCTCTATAGTGCATGGAAGCCACACAAGCTCGACGCAAGGCTTACCATGATAGCTTCATCAAGCACAAGGAGTTCAAAGAAGGTGATTTGGTCCTAGCCTATGATTCACGATGTGGCAAGTTTCCTGGCAAGCTCCAACAACGGTGGACGGGCCCATATAAGGTACTTGCCGTCAACCCTAATGGCGCTATCCAAGTACAGACCGTTGATGCCTCTGATGATCCCTTTCTGATCAATGGATATCGCCTGAAGAAGTACTTCCCTCCTTGGGGATCTTGACAATTACGGTCACTTGATCCTTTCCCTCGTTGGCGCGGCACTGTACTTCTTATGATGCTACTTCTGATAGCCGTTCTTCAGCCACTCCTGATGAGGTGGACGCAACCCTCTTTCCCTCAACCCTACCTTCCAGCCGTGATCTTTTATCCTCTATTTTCCACCAGCGACAGTGGCGAGGTTGGTCTTGATACATGATCTTTCTACCATTCCCTTGTTTAATTCGAAGAGAAAAAAGAAAAAAAAAAGAAAAAGAACAAATATATATATCGGTCATGGGAGAAAAGGACTTAGGTCCCTGTCATGCCGACCTATTCCTCGAGAAAAGGTGGAAACACCCTCGGGAATAGGGGAAAACAAACAAAAAAAAAAGAAAAAAAGGGAAAAAAATAAGAAAAACAAAACTGTTATGAGAGAAAAGGAAGAACTTCCCTGTCATAGCAGGCCTCGTTCCAAGAAAAGGTGGCACACACCCTTGGACGAGAAGCTGGCTGTGGAAAAGGTGGTAACACCCAGTAGTCCAGAAAGCGGATTCATTAATTGATATCCCTAGGATCCAATTCCGAAGCTACCTCCCTTGGTACACTGTGTCCTGGGTCTCTCTGCAGAGCATCTCCCTGTCCTCTCGCAGACGACATGTCCTATCTAACACAACGTGCGATTTGATGGCTACCTCCCTGGGTACGCTTCTTCAACAACTGACGACGCGATCTTCATCGACAAACAATTGAGTGATGTGAGCTTTCATCCTAACCGGATGGGGGACGTGAGTATGGATTGCCCTCTATAACTATCAACAACGAGTGAGACAGAGGATGGGGCGAGAGACCAGTCTTTTCCCTTCAAATCAAATGAGAGGTGAGAAGTCAGAATGAAGTGTTGCACGCACAGGATGGGCCTCTCAATGCACAAAGCACAATTTGTTTCTGTGCACTGCACCATAAGGCTCCGTGGCCTTCCTTCTCGCACCGTATGCCGGCACAGGGCGGGATGCACAGTTGCACCATCAAATGCGCACAGGGCATACAACCTTTGCACAAGTGACCGTGAGGATTACATTAATGGGTTTCAAGAAAAGGCTGCCCTCCTGTATCTATCAACAGAGCGTGAGACAGAGGGTGGGTTGAGTGTGACTGGAGTTTCTTCAATCAATTATCGAGAGGTGAGATTGAGGGACGTTACGACACTTGGAGTCAGGTATGTTCATGTTTCCCTATGCACCCACGAGATGGGTCTCTATTGTCATCACAGGACACGTCACCCTATTCTGTACACTACACTGTAAGGCTCCCTTGCCTTCCTCCTTGCACTTATGCCAGACGGGTTGGATACACTAATGCACCATCAACTGTGCACCCTGGCATACTCCTTCTGCACCATTCCCCTGTTGATTTCTAAACCGGGTACCAGATATGGGTTTCCATCATTCTTCCTCGAGTGATATTAGTCATGGGGCGAGTGATTGTTCTTTCATTCCATTTGAGTGATTGTGAGTGGAGTGTTATATCGCTCATCATCGATAAATTTTATGCGATTCTTTCCATCAGCTACCTCCCTGGGTACTGCCACATGGTCCTGCCATGACGGACGTGTGCCGAGAAGATGCCTTGGTACCTCCAGAAGCCAACAACAACACAGGACGTGCCATCGACACTCAACCTTGCTTCTTGATAAAATGGGCCAAGTTTTTCTAACCCTACAACTTTGGTTTCTTGAGTGACGTTCATGTTTTAAGTGTGAGGAAGTTAGTAGATGGTTTGTGGCGTGGTCCTAGGTCCCTGTTGCTCGGTTAACCCTATATGTTAAGGTCTTAAGTGTGGGGACGCGTCCCTGCGCGTCTACATTGCATGTCCTTCTGCATATGCCTTAACCTGCTAATGCATGTATGCCATGCCTTGTTGTTACCCTGATGGGGTCCCTTCCCAACCACTTGTTCATTTTCCACCCACCCTTGGGGTTGTTCCCTTGCAGTTTTTCTTCCTTCCCGGATTTTGAGGTCCTGCTATGTGAATGCACCCTATGTTCACCGAAGTCCCAATCCAACCTTATAGCCTTGTTCCTCCCTTTGAACTGACCATTTTTCCTTTTTACCTACCCCTGTTCCGGTGCACGATTTTCATGTTATTAATTTTTTAAGTATTTTGCGCAAATTAGTCGATTTTCCATGTGAACGTGCTTTTCCTGCTTCGGAACCGTGATCTGACGTCATAGCCCTACCAAGCACTTCTCCCCTGACATTTTCCCTTTTTACTTCGAGTCATTCCGATACATGGTTTGTCCAATATTAATTTTTCGGTTTTTTAAGACTTTTTCGTGCGCCTTTTTGACATTTTTCCATGTGAACCTGCCCTGTTTGCATCAGAATTCCAATTTGATTTTACAATCCTATCCCTCGTGCCTTCCCCCACCTTTTTCATTTTTCCTCCATCATTTTTCGACTTCTGGATTTTTACTTATTAATTTTTAAATGAGCTTTCGATGGTATTTTTGGTGTCTTTTGCATGTGAACCCCTCCTACTTCCCCCGGAATTGCGTTTTAACGTGACAACCTTGTGCCACTCCTTCTTGCGGACATTTTTCCTTCTTACTGCATGTCATTCCAGCGCACGCTTCGTCCGATATTAATTTTCGATTCCATTTTCGGTTTTTTTTTGGGTTTTTCCCACGTGAACACATCTTATCTCAGTCGGAACTATGTTTTGATGTGATAGGATTGTCGGACACATCTTTTTGCACATTTTTCCTTTTTCCTACACCCTTTTTAAACCTGTTTTTGCGTTTTTAGACCCGTTTTTGCGTTTTTTGCACGTGACCACCCTTTATCCCCCGGAACCTCCGTTGCACATTTTTCCTGTCTTTTCCCTATCGTCCTGCCCACTTTTTGTTTTTACGCCATTTCGTTTTGACGTCCGGATTGGGAGTTATTAATTTTTCTTTATTTTTATGTGTTTTTGCGCACTCCGTCCCGCGCGTGAATGCGCCTTTTTCGATTTTACGCGTCTTAACGCGTCCCAGTCGTGTGCGCGTGCTCCGTCCCTGTATCCGGACGCCTTTTCACTCCCAGGCCCGCAAATTTTTTTACCCCTGTCCCACGCATGCGCGCAGGACAGGGGCGTCTCCCCTCTCTTTTTTTTTCTCTTTTTTCTTTTTTTAAATTAATTAATTAATTAATTAATTTATTTTTAAATTTTTTTACCCACCCCTTCCCCCCCAACGGACTCCCTCTCCTCCCCCGACTCTCAACCACCCTCCCCCCTCTCTCTCTATCTCTCTCTCTCTCTTCTTCTTCCTCTCCCCTCTTTCTCTCTCCCCGATTCCCCCCTCTGCTGCACCCTCCCTTCTCCTCCCTTTCCACCTGCTGCCTCCTCCCACCTTCCCTTCTTCCCTCCCTCCTTCCCCTCCCTTCTCCTTCCATCCCCTCCCTTCTTCCACCTTCCCTCCCTTCCTCCACTCCTTCTCTCCCTTCCTCCCTCCGCCTCTTACACGTCTTCTCCCCTCTTCCATTCCTTCTCTCCCTCCGCCTCCTCCACTCCTTCTCTCCCTCTGCCTCCGCCTCCTACACTCCTACCCTCCCCCTCCTACCCTCCACCGTCGCGGCCTACCGCCGCTGGTCCCGAGCCGCCGCCGCCGTCTCCCAGACGTTGAAGCCGCCTTGCCGGTCCAGCGGCCGCTTGGTTTGGTTTCGCCAGCCGCGTTGAAGTCGCCCGCCGAGCTGCCGCCACCGTTGCCGCCGCCGAGCGCCGCGAGACGCCGCAGCCGCCACCCTCTTCCTCCTCCTCCTCCTCCTCCTCCTCCTTTCCACTAACTTCAGGTTAGTTACACTAACCTTCTTTGACTTAATTAACTTTATTAATCACACTAATCCTAATTAGCCTACACTAACCCTGATTTAGTTAGTTTACCCCTAGTTCGGTTAGTTAACCCATCCTGGGTTACCCTAACCCCACCCCCTAACCAACTAACCCTAGTTAGGTTAGTTAACCCTAACCCCACCCCCTAACCCACTAACCCTAGTTAGGTTAGTTAACCCTAACCCACCCCAAGTCAAACTAACCCCACCCTAGGTTAGTCTAACCCAACCTAAGTTGAACTAACCCGACCTAGGTCAACCTAACCCCACTGTAGTTAGTTGAACCCCACCCCCTAGTTACACTAACCCTAGCATAGTTAGACTAACCTCAGTTGAGTTAACCTAACCCTAGCTTAGTTCCACTAACCCCCCTTAGGTTAGTCTCCACTGACTTGCTTACCTGACTTATCTGACTTAACCCAGACTAACCTAGTTTCATTTGACTAACCTGACTTGACTTAGTCTGACTTACATGACTTACACAGACTAAGAGGACTTAGTTGACTTAATTTGACCTTACTTACCAGACTAAGCTGATTTTCCTGATTTAACTGAGTTAATTAATTTATAAATTAATTTCCACCTCATAACAATTCAGAAAAATTTCTAAAAATTCCCTTCGCTTTTTGCCAATTTTTGGAAATTTGTCAGCTGGACATTTCCAACACCAAAATTTCTGAAAATTCAATATTTTCCAATTTATCCCAAAATTACCAATAAATATCAACAATTCATTTAAAATTAGTAAAAAATTCTATAAAAACTTCTAAATAATTCTAAAAAATTCCACCCACCCCCCTTGACCTTTTTCCCTTCCTTTTTCACTTTAAAATATTTTTCTACATGGCATCCCTATTTTATAAAAAAACCAACAAAAAAAAAAACAAACACATGAAAAAAATATGATCAACACACAACACTTCACCTTAAAAATCTCCATCTTATTTTCATACCCTTAATTGTGGATATTTCCTCCATGGCTGAATTTTTATTTTTTTTCCTTCATCACATATTCATGTGCTATATATCTTGCTTTCATTATTATTCTTATTATTATTTAAAAAAACAAAAAAAAATCCAAACAAAAAAAACAACCACACAAACAAAAACCCACCATAAATAATCACAAATTAAAAATAAATTTAAAAAAAACACCTAAACGAAACCACACTATAAAACCACCCCAAACACACCTAAAATATAACCCCACTCCCATCCAAAATAACACATTAAAAATACATTCAAAATCACCAAACCCACTAAGGTGTTGTCTTTGTTGTTTCGTCAGTGGTCTTTACTTATCTTTTCCTGGATTCACTCCTTTTGGGGGACTCTTCCGTGCACATTTAGGCCATTACATACACACCCCTTCTAGGTATTTATTTTATGTGCTTTATTTATTTTCATTTCCCCCTTAATCACAAATTAATTGTTAAAATGAACTATTTATTCACCCACAGTTTTCACGCGCATTCGTGCTACACACACATATTTTTTTAAATTAAAATAAACCCGCCGTTCAATTAGCACGCACTAAGTGCGCTACAGAGGTACATTAATTTTTAATTAAAATGAACCAGCCGTCACAAGAGCACGCGCTGGCAAAAAAGCGCTTCACATCACCTTAACTTTGTAATCAATGAACTTGCATTTAGAGACCCAGTCTGGGTATCGCAGTCCGGGATTCGAATTAAAGCACCGTTTTCACCTAAGAATTGGTAATTAAATTTATAATAAGGAACCGCCATTTTCTTGCTAAGGTTTATCACTTAATAAAACTTCACCCATTTCTTAATAATTTCTTAAAATAAACCCTTCATTAAATTACTTCCCCCTCACTGCACTTAAATTCCCCTTTTAAACGAACCGTTTCGTGGGATGGGTATGCGCAGTCGTTAGAGTTATTTCCATAGTCAAACACTGGTTTATCAACGATGTAGTCTTGATATATGTCGGATGTGGTATTGTTTTGGTTTCCTGTCTTTGATACGGTTAAGGGTACGGTATGTAGTTTTTTTTCTTTTATTGCCTGATACGGGGTTCTGGGTGTTTGTCTGATGCATAGCATGAAGCTTTCGGTCGCATATGTCTCAAGGTCATGTCAAATTTTTTCTAGGCTGTGGTTTGCTTGGGGTTAGTTGGTCGAGTCACGTTTTATTGTTTTGGTTGTTCTCTTATCCTTGGATTTTTGTCTGTTGCTTTGCAAACATTCTCCTTGATTGTCTGTGTTTGTGGTGTGTGTGTAACCATCTGAATGGCGCCTTCTCACGCTCCTCCCCCTATCCAGTACGTCCCACTAGTTAGTAGGGATTACTTTTCCCTACTTACTTTTGAGCCTCTCACAAAGGCGGGACTTGTTGCTTTTGTGGCTACTTCTTTTCCATTGCTTCCAGAGGATCCATCGTTATGTGATGAGTTTCTGGCCTCTTACAGCAAGAAGACAGGCCTAGTCCAGGGAATTTCTATGACTTTGACACCTCGAGGCTTAGGGAAGGCTCTGTCTCTTCCCTCCAAAGGTGAACCTTTTGTGACCACTCATCAGCTTTTCTCTAATGAAGAGATTCTGAAGCTGTTGCAAAAGCAGACAAGGGAGATGCTGGATGTAAAGAAGGTGATAAACTCTTCCGGAGTTTCCTTTTCCATGATCACTGATCCCGTATGGAAGATGGTCTGTCAGTTTCTCCAAGACAGGTTTATACCTGCCAAAACGCCATCCCAGTATTTGTCCAAAGAGCTTTTCACAGCTTCCAGGATGGTGTTGAAAGGAGTTGCTATTGATTGGAGCACTTACCTCCTCACTAAAATGGATCAACATTTCGTCAAAGTCACCAGGGGTAATGTTACCAATGTCACATATGGATCATATTTATTTGCCTTCTTGACCTATTCAGGTTTACAGAAGACTGTGCCTCCACCTCCTCCATCAGATCCAGTACCTCCTCCTCCACCTTCAGATGAGTTAGAACCCATTGACATAGAGGATGACGATTCTCCGCCTCCCCTAGTCATCTAGCGCAAACGCTTGAAGCGGTGTCAAAGAGATCGTGCAAGAGCTGCAGAACACGGGGTTCAAGGTACAGCAAGGAATGAGGCTAACAAGAAGATCTCAATAATTCAATGTTTGATGCCAAAGATCACTATATTTCTAGTCAAGTACATTACAATGGTAGAGTCAAAATAAATGACAAAACATGACAATCTGTCCATTGATTTACAATAACCGTTCGAGCTTGGTTTTCAGGGCATCAAATAATACATTCAGATTCAGGACTTAGTCATAAATAGCTTGTTCAAACTTCAGGTTCAACGGATAAGGCATATGATAAGTGCATGCATAGGTTCCAGACATGTATACTGCTCAAGTCAGCAACAAACTGAAACCTATTGTAGAGAGATACAATTCATAATGGCATATAGGGCACACTCTTGTATCCACCGCATCAAAACTTGAAAGGTGCCAAACCAGTCCAACCATTATTATGGGTGTTAATGGATCCACTGGTAGCCTCAAATTTGACTGTCTTACAAAGATCAGTGACCAGCTACATTTATCATCTGATTCACATGTGGCTGGAACAGCATTCTTCATCCATGTGGAGCATACATCTTTACACAATCGTCCAGTGGGACTCCTAACATAAACCAGTGCACAGGTAACATGTATCCGCTTAGGAGAGGACTTTGGAGATGAGGAAATTGAGTAATAGCGAGGTTGGAGACGAAGTTCAATGGCAGCAAAGAAATAGACATTGTCAGAGAGATTTCCCCATTCAATTCGCCGACATCAACATTCCAGTCATAAGTGGTGTGGCATAGCATGTCACTTTGAACAAGTGCACCATCTCTGTTGCCTGAGTCAATGCTGTAGATGAGAAAGAGATACCAGATTTCCCACAATTCAGGATCGAGAGGTCCAGTCAAGGGTCCGTGCAGAAGACAGTGATAACTATAATCATGAGTCTTTTTGGAAGCTTTTCGGAAGCAAATTCCAACTCTAAGATGACTGGATGTCCCAACTAAATCAGATGATGGAGAGCATACTCCTTCAAAGACATTCTTCAACAACAGCAACTTGAATAGGTCGTCTCTGTAGGTTGCAAAGCAAATCATCCCCTAGTCTTCATCGCACATCCTCGATTCTGCCTCCCTGTCCCTATTCTGCGTCTTCGTCTGCTTTTCCCTCTTTGTCAGTGAGTCTTTGTAGACACCGCTGAATGTCTCCAGCTTATACTCAGTGCTATTCCTTTCCTTTGGATCCAGATAAACCCTCATGATTCTGGATCCATCAAGACTATTGAGCTGCAATCAGCAGACAAGAAATCTCCAGATGAGACGGCCCATTCAGATCCCTTTCTGGACAGTAATTCCCCGGCACAGACCTTCCCACAAACTGGCTTAGACAAAGAGTCATCAGACTCAGCCTCTCTTCTCAAAATCAGTCTGCTGGCCTGTTCAGATCGGTTAAAGGATTCTTGTTTCAGAATATCAATGTCTTTTAGGGCTGTCAGGCCTTTCCATTCTGGATATTTTCTGGGGTAATTGGACCTGATGACGGCATGATTTTTCATTCCCACATAGCACGTCTATGGAGGCACCATTTTGCTGTGAATCCAGAGACCTGGTAGCATATAGTGCACTGTCTGCTTACACAAAATTTCAGGTGTAAAGTCCGAGGATCAACAAGCAATAGCAAACATTACGCGGCAATACGCTCGACACAGGATGAACAATCGAGAGAGATACTCAGTGTTTATGAAAAACGTCGAGAGAGAAATTCTAAAAATTGAAAAGAGGTTTCTAAAAGCCATGGCTAACAGAGTATCTGTCAAATGGATCGTGCGAAGCACACGAACACCACGGGAAGACTGGGCCTTTCTACTAAGTGGGAGTATGGAGAACTCTCTGTAGGAGTGCAAGAAATGGAGTAACCGAAGCGTTCTCGCAGTAACATCTGCCTCCGTCTCTCTCTCTCCTCTCCCCAATCACAGGAATGGAGATCGCCCCCAAAACTCCATGTCTAGCACACCTTGTGATGACAAAAGTCCTCAAGAGCAGGCGAGTGTCGTTCTGAGATAGGACTTTCTTTTCTTTTTCTCTCCCGTCATCGATTATGCCTCCTCCATCTTCCGATTCCTCCCTCCGTCCATTCGAATTCTCCCCCTTTCTCCCCAGAATTAGCATTGCCCCTTCCTTCCTTTTCGTCACACGCTCCTCTTTTCCCTCCCTTCACGATTCAAAAAGCTCCTTCTTTTTCTAGAAAAGCTTCCTTTTTTCCCCCAGGAAAGCGGGCCATTTTAGCATTAACCACACCTTTTAATATCAACCAAGCCTGCAAATCACTTCATTGTCAATATAGTTAAAGATATTTTCCCATGGCCCTCACGACAATTAGGCGACCTTAGCAAAGCCTACACGTGTATTTCCATAATCGAAAACCATGTGGTAAACGCCCATGAAAACATCACCAAGAATCCATAGAGGCCCTGAAGGAACATCCAGACCCATAATTCCACTAACACATTGCATTTCATTACCCTCTCCAACTTTCAAGATATACTACTCAAGCGTAAGATCAAAAAGTTTCCCTCCTATCGTAAAGGTCACTCTGGGCATGGAAGAAACTTGGTCACACTCCACAACACTCTCTCCATTCAGATTCGGAAGGCATTCGCACATCTTGCTAAGATACGCTTTGATAAGCTCTCCAGACTCATCAGTGATCAGTTGGTTCTATGCCCATACTACTGCCATTTCACACATAGTACATCCAGTTGTAAATGTTGGAAACATCCTCACAAAGCCCATAATCGACATATCTTCGAATAAGTGTAGCTCATGAGATTACATCTCGAGTTACCAGTCTACCAAAACTCCTTGTTTTTCTCTGTCTCGAATGCGCAGCAATACGACAGCGGGTAGTGGATAAAGCTCCTTCCGTACTTCCTTCAGTGCCCATCCCTGCTACCTCTGGCAGTGATCTCCCTGGGTATCTCACTTGTAATAACCTATTCAGAGCACATCGCGAAGGATAATTGGACATATCAGTTCCCTCCCTGAACAGTCTAGTCTCAGGAGATGCAATTCCTTTCCTCTGTAAGGATATTGAGAGTTCCATTGAATTGTCAGTGACAGCCTATGTTCAACAGATGTACGCGTCCTTTTATGAAGAACTCATGCAGTCTAAGGACCAGTTGCATAAGGCAACATCCGAGTTAGCTTCTGCTAAGGATACCCTAGCAGATTTGTTTAAGCAGATGGAATAACAAACCCAACTTGTTGCCACCCAAAGCGATGAGATCTCTTCTTTGAAGATCCAATTACTAGAGGCTCAATCCCAGGTTACTCGCCTTTCAGAGGAGAAGGAGAGGATGTCTAGAGAAGCATAGGAGTTCCAAGCTATCTTAGATTACAAACTTTCTGACTTACAGACTGCTAATGACACAGTGGCATCCCAAGCCTCCCAAATCCAGTAGTTGCAAGATCAACTGGCAAAGTCACGGTCTAATCCTCCAAGCCCTAATGTTCCCTTGATTCCTTCTCTTTCACAGCAGGACTTGGCTGCTCTTCAGAGACAGGCTACTTTGTGTCCTCTATTCCAAGATAAAGTGGAAAGATTGCAGTTCAGAATGGACTTGTTATGGTCTACCTTTGAGCAGTTTCAGAAATATGTTCCACTAGACCATTCTTTCTTTGTCCACTACCACTTACAGAAGTTGGTCTTCTACATGAAGCTTTCCACGATGGATTTACCTCTTCTAGAGGATGGATGGAGTGGGGCTTGGTCTGCTGAGTTGCTGACAGAGGTAGTAAGGATGGTGTTTGAAGGTTCTGTCACGCCAGATACCATGTTGATGTCCTATATGTATCTACGAGGAGACTTGTTAATTCCAGATGAGGTGGATATGGCATGGTATGTGGGAGATGTGGTTCTCCAAGCTGTTTTGTATGTCAACCATTTGGAGTTGCGCATAGCTGACATGTTCCCGAGTTACTCCTCCAAAGTGGCTGATTGTCATGATAATTCCTGGCATCCCATGATTGATTCTGTGGTCCTGAATCAAAGACAAAACACAGCTCCTACCTCTGCCCAGAGTACTAAACAACTGAGGATGGATCTCTTAGCCTATCTTTCACAACATAATCCGTTTGATTCTACCTTCTTTGATGCCTATCATAGATGATCTCTCTTAGGGCCTTCTGTTCCTACCCTCCTATATAACCAACAAATGGCTCACCGATATGCTCTGTATCTTTCCCTTTGTCAATCTAATTCCACCACTATTTTACCCCTTCTTTTCCAACCTTCATCTTTCCCTCAAATTCCCATTTTTACATACTGTTCCTTTATTGAGGATAGGGTATTTTCCCCTTCTCCACCCTGTCCTTCTCCATCCATTCGTGTACCTTCCACATTTCCTATTTATCAGTTCACACCCTTCCTTAGTGATTCCCTCCAAATTTCTACCACTCCTTCTTTAAACTTTTCTTCATTTTATGATTTTGCTTATCCCTCACTTCATCCACTTTTCCTTATTCCACTACCCTCTCCTAACACTTCTATATCTCAACCACCTCAGTTGGTTAGTGACTGTGACGGGTTTGATAATCAGATTTCCAGAAGAAGGGGATGGAGTTCAGATGATTCCCTTACAGGACCTCAGATCAATTGGCCAGTAATTCCAGGAGAATGGACAGCTGCCAGTCAAGCTTATCAGAACTATGTTCATTTTGCTCAGCAGTATTCACAGTCTGCAGATCCTTCAGTGAGATTAACTGCTCACTTTGCTTGGTACTTGGCGTATATACATAGACACTCTCATAATGATTCCAAGCCTATTCCAAAGTTGTGCATGAATGTCAATGTGAGCATTGATTCCCAGCAGCTGGATATATTGTATTTTCATGCCCTTTGTTTGCCTAGCAGATACCTGGTCCTGTTGGAAAGGATGCGCTGTCTTCAGTTTTTTCAAAATCCTCCCAAAACCTTTGTAGATGAATCCTTGTCTATGGATCGTTTCGGACAACATCAATCTTTCAAGAGGGATCATCTTCATTGATACCTTTCTAATGTATGGTGGAAGCTTTTTAATGAAAATCTCTCTTTTTTTAGGAGTCATTCAGATGGTTGTGTTATGTGTAGTGTTTGTGTTGTGGGTTAATTTATGTAAAACAAATGTGGTGGTTTCCTATTGGATTGTGTGCGAGCTACATTTTGGAGAATTGTGTTGATGGGGTCGTGGATGGAGAGTTGAAGCTGATGCTGATGAAGAAGAAGAAAACTCTTATATCCTTTACAAATTTGTTGTGATTTTCTAGTTTGATAAGCGGTGTTAATGTGTAAAGGGTTTTCCTTTCTTTGTATTTTTATATCAGAAACAGGTTATAAGTTGGAGTCGTGGTGGATGGATTGTTTTTTAAGAGATATTGAAGATTAAAGTTGA
This sequence comes from Lygodium microphyllum, assembly GCF_053477565.2. NCBI lineage: Eukaryota > Viridiplantae > Streptophyta > Polypodiopsida > Schizaeales > Lygodiaceae > Lygodium > Lygodium microphyllum. The sequence continues at coordinate 64,615,943 of NC_141155.1, forward strand.
GTTTTTCCCTGAACTTGTATTCCCTTTTTCCTGGGTCGCGAGGACGCTTCCTTATTAAGTGTGGGGATATGTTGAGTGTTGAAATGACTTGTTTTTTGGATGATTTTTGTTGTTTTTGAGAGCTGAATGGTTGATTTTATGAGATGATTGATTGGTTTGGAAGTGGTTTGAGAGTGTTTTGGATGATATTGATTGTGTTTTGGAAGTTCATGATGTTTATTAGTGGAGATATGTGGTTTTGTGATGTTCTGATAGGTTCTGATTGGTTCTGTATACCTTCTGTTTTGTTCTGTTTTGGTCTGTTTTGTTCTGATTGTCTTCTGTAAGGAGGGAGGGATTATTGATTGATGAAGATTGAGATATTGTGAAAGCTTATTGAATGGTTTGTGAGAGTTTGGAATGATTTGAGTATAAGTTATGTGGTTTTGATGACCTTCTGTAGGTCTTCTGTAGAGCCTCTGTTTGTGTTCTGTTCTGTTCTATACTGTTGTTGTTCTGGTACTGTTTTGTGACTGTTCTGTATGCTTCTGTATGTGTTCTGATGGATGAGAGTGTAGCTTGGGAAAGTTTTCTAGCCTTGGAAAGAGGTGAATACAAGTGCAAAAGAGCTGAAAGAAGTGAAAGAAGTAGCTGCTGAAGACTCAAGTGAAGACTAGAGTGAAGTGACAGTAGTGAGCTATGAAAGGACACTGTAGTGGCTTTGGTGACCCTTCATATCAGGCATACCTCTTGGGAGGGGTATCCACGACCTAAGAAGGATTATTGAGAGTGATTTTGAGATATTGTAGTGAGGATATGATATATTATTGATGGAGAGAGAGAGAGAGAGTCAGAGATAGCCAATTCTACTCAAACAGAGTGATTGTATATGAGAGATTGAGAGAGAAGACTATGGAGTTATTGAAGATGAATACTATGTGATGTATTTCCATTCAAATATGATGTATTCCTTTGCTTTCTTTGTTCTATTGATGGATTCTATGAAGATATTGAAGAATATGGTTGATTCTATCAAATCCGAGGGAGATATACATGATGCTATATGAGGATTTGTTGTGCCTGGTGTTCTTTTCTTCATTGTGATCACATGAAACATGATAAAAAAGCTTGTTGATGTTACAAGATAGATTTTCTTGCAAGAGAATTCCCTTTTTGCAGTCCATCTTGATCGGTAGTAGATCATTGCTGACTGGCCAATTGAGCTTGCAAAGTTTGACGTGCTCTTCCATCCTCTTGAAGCTGCATCATAATTAGGTATAGTTTTTGTTCCATCATTGGTTCTGGTAGATCACCTTCGGCCATAAAATCTTCCATATTTTGATCGGTCATCTTGCAAAAATTCAAACAACCTCACACACTTGAAATCCTCTTAGCGGGATGAGCGTAGCTCAAGTTCGAGTTTACAAGGCTTGTTTTTTTTTAAAGTAGAGTTTTATGATATTTTTTCTTCAGGGCTACGAAAATTGATGTTGGCCTTCTTTCAAGAGGATACTTCGTCCGTATAGACTCCGTATAGCAATCTGTTTGTTGGAATTTTGCTCTGTCAAAGCATAGGTGCGAAGAGAGGCTTGCAGGGAGGCTAAAAGTTGGCTTAGGAGTTGTTGTGTGTGAACTCTTACTATGGGAGAATTTAGAACTTTGGAAATTTATTCTTTAAATCTTAGAAAGATTTAAGCTTTAGCTCTTTAAGCCTTTAAAAGAAAACATCTTCTGTCTTGATTGAAATGACCAGGACAACGGCATGTCCTAAACAACAATGATAGCATTCGATTGGTCCTTCTACCACAGTCCTTTGAAATTTAAAGTTTTAGCTTTCTTTTAGAAAGCTTAACAGGATTTATGATTAAACTAATTGACAATTGCTTATCTCTATCTTTTGAGAAAAAAAATGACTTATTGAGAGAGCTTCCCGGGTTGTCCTCTGCTTGTAGAGACTAGTCCTTTGCAATCCGACTACGTAGCAAGGGCTTCTTCACCGCCAGGAACGCGTTGGTATTGACGGATTGTCACGAGACCGAATGTAGAGCTTGATCATTCCAAGAGTTTCACCTTCCCACGAGATAGTAAGCAATTGGAAGCCCTCGATCTCAGCTTCGCTCTGATACCACTGGTGCGTAAATCGGATGTCATATGCATATGTAGCGAGCACCGAGAGCTCTCAAGAACAAAGAACTCTACTTTGTGCTCAAAAACCAAGAGATAAGACTAGCATGACATGAAGCAAAAAGACCAATTGGGTATAATCTCCCCCCATGCCTTATGTGAGCACTCCACAAAGCATGTATTTAATATATTATTCATCTCCAAGCTTAAAAAAAGCCCAAAGTTACAATTAGCACGCTTTAGCTTCTGTGTTTGCTTTTGTTTAAATAAAGAATAAAGCGGTTGGATGCGCCAAGAGTCCGGCTGTGCCCAAATACAATGACCAATAATGAATATTTAAATCGTGCATCCATGCACATACAAAATAATAAATATATGTCAAGAACTTTAATAAATAAGTGCGTCAAAATAAATATTGGTGCCATGCCTAAGATACGCGCCCATCCAAAATGATAATTTCTTCTAAATAACTTGAATGCATGCTATTGCCTAGTGCTTCCCAGCGCCATCGCCACCTGCTCTACACATCAACTGAAGCATTCACAATTGTTAGAAAATAATAAAATTAAACCGACAAAAGTGAATCCCTAGCACTCTTTAGCTACAAAATAAATAAATAGGTTGGAACGGTGTTCTGACCTTAATTTAATACAAGTGCATATTCTAAACTCATAAACATTCATTAATTTAAATATGTATTTTGCAGAATCACCTGCTATGGAATCACCCACTTGCACAAGAAATGAGCAAGACGCCTGAAAAGGACAAGCGTCCCCATCGACTTTTTGCACAAGGAATCCACCTTGTGTGCGAGCCCCGGTAAATAAATATAATTTTACGGAATCCACCGCAAAACCTCATGAAATCCATCGTGGAATATGCCTCTTGGCATCATTGTGATAACACAAGTACTATACAATTGGCTAGGATCTGTGTATTCTATGCTAGGATAAAACACATTAAGGGGTATTACCACATTGTGAGAGAGAAGCTACTTGTAAAGTAAGATCGACTTGGTATATGTCAATAGACAAGATCAGATAGCTAACATCATCACGAAGGCATTAGGTAGAGAAAAGCTTTGAAAGTTTTGAATCTTACTTAGAGTTGCACAGATGTAGTTAAGCTTAAGGAGGAGTATTGAGATGGCAAGCTCAACATATATAGACATTGATGATTAACCACTTGGTTACATGTGTTTGCACATCTATAGTTAGTATGCTAGTAATTATTATGCCTCTTAAATGACCACTGACTTTTCACTTCTAATATTTGGTTTGTTACATTTATCTATATATAGCTACCATAATTATAATACTAGTCAAGTAGTATATTTTGTTATGTGTTGTTTGACCTAGTAGATCACCTTTCTGACTTAGTATATCACTTTTGTTTACATTGTACCTTATCCACACTTTATGTACATTGAAAAATGTGTGAAAGAAGAAGAAGGAACTGGCCAAAAAAACATTTTGGTATCCATCTCTCTTCATGTATTCTTGAATGAACTTCCTCTTGTGTGTATGGTGTATGTTTGTTGGCAGAGCAACTCAAGTAAGTCCCCCCACCATGTGGTTTATGACGATTGGGACTACATTAAAAGAGATAATACTCAGAATGTAGAGTTATTGAAGAGAAATGCCATGTCTAAGTATGCCAAGGCATCTAAGGAATGGAGGCTGGGTACTCGAAAAGTTATGTAATAGCTTTTCATCAAAGTTTCATACATGATGTAGATAGTTTTATAGAAGTGTGAAATGATCTTATCAAACTCTTTGGTACAATTACCAAAGCTTAAACATTATAGTTGAGATCTAAGTTATATAAGATCAATGGTAGAAATCTGTTTATTAATGGCTATGCATTGAAGATTAAGAGCATTGTTAAAGCTCTTGGATCTATTAAAGCACAGGTTGATGATGATGATATAGTGGTTGCATGTTTGGATGGCTTGGACGAGAAGTACGAGCATTTTCAAATCTCCATCAATGTAAAAGACACCATTTCTAATTTTGCATATCTAATATCTATGTTGATGTTAGAAGAGAAAAACTTGGGTCTTATTGCATCTTTGTCACAAATCAAGAAAACTAAAAAATAGGTACTCTACTTTAACACAAGTAGAGGTAGAGGTCATGATGGTAGAGATTGTGGTGGTACTGGACATGCTGGTGGCTATTATGGAAAAATTTAAGGATAGTCTCATGACTCATAGAAGTAGTCACATACAGGTGGTAGATGCCGGGGTCTTTAGGCAAGGGGAGCAATAGAGGACATGGTAGAAAAAATGCAAGTTATGATAGTAGAGAATGCTATAGTTATAATCAAAAAGATCATATTTCATATGAATATTAAAAAAGAGAAGAGGCTGAAATAATAGAAATGAGAGAAGACATCATAAAAATTATGCATCTATTAGTACTTAAATTGATAATGAGTAGTTGTTTATTATGTAGCACATGATAAATGCAGTAAATGCAGATGCATCAACAATAATCACTGATGATGTATGGTGTATGAACTCAAGTTTTTCTAACCATATGACGTCTCATGGAGAATGCTTTACAGAAATAAAAAATCATGAAATGCTAGGTTTTGATGAAATAGGTGACAATACAATGCATCCTACTACTCATATTGAGAGTAACCCATTGTCTATGCAAACAAGATGGAAAAGTTAAGTATTTGGTTGATGTGTTGCATGTGCCTAACATCACAAAGAACTTAGTTTTTGTTGGACAAATGGTTGTGTAGGGGCTGCCATAAGTAAATTTCAATGAAATGGTTACTTTGTAGAAGATTTTAGAAATTGATACAAATTAGTTGCAAAAGACAAGCAAGTGGGAATAATGTTTACCTTGGATATAAATACACCTAAGCTAAATACTGCTATGTTTGCACAAGATATAAGAGTGGTGGTTGATATTGATAATTGATATAAACATATTCACCATGCTAATGTGCAGCTATTGAAAAATATATACTCACATGAAATTATGACGAGCTTGCGTGAGTTTAAAGTAGTTGATATGCAAAAAGTATGCGAAGCATATCAATTTGAAAAATAGCCAAGGCATGCATTTTCTCATCATGAACATGTAAGCAAGCATTTACTTCATATTATATATTCAAATGTATAGGGTCTTACAAATACTATATCAACGGTTGAATGTAAGTATTATGTAACCTTTATCGATGATCATACAAGGAAGGTATGGGTATGCTTCAAGTAGGAGAAAGTGAGGTGTTTTTCTCACTTTCAAGATTTTACAAATTTAGTTGAGAGAAAAATGAGAGTGTAGATAAAGTGCCTGAGGTAAGATGGAGGGAGAGAGTACCTCTCCAATGAATTCAATAATTTTCTTAAACAACATAGAATTCAAAGGCAGTTTACATGTAAACATACTCCACAACAAAATGATGTTACTGAAAGCAAAAATAGGTACATTGTAGAAATTGCAGAAGCCTTGATGTAGCTAAAAGGAATATGCCATATTATTATTGATCTAAAGCTGTCTCTATAGATGTGTGTATGATGAACGGGACTCCAATTGCTGCAATGCATGATGTAACCCTAGAGAAAAAGTTTACTAGCAAGAAACTAGCGTTGTCATATGTTAAGGTATTTAGATGCATTGTAGATGTATATGTTCTCAATGAGCTAGGAAAGAAGTTGGATCTAAAAGATGGAAAGTATGTATTTATGGGCTATTCCTTGAGAAAAAGCATTACATGTATTATAATCTAGTTACATGCAAGCTAATTGAAAGAAGTTGGATGGAAAAGTTGAAGAGTGTATAATTGAGGGCTATTCTGTTGAGCAAAAGGGTTACACGTATTATAATCCATTTGTATGCATGTTAAAGTGAGCACAGATGTCGTGTTTGTTGATGAGATGAGTACTTGGTATGCTCCTAAAAAATAAGTTGTTGTTGATGATATAAAAAGATTGCAAAACTTGTGGGTCCATAGTCATAGACATTGAATGGACCAAAAGAGTCCTCTTCTTGTAGGTTTATTGAAAGACCATGGAGTGGTAAGTTGCATGTAAATAGCACTCCTACAAGTGTAGAAAATGTATCACATAAGAAAAAAGAAAAGGTGGTTGAGTCATTTGGTGTGCTAGATATTTTTGTAGGCTATACATTTACCAATGGTCCCAACATTGAGCTCGTGGTGAAGCACAACAACTCTCCTCAATTCCAACCTCAAAAGGAGATGAAATATCAATTGGAATTCTAGTCGATGGTAGTAATTTAGGGTAATTCATGTGGTCTTTCTCTATGCCCCCTAAGACTTCCCTCCTCTTATGGTTCATCATTCATCACAAGGCCATTTGGACATAAGAAACTGCCGAGAAGATTGGGATTGGTACATGTTAGAAGGTGTGATAAGGAAAAGGAAACCATTCCTTATCTCTTTCTACATTGCCCCAACAATTAGCCCTACTTGTAGTGATTGCATTTCAAGGTCATTTTGCCTTTGTGACCCTTACCTACTAATGTGGAAGGAACTCATCCCAGGTGAGGTCAATGACCTCCTCTCTTCTCTCTAGACATGTCTTAGGGGCACATACCTCTAGACAATTTTGGCTTACTCATACTAAGACAGTACTTAAAAATAAAAATGTTGACTTTCTCTCTCTAAACTAAAAACATATTGTTCGACGCAGAGTAGCCAAGACGACAATTACACAATAACAACAGATGAAACGGGGTTGGCTCTTTTGAAGTCCAACGAGGAGCTAACAAAGAAAGTTAGAGAGGAGTTACTACTACAAAGGCATGTTGAGGTTAACCCTATGTTGATAGAAATGTTGAGGTTAACCCTTTTGTGGATTGAGCTACTACCGATGAAAAGGTATGAAGGAATCTGGAAAATGAGGTCTAGGTTTCTCTGTGACTCGTCAATGCAATGAGGCTACATCGTTAAAAGAGATCAATCCCCCTACTTCCCCCACTCTCGTTCAACTTTCTCAGTGCACTTGTAATGACCGTAATAAACGGAGCCCTCGAAACACTCAAAGCTTGAAGTTAGTCTTTTATCGTTTGATATCATTTACCTTAAGAAAGAAAGAAGAAGAAGAAACCATGTTTCCGACAATAGTACAGAATGCTGCATGTCACGTGACACGGGCAAGCCGAAAAGTCACGTTACACGTCGCCCAAAAGCAGACACGCGTGGACCCGGAAAAGCGATTGTTGCTTTTGGGGTACGCGCAGTTGCGGCGCATTCCATTTCTTGTCTGGCGGCTTCCCCACGCAAATCACGTATATTGCTCTCGCAATACTGCAGCCGTGTAAATATTTGCAATCGTCGCCAACCACGTTCTTCTCCAGCTCGGTCGTATAGACTGATTCTTTTCTCTTCTCTGTGTGCTACTCTGCTAGCTGCATTCCTGCAACTGATCGCCTGTGGCAGCCGCCCGGCATCTCTCTCTGCCAGCGTCTAATTCCTTCTCTCTCAGAGTAGCATTACCACTACTACTTGCTCCGCCTTCCCAGCTTCTTCTCTCACACACATCAAAGCATCCTATGGAAGTGGTGGGGTTCCTTGGGCGCGGAGGATTTGGCCACGTTAGCAGGGTTCGTGACTCGACCAGCGGGATGGAGTTCGCCTGCAAAGCCTTACCGATCATGGCCGCGACCAAAGACGGTGATGGGAATGACGTTCTGCGTGATAACTCCGAGGCCATCATCCATGAGGTAAGGGCCATGGACAGGCTCCTACATGACATAGTGGTGACCGAGGAGGCTGACGGATCATCGACGTCGAGGGTGCAATGTAACGGCTATCCAGGAATGGAAAGGCCGGTGGTCTGCTTCAAAGGCATGCGTACAGATGAGAGCATGTGCTGTCTGTTCATGGACTTGTGCTACGGCGGTAGCCTTGCCGATCTCCTGGACAATGCTAGACATGCGCCTACAGACCAGGTCAAGTACAATGGTGACCATATGCCTGGTATTACAGCAACGAGCCATAAGAGTAGTTGCTCTAATGATGTACTACATGGTGGTGGTGGCCTGAGCGAAGGGGAGGCAAGGCTACTGCTTGAACAAGTCATGCGAGCTGTGAAGTTCTGCCATGAGAGAGGGGTTGCACATCGGGATTTGAAGCCAGACAATATTCTATTCCAGAGGAGAGGCGACCTTAGGTCATTGCGCTTGGCGGACTTCGGCTTGGCCGCCTGCACGGCTAGCATTTGGGATGCGAAGGAGCGGATCCAGTCAACACCATTGATGGGCGTGGTGGGGACTCCAAGCTACATGGCACCGGAGATAGTGGCCGGCAAGGGCTACTATGGCTCCCACGTCGATGTGTGGAGCGCAGGCGTGGTCCTCTATGAGATGCTGAGTGGCCAGTTACCTCCTCCTGCTTTCTTTAGTCATGCGCATGACATTGCTGATCATTGTACTGACGGTGCTGCAGACTGTACTGATTACAGTGCAGAGATACGACGCTTGGGATTCGATCAGCCTTGTTGGAAGCGCGTGTCTTGGATGGCAAAGCACCTTGTGAAGGGGATGCTTTGCAAGAAACCCAACCTCCGATTATCTGTTGAAGATGTGCTTCATCACCCTTGGATCAGGAGTAGCACTAGCAATATGTTGGCCGGTATAGCTAGTACTACTGGCGCACCTGCTTGCAATGTCCACATTGCTCCCCCTCATCATGATCAGGCTTTGATCATGCCAGCTCTAGTCACAGTGCTGTAACAAATCAGCATTCCCAAATTACCAGCTCATATGAACAGTACCGTGTCATCGGATCTGCTAATTCGATGAGTTGTAAATACAAGAACAAAGAAAAAATATATTTTGGGAATTGGCGAGTTGGAATATGTAGATGGCAACATAGCTGGACATGATTTAATGTACTTGTATCTCTGGATGTTCGTTTGTGTGCGTCGCGAAATCAGAGACATGCCTCCTTAGTTGTAGTTCATTTTTTTGCTGCTTACAAGAAAGGCCATTTAAATATCAAAGCCTCAAGTCACGAATTATAACTGTAAACCACATCATACTCTGTATTTTCACCAACAGTTCGTTACATAGAAAATTTATTATCTGCGTTTGATTGTGCATTGCGCATGACTGGAAAGTTGTATAGATCCGTGATCGACTGTAAATTAAACAGATGAATGTTTAAAGTCTCAAATCTCATATTTCCTCATGGTTGGGTATAATGGTACTTTCCTAATCCCGGGTTGGATTGTGAAACTCTTACTCTTTTCGGACGTATACTATATGCAAAGAGATGTGACTTTCCACATGGTGTACGTACGAAGACAAAGGAGAAATCATAGTCAATTAAGCAAGCTAGAGAGTCGTAGTTCTTTGAGCAACTCGTGTTAATTAATATGAGAGAGAGAGAGAGAGAGAGAGAGAGAGAGAGAGAGAGAGAGATGAGAGAGAGAGAAATAAGGTGTAGGCCACACTAGGCATAGGCATAGACTACAAGTGCAAGTGCAAGTTAGACTAGGTATAGGCTACATATAGGCTTATGCATAGGCTACGCAAAGGTAAGAGTGTAGCCTAGGATTATATATAGGCTAGGCTAAGGCATAGGGTCTATATGCACAAGCTAGGGCTAGGTGATTATAAGCTAGATTGGGCTAGCAAAGGGTACAATAGGTAGGGCTAAGGCTAAGCTAGGAGGGCATAGGGTATGTTAGGTGAAAAAGTAGGCTTGCCATAGGTGAGGCTAGGCTAGGTGTAGGCATAGGATAGGCTAGGCGCAGGTGTAGGCTAAGCATATACACAAGCTAGGCTAAGCTAGACCTCCACTATGCATAGTCATTACAAGAAAATACACCTATTGATGAGTAAATAGATGTATTTTATGAACTGAAAAAAAAAATTACAATGGCATATGTATATGCATTTATAGGCTTTTTCCTATAGGCATACTATTAAATTTATAGGTGAGTAACTTGCAAATAAATGAACATTGCAATGTGTGTGTGTGTGTGTGTGTAGATAGAGAGAGCCTATGTGACATAGTGAGAGTGAGAGAAAACTCTCACATCCTCATTGACTTCATCATGGTACATCTTCTCTATTTTATCAACATTATCATTATTAGTATCATTATTACTCCTCCAACCTTCATTTTTTCCTCTTTATGTGAACCTTCTTAATTGCTTGGCCCCATCCACTTGTAGATTGCAATATTATAAATCACATGCACTTGAGCTATTTAAAATCATTTCCATCATCATGCTACTTTTCATGACATTGACTAAATCCAAGTTATCATTAATCCTTTCATCATCATACTATTTTTTATACCATTGAATAAATCCAAGTTTTCATCAACCCTTGTATCCTCTATAGTATCCTCAAACATCACTAAAAGCATGAGAGGATAGTGCATGCAAATCTAGACACATTAAATGAGTCAGTTAATTAGGGTTAGTGAGTTAATGAGTAATAAAGGAAGCAAAGTTTTAGGAAAATATACTTTTTGTAAGGAGGAGCTCCTTTATTATGGTGCCAATTGTATTGATGTTACCATCATAAGATTGATGGTAAGCTACTGTGGGACCCCAAGAAAGGAGAAGTGGAGCCTATGCAAGACAATGAAATTATCCAAGCCAATGAGGATCATCTTCATAAACAACGAAGGAAAAGAAACAATTCACATTCATCAATGAGCTAAGAAGGGTAGGGTTTTTGTAATGTTGAGATGCTATTATGTTACCTCAACTATTTAAATTCATGCAAAATTTTATATGCCTTCTTTATATAATTAGTTTATGATTTTGCTTATGATTATATTCATAAAATCTAATAAGTTTTAAAAAATTAAATCTATGGGTTCCACCAATGATGTTTTGAATGTTGGAGCTATATATAGCTTACCCTATCTAGACTAGGTGTCACCTATATAGATGTAGATTGTGATCAATATGAAATAGTTTTTGGGAGTGTACATGGTGTGTCTCTTTTCTCCTTCTCACGTCTCTACATATCTTCTCTTTCTACATCTCAAGATGGTATCAGAACTATCATGATCGACTACAACCAATTCCTTAAAGAAGACAATCAGGAAGTATATCTATGTAGTATCTCTTCAATTATTGGTTCATGTTCTTTTCATGCTTAAAACTGATATATTGTGTATATTATGAGCATCTTATAAATGAATTTTAAGCATAGAAGAAGTTCACATGATCATGATCAATCATCATTTAGATTAGAGATATGTTGTAGATATGCCTTTGCTTGGACATCCTAAAAGTTTCTATTTGGAAAACTCTTAAGTAAAAGCCTTTCTCTATGTGCAAGGACTTACGAGCTTTCTTTCTAGCAAATCCATGCTCAATTTAGAGTTCTATGTCAAAATTTTGTCAATGGATTTCCTTCTAGACAACATTTTGTCCCTCACTTTCAAGAATAAGAATTCCTTGGATGGAAAGTAACGATGGTGTTGATCCTTTAAGGCAATGACTTGCATAATATTGTTCTTGGTAATTATGAATGTCTGCCTTAACCAATTGCTCAGGCTCATGATAATACCCTTATAGCTAAAGGACCTATATTTGAAGAATGGTAAATTGTTTATAATGAATGGATCAAATGTGACAAAGCAGCTCATTGGTATATTATGAGAGACAAGAAGATTTCTTGTGTGTCTTACTCACCTCCCAGCCAAATATACCCTCTTCCCATCTTCTAATTGGGTCTGTAGGGCCTCTTTTCATGGTGCACCGGACCGATGGTCCCAAATAGACAAGTCCTGCCCAATTTAGTAAGAAATCTGAGGGTATCCCCCAAGCTTCGGCCGAACCTTGGCACTTCTTGCCCTTGTCCGAGACACACAAATTAATGGCCATCTTGGGCTACTTGCCCGGCCGAAGGTTATTATGTCTGACATTCTCTCCCTCTTTTAAAAATCATTATCCTCAATGATTAGTGATGGAAAGTGTCGTCGAATCAGAGCTTTTGATTCCCATGTAGCATCAGTAAACTGGTAGACCCTTCCAGGAAACTAGATACTCATGGAGAGTACGATTACGCAACCGTTTCTCTCTCCGATCTAGTATCTTGTCTGGTCCACGGTCAACAACTGAATACTGTTCCTGCAAAGGTACCATACCATTAATTAGATTATCATCACGTGAGATATACTTTCTTAGTTTGTTAACATGAAACACTGGATGAACACAACATCTAGGATGAAGTTCCAATCAGTAAGCTACATCACTTAGCTTCTGAATAAATTTCCACAGTCTACAATACCTTGGAGATAACTTTGGACATTTGCTAGTCGATAAATTAGATGAGTTTGCTGGTACTTGGAGAAAAACTTTTTCTCCTAATTCAAAGATCCTACTTGACCTTTTCTTATTTGCAAAATGCTTAGTCCTATTAGCAGCTTGCTGTAGCTTGGCTTGAGCAATTTTAATATTAGCTTGTATGTTAGTAAGAAATTATGCAGCCATCTGGGTATTTCTCATCTGACCTTACTGTACTAGGAAAACTTGGATTCATTCCATAATTTATTTCAAAAGGAGCCAAACTTGTCGCCTTATGAGGTCTGTTGTTATATGCAAATTCTAACAAGGACAAATGCATATCCCAATTTGTTTGTTTATCAGATACATATTCTCTCAGCATTTCTTCTAGTATCTGATTGACTCTTTCAGTTTGACCATTTGTTTTTGGGTGATCACCACTTGACATGTTTAAAGACACTTTTAAACGACCAAAGACATGACGCCAAAAATGACCAGTAAACCTGGCATCCCTATCAGACACAATGGGCGTAGGTAGACCATGCAACCTAAACACATGATCAATAAACAAATCTGCGACTTGTGGAGCTTCCACACTTTCACGAGTGGCTATAAAATGAGCCCTTTTACTAAAGCGATCCACTATCACTAGGATAGTGTCTTTTTGTCTCTGGGTTCTAGGTAAGCCGACAGTGAAATCCATGGAAATACTTTTTCAATTAGATTTTGGAATTTGTAATGGCATTAGCAGACCTGGTGGCTTCACCCAATTTGCTTTATTAACTTGACATTGAAAGCATTGTTGGACATATTGGCAAACATTCTTGGCCAACTTTGGCCACCAAAATATCCTTCTAACAAGCTGTATGGTCTTATCAATACCAAGATGTCCTGCACAAGGCACATCATGGTTATCAAACAGAACTTTCTTTCATAGTTCCCGTGCACTAGGAACACAGATCTTGCCTTTTCGTTTAAGAAACCCATTCTCAATTGAAAAGTTCCTAAATGAACTTGCCTTATTAGAAATAATAGTAGGTAATGAAACAGAAGTATCTGGTCCATCCCTAATCAAAGAGTCTTGTTCTATGGCCTAATAAATTTTTGCCATATAAGAGTCCTCTAATCGTGCTTCCTTTATTTCTTGAAACAATGAGCTTTCTAAAATTGTAAAGCTCATTTGATACATCATACGAGATAATGCATCAGCAACAACATTATCCTTACCCTTCTTGTATACAATTTTCATATGAAATTCTTGCATCATTTCATCCCATTGAGCTTGGCACCCTCGAAGATCTGGTTGACTACAAAAATACTTAAGGGTATGGTGATCTGTATAAACTTTAAAATCTGCACCATATAAATAGTGCCGCCAAACTTTAAGGCAATGAGCAATAGCATAAAGCTCTTGTTCATGAAGTGGCCAATTCTGTTGGCTTGGGGAAAGCTTCTTTCTTTCAAAAGCTACATGCCTGCCTTCTTGGCTAAGGACTACACCTATCTCGATGCTACTTGCATCTGTTTCTAAAACAAATGGTTTCTCAGGATCAACTAACTTGACAACAGGGGCAGTGGAAACTGCTTGTTTCATAGCCTCAAAACTTTCTTGTTGCACTGATGTCCACACATAGGGCACCATATCTTGCAATAAATCTGTCATAGGAGCAACTATATATGAGTATGCATATATAAATCTCCTATAGAATCCTGACAATACCAAAAAGGAACAAAGAGCTGTGTCATTTTGGGGTGTTGGCCAGCTAAGTATCACAACAATCTTCTTGGGGTCCATCTTGATCCCATTGGCAGATACAATATGACCTAAATACTCTATCTTTGCTAAACATAGAATCGTCTTGTCTGGGTTAGCATAGAGTTTTGCTTCCTACAAAGTTTCAAATACTGTCACCAAATGTGACTCATGTTCATGGATACTCTTACTATACACAAGCACATCGTCAATAAAATCTACAACCAACTTGCCCATCTATGGTCTTAGCAAATCATTCATTAACATCATAAAAGTAGAAGGAGCATTTGTTAAACCGAAAGGCATAATCAAATACTCATATTGACCAAATCTTGTTCTAAAAGTAGTTTTAGAAATATCTTCATCTCTTACTCTAATCTAGTGATAACCACTTTTTAAATCAATCTTACTAAAGATAGAAGCACCACCTAGAGCATCCAAGAGATCGTCAATATGAGGCATAGGATATCTATGCTTGACAGTTATTTTATTTAAAGCCCTATAGTCTACACACATTCGAAAAGAACCATATTTCTTTTTTACAAGTAAAACAAGGGCTACAAAGGGTGAAAAGCTAGGTCTAATCAATCCTTTGCTTAAGTACTCATCCACCACCTTACAAACTTCATTCTCCTCCTACAGACTCATCCTAAACGGGGGTCTAGCAACTGGATTAGGTCCTGGGACAAGCTCAATCCTATGCTCCACGTGCCTACGAGGAGGTTAACGAAGAGGAAGATCGGATTTAGATACATCAAAAAATTGGGCTCTTATTTTACTTGATAAGGCCGAAGGGATACTTGTGGAACTTCCACCTTTGTCCATGTCATCCTTTGACACACATTTAGAAATATTTAAAATATAACAAAAGTAAAGAGACTTACAGTCAATCTTGAGCTCCTTGGTTATCGAGAGAATCCTTGCTTCTTGGAGATCTGGTTCTCTGTGAATCAACAATCGTCGGGCCTCATGCTCAAATTGATAAATATAAGAAGAGAAGTCAATGATAGGTCTCTTCTTTGCATGCCACTGCTTTCTCAACACTAGGTTGAATCTTGCAAGCTATGTAATTTCAAAATCCAAGCTGTCCTCATAGGACTGGATCTGTACAGGGAGGTCAACAACTTGTTGATCTCATGTCTGTGTACCCATCTCGTCAGCTAGCTCTACTGAATAACTATATTCTGAAGGGGTAATCTTGAGCTTTAGCTTCTTGACGAGATTAGAGCTAATAACATTATGTGAAGAGCCCGCATCGAATAAAATACGCATAGGGCATCCTGCCACTATGCCTTTCATTACAATGAGCTCAGTGTTAGCAAACTGGTACCCCTTTTGTGCATCAGGCAATAACACTACATCTGGCACAGTTGGTACATTCTTTGTTACTTTGATGGCTAGGATCTGTTCATGATAACCAGAATCATGTGGAGGTGACTCGTCTAGGTCATCTCTAGCCTTATCCACATCTTGCATTGGATTAAGCATCATTTGAGCACTGACTCTTGCCTTCTTGGGACAAGCCCTAAATTTATGCTGCCCCAAGCATCCGTAATAGAGTCCTTCTCTCATTGCTTTCTCCCTTTGTTGTGGAGTGAGCATGGATTTATTGTAGGCTCTCTCATCTATAGCACATACCTTCCTCTTGGTACCTATCACAGTCTTGATCATATGCACTTCTCTAGTTTCCTTCGCACAAGGAGCACTAGGTGCAACTGCAGGAGTAAAGACAGGGCATGCACCTCTAGTCCATGGAAATCTCTGGGCCTTCCCATCTTCAAGGACTAATGCAAGATCCACTTCCTCATTTAAGGTTTTACATCTCTCCTTCCTTACAAGTGACCTTAAGGTTTCTTTTAAGCCCATTACAAATTTATGCACTTGCAAAAAGTCAGGAATATGTTTAGGGACCTTTAACAGAATCTCTCTATACTTGACTGCATATTCCTGAACAGAGTAGCTCTTCTGAGCTATGAAGAACCATGCATCTAGAGCCCTTGTCCACTCATCTGGAGGGACAAAATTATTATAAAACAATGTCTTAAATGCAATCCAAGTAGAAAACTCTGCATGATCCTGCTCAATTTTTCGCCACCAATGGTGAGCGGCATCCATGAGATTATATGTAGCATACTGTATCCTTAAAGCATCCTCATGAATATGGCATAACTTAAAACACTACTCCCATTTAGAGAGCCACTGTTCCACCACATCTGCAGTCCTTTGTGCTACCGTGCCATTGAACTTAGGCAGCTTAAGGTCTTTGAGTTGCCACTTAGCTTCTGTCGACGGAGGAATGACTATTGAAGAGTCATGTACAACTTGTGTGTCAGGCATACATGCATCAAGTAAACTCTCATCTAAAGGTCTCTTGCTTTTATCCAAAGCATTTGGAGTTAGAATTTGCATTTGTTCAAGCAAAACTTGCATAGTGCCTTCCAAACTAGAAAGACGATTAGGCACATCATTAGATGAAGAGGGAAACTCATCATCATGCATAAGAGGTTCTTCCTCTACATCAATGTTATTCAAAGGCATATCTTCAATGCTTGACATGATTGATTAATTGATGTTTTTTTTTTGGTTACGACACACAAGTGAGATCGTGCAACAGTCGCAAGAGCGCATAGGAGTGGGCAGCGTGAAGGCATCTTTGCAACACACCACATAAGACAGTGCAGTGCCTCTTTCTGGCGGCACCCATCACAAGGCCCAGCGGCAGCCCAAAATCACGTCAGTACCACCACCAAGGCCAAGGCACACTTCATCAAACAAGAGATCTCTCTGTCTTTTACCTGAAAGAATGACTATCTCCCTTTCACCTTTTATCCTTAGTAAATACCTTGTGGCACTCTGCATGTAGGATAGAATCTCGTTTTTACCAAGCTTGTGAGCCCTCCATCCATCCCCTTGTAAAAAAAAAAAGGGTGTTTTTCTCCTCTTTCTGAGCACATTTTCTAAGATCTATAACTTCTTGGCATGACATCCAAATTGCAAACCGATTTCATGAGCTTTGAGAATAATTTGAAGACAATATTTTGAAGTATCATCATTGCCAATTGAGCTTGGGAGCACTTCCAAAATTTTGTGCCAAAGTGACCTCTTGAGGGGGGCAAAAATTGGGATTTTTGGGCTCCAACGGACTCCAATTCAAGTGCTGTCAGTTCCTATGGTTTTCTTGCATCGATGTGTATCGAATTTCAGCATATTTGACTTTTGATTTTGATAGGCCAATTGCCTTCGTGGTGCCAGATACGCATTATCTGTACCTTTTGGGGCTGAAAATTCGCTACTTTGAGTGCGTCTATGTATGCTTGAGAGTGTGGATTTTGTGCATTTGGATGTTTATGCATGGTTTCAAGGAGGATTTGGTGAATTATTCAGCTTTGCACTTTTGTTAGAAATGTACAAAGAGGCTTGCTTTTGACATGTATGCTTCTTGTGGAAAGTACTTGTGCGGAAACATAGCAGTTTTCTGAAAGTACATTGTATTTACGCTTGCCTTGCTTTTGTTGGTTTGAATTATCAATCACCTTCGGCCAGGCAAGTAGCCCAAGACGGCCATTAATTAGTGTGTCCCAAACAAGGGCAAGAAGTGCCAAGGTCCGAAGCTCAGGGGATACCCTCAGATTTTTTACTAAATTGGGTAGGACTTGTCTATTTGGGAACACCGATCGGGTGCACAATGAAAACAAGCCCCAGAGACCCAATAAGAAGGTGGAAAGAGGGTATATTTTGTTGGGAGGTGAGTAATACACACAAGAAATCTGAGGGTATCCCCCGAGCTTCGGACCTTGGCACTTCTTGCCCTTGTCCGAGACACACTAATTAATGGCTGTCTTGGGCTACTTGTCCAACCAAAGGTTATTATGTCTTACATATATTCTTTCTGCCCTTCAAGAATCTCTTATTCTTGATTTTATACGTAGGAGTCGTTGTGGTGGTAACTTCTCTTATCTCAAGTTTCCTAATAGATATTGTTCTGATTGCTAGGCAAAATAATATGATGAAGAACATGGTATTACAAATAAAAAACCATGTTTATCTAGAGATGATTCTCCTTGTGACTATTGCAGAAAGAGTGATCATCTAACCCATTTATATTCTAGTCAAGGAATTGGTTCATCTTCACATGACGTGCCAAGTCAAAGGTATAAGTGATTTATATCTTGGTACTCTTTCTTTAACAAAAATTTTACGTCGAGTTTTACATGTCCCATATCTACAATGGAATCTTTTTCTAGTTAAAAGACTTATGGATCTTGGTCTCTTTGTTGGTTTTGACCATACCTAGTGTCGCATTGAGAAAGACGACCAAACCATAGCTATCACTCCTCCAAATGGTAATATTTTTGAGTTACCTTTA
Organism: Lygodium microphyllum; assembly: GCF_053477565.2. Classification (NCBI taxonomy): domain Eukaryota; kingdom Viridiplantae; phylum Streptophyta; class Polypodiopsida; order Schizaeales; family Lygodiaceae; genus Lygodium; species Lygodium microphyllum. The sequence goes on from NC_141155.1 coordinate 64,634,405, forward strand.
AATAAAGATGTTGCAAATGTTGTTCCAACTCCTAGCTATCATAACATCAAAATATGGCATGATCAGTTTTTGCACTCTGATTTTTCTAAATATTGTGCGCTTGGAAAGATTTTTGATAAACCCTTTTCCATTTTCACCACAATTCATTCAAGAGATTTGCTTAATCTTATTCACACTAATATTTGTGGAACTTTTTTCTCCATTGAAATCTCAATATCGGTATTTCATGACTTTTATTGATGACTTCCCAAGATACACCATTGTTTTTCTCTTGTGACACAAATCAAAAGATTTATTATCTTTTAAGCAATATCAAAAAGCTGCAAAACTTCATACTGGTCGTCGCATGAAGAAACTTTGTAGTGATAATGGTGGAGAATCCATTTCAAATGATTTTATTGATTATTGTGATAATTAGTGTATTTATCATGAATATACACTTTCCTACTCTCCTCAACAGAATGGTATTGTTGAATGTAAAAATAGAACTATCCTCAATGCCATTCGATTTATGCTCATTCATTATGGCTTATCTCAATATTTCTAGACTAGAGCACTCTTAATAGCAGTATTTGTGCAAAATCATCTTTCTATGACTACTCCTAGTAAAATACCAATTACTACTTGGATAGGTAAAAGTCCTTTTGTTTTATATTTTCAAAACTTTGGATGTATTTCTTATATTTATGTACCCAAAGAAACTAGCAGAAAACTTGACCTCTTGGTTTGAAAGTTATTTTTCATTGGATGTTTAAATTTTTCTAAGGGATACAAGTTTTATGATCCATCCTCCAAGAAGGTAATCATAAGTCGCCCATAGTCTCAGGAGGATGTTGGGAGGAAATGGTTACTAGAGGACATTGATGATACAAAGTCATTACTAATTTCTTTTCCTTATCTATATGATGATGATGAACCTCAACGGGATAATATTGAGTCTTTAAATTAGGATACACAACCTACACCTATTATTGCTGATGATGACCTTAGCATTGATCTTTATGTTGATCTTCTAATTAATAATGAGCCTGGTGCTTGTCATGTTTATGATACTGATATTCTTGAGAATGCTCTCAATATTTATGAAGACCCTACCTCTTATAGTGATGCCATGCCATCCCGAAAAAAGGATAAAGGGAAGGAGCCTATGGAAGCTGACTATGAATCTCTTCTCTTTAAAGGTACATGGGTTCTAAGTGAGTTACCACTTGGATGTACTACTATTAAATGCAAGTGGGTTTATAAGACTAAAACAAAAGAAAATGGAACATTTGACAAATTAAAAGCAAGGCTCTTTGCCAAAGGTTTCTCCAAAAATTGCAAGAGTTGATTATCAAGAAACTTTCTTACCTATTGTTCACATTACTAGCCTTCAGGTATTGTTAGTTTTTATTGTTGATTTTGATTTGAAGGCTAACCAAATGGTTGTGAGAAGTGCTTTTCTTAATTGAAATTTTAAGGAAGAGATGTACATGGAGCAACCAGAGGATTTATAGTCAAACATGTGGAAAATCTTGCTTGCAAACTTCATTGGGCACACTATGGTCTCAAACAATCTTCATGAGCTTGGTATCAAAAGATTGATCTTTTTCTTACAAAACAAGGTTTTATCTCTTGTTCTTTAGATCCTAGCTTATATATCAAGTACTATAATGATGGTTTTGCTATTTTTGCTTTCTATATAGATGATGTCGTACTTGTTTCTAACAATCTCAACTTCCTTCAACAAGTAAAGAAGGTTTTATCTTTTGCATTTGACATGGTGGATCTTCAAGATATACACTCATGTCTTAGTATTCAAATTCAATGCTATCAAGAAAAGGGTGTTTTATATTACGTCAAACAAAGTTCATTGAAAATATTATTCAAAAGTTTGGTTTGGGTTCCGCACATACTGTTATTCCTCCTTGTCTTTTGAGCTCTACCAAAAGCTCTCACTTTCTATCGAATGATGGGCAATTAGCATTTCATCAACCTTATACTAATATTGTTGGATGTCTTTAATTTGTTTTCTTGAATTCTCGCCCTAACATTATTTTTGCTACATATTTTCTTAGACAACATCTTAGGTTTCCATGCCTAAGCTTTGGTACCACTTGTATGGAACAAGACTAGGAGGAGAGAGAAAGTCTAAACAATGATAGAAAAATACGAGAAATAGAAAGAGAAAGTTAGAAATATGAGGGAGAAAGAATAGGAAATTGTGGAAGCTAAAGACAAAAAGATTAGAGATGAATAAGATTTCTATTACTCAATAAATGATGAAAAAAATAATCCTCTTATACCTTTATACTCATACCAATGTGGCTAGGGTATTTTCCACATATTCTTTCTCTAAAAACAAGCATATTTTCCACTTCATTAAAACCTCAAAGGGCTTCAAAATTTACCCAATGGAGTGTGCACAACAACCATTTTTATATCTAAACACACTATTACTCAAAGATATCCATTAAAGCTTAGAAGCAAGCTTTTGCAAGTGTGGTTCTTTAACTCAAGGACTAGTTGCAATGCTTATTTTAGGTCACATTTTTTACAATTGAAGGTCGCATTCTTACTCAAAAATGGCATCAAGATAGGGCACATGTCCTTAAGTACTGCTTTCCTTTTGAAGCTTACTGTAACTATCTTCCTGAAATTAGGAATTGGGTTGTTGACTTCTAAAGGAAGCACATACATAAGTTGATGCTCTCCCATCTCTTGAGACATTTATAATGGTTTGGCAGTTTTATGCAATATGCTTTGATCCTAATTTAGTCCCTACAATGTAACCTTACATTTATGAAGTCATTTTATCACTCCATGTAATCTAATGTATAACTATGCAATGCTTTTACAAAAGTAAATTTATCATTTTGTATTTTATTTTTGTGTTTCAATACAATTGTAAAGAGGTACACAAAGCCAAGCATGTGTATAAGCACTACTAAGACCCCTCTATGGTGATATCTAAGGAGAAGCTGAAAATCAAAACAAATGCTTGTAAAGGCTTCCACGCATAGTAAGTCTTACTAAATATAAAATGACATTGAGAGGAATTTGGTGTGTCATCAATAGTGCACATATAATTGATTTATCTAATCCTGAGGATTGTCAAGATTCACTACAAGATATAGGCCTTATATCGACGTTAAAAGTGACCAAAATGTAAATAACAAAATTTGTCACCGTCATCGTAAAAAGCGTCGTTATTGATGACGCCATAGAACAGTCGGTATCAGCATCATTATTGGCGTCGGTATTAGCATCGCAAATCATCGGTATCGACACTGATACCAACGCCAATAACGACGCTGATACCAACAGTCTGCAATGATAATAATGACGCCAATAACGAAGTGATCAGTAAATTTGCGATGCTAATAGGGAAAAAAAAATTGTGGCAGGGTAGCATAGCACTGCATGCTTTATTTAGGCCATACAAAATAGTTTCTGCACTGTGTACAATGCTCGTGTAAAAAGAAACAAAGTACACTGAAATCATAACATTGATACATGAAATAAATATATGATCGCATAATGAAAGTGACTGGTATAATCATGACAAGATATCACTAATACATAGAAAATGTCTACACAGATCAGGCGACCAAAAAGGAAAGGTGTGTGAGCTCCAGGGATCCAAGGGCGAGCTATATATTTTCGCCATCCAAAAGCTCATCGCGTAAAAAAGGAGCATCGAACGAACTCTGCAAAAAAAGAAACAACAACACATCAATCCACCATACAATAATGCATTCTAATTAAACATGGTAACTACGGACAAGAAATATGAGTGACTTACAGGTCCGCCGCGTCTATGCAATCGGTCGATCAATGTAGTGAGATCATGCCTCTCTGTATATTGAGTCTCAAGGCTGGTCAGATCGCGATTTGTAATGGAGTGCTGCAAAGAAAACAAAATACTAACCGTTAGAAACATGATTGTCAGTACAAAGGATATTGCAAAAAAATAAACAAGGAAAACTTACAAAGTCCTCCAAATATGTCATGTGGCCACCACTCCAAAGATGATGGACCACTCTAGCCTTAAGTCATGCTCTCGTTGCCTCGCATTGTTGACTCCAATGTGCTGGACAATCTGTAGCCTCACTACAACAAAAAGGCTTCATAGACGCACATTTAGATGCGATTTTTGAATATAGAGAAAAACTTACGGGTGCGTCTATCTGCCCGTCTATTTGCGCGTTGTCGTATTGCTGCGCATTCGAGGTGTGTAAACCACCCAAAAGTTGTGCATGGGATTTGGTACTTTGTACATACTTAGTTGTTGTGATTACATTTATTCTCTGCGTATGAGTATAGTAGCGAGTATGAAGGGTTGCTTTCAGTCTATGTTGAATAGGATCAAGGAGACAAGACATTACAATTATTCAAACAAATTCATGAGGAGGATATCTCTTTGGATAGTATCACACTTGTCTGCACCTTAAAAGCTTGTGGCATGGCTGGAGCTATAAACAAGGGCCAAGAAATACATGCTGAGATTGATAGGATAGGGCTATTGAAGACAAATGTGGATGTGGGCATTGCATTAGTTGATATGTATGCTAAATGTGGCTGACTGGCAGAGGTACAAGCAGTGTTTGATATGCTTCCTTATCGAGATCTAGGCACAAATCTACTTTGAAAGCATGAGTAAAGACTATGGCCTCATTCCAACGGTGGAGCACCTCACTTGCATGGTTGATCTCCTTGTTCGTGCAGGCCTATTAGGCGAGGTAGTAGCAGTTATAAAGAAGATGCCATATTCAGCTAACCTTGTGTTGTGGCTTACTGTTTTGGATGCTTGTCAGAAGTGGGGCAATGTGGAACTCGGAAGGCAGGTCTTCGAACATGCATTGCAATTGAATAAGAAGAATCCAGTGGCTTATGTCTGTATGTCTAATATATACTCGGATGCTGAAAGGGAAAAGGAGCCGTGCTTTTTGGGGGAAAAAGAGAAGCTTTTGTTTTTGAAAAGTGTTTTTGGAGGGAGAGAAGGGGGATAATACAGCGCTGAATTTTGAGGAGAAAAAGGGGGAGTCGACGCGCAGGGAATCTCGGAAGGGAGGAAGCTAATTAGCTGAGTCAAGAGCTAATTAGGGAGGAGAGAAGGAGTGGACACGCAGGGAGGAAGCAGAAGTTCAGAGAGAGCCTGATCTGACACCTTCGAGTTTTCCATGGGCTCGTTTAAGCGAGATTCTCAGCATTGCTGTCGGGCTGAATCACCAGTGATTTTCTGGGTGTGTTTTTCCTCTTCATCATAGCGCAATCCAAGTAAAAAGGAGGATGGCTGGGTATGGCAATTAAAATCAGAAGATCGATTACGTGTTCAAGGTCGTGCTGATTGGTGACTCAGCGGATCGGAGATCGACAAAGCTGATCGAGAGGAGGAGGCGTGCGATGCCAGCGATCAATCTAGCTGAGTGGGATATACCCAGCTCTGAAGACACTCATAATCATCGACAATAAGCAGACAAGAGCGAGGAAGGGGAACTCTGCAATTTGGGAGTACGGAAGAGGATTGGAGGAAGGACAGTGACGAGGAGTGATGGGGAGGAGAACAGGGAGCGCTGGGGTGGTAATATTGACCCCTACAAAGGCAAACTGAGTGCGGATACTCTGCACGGAATCAGAAGGCGAAGGAAGAAGGAATCATGAAGGCAGGAGACGCTGAATGGATGGAATTGGAAGTCACAACCAAAGCTAAGGCAAGTCGCAGTTTTTGACCAGTAGGTCTGGGGTAGGCATGGCTCCGAGGAACAGATATTTGGTTGTTGTTGCATTGAATAACCCCCCTCAATCTTAGCCATGGATGGTTGTGCATAGAACCAACTCGCTTTGTTCAGGGTTTATTTTGATCAGAAAGCATCGACTGGGCACCATCATGGAAGATGAGATTCAGAGTTCAGTATAGCAAATATCACAGCTAGAGGAAGTCTAGTCATCAACGATGAGCCATGTCCGCATGCTTAGTTTGTGGAGGTATATCTGCCCATCAAAAAGGATGATGACAAACCTGACTTCGAAGTGAAAGGGAATTTCAAGAACCGCGAGGTTCAGATATTCCATGGAGATGCAGTCATTGCAGAGGTGAAACGAAAGTTTACAGTGGGAAATGTGCTAAGTTGGTGTGTTTACAAGTACACACACAAGAAAGGATCTTTAGATGTTTGGTTACATGTTGCCAATCAAATGTGCAAGCCACTAGCCATCAAGGACTGCTACAGAGTTCTTGTTGGTGTTGCCTGTGGTATTCAGTATTTTCATGCACAAGAAGTTCTATTTTCTGTTACAGCTGAAAGGGTCCTACTTGATGAAGAATTTGAGCCACAACTTCTGATTGACCATCTTACATGTGAAGAAAAGTTTGACAGCAAATAACAGAGACTTGATGTTCAGCAGTTTGATTGATTTGTTGAACAGATTTTGTCATACATAAACATTCATCATGGGTTGAACTCGAGTGAAAATTGGAAATTTTGCAAAGTACAAAGTCTCTGTTTGAATGAGAAAACTGTTGGCATGGACAGGGTTGTTTGAATGAAAAATTGCACTCGGTGAAGAAGTAGATAACTGGTTTTACAACAGAAATTATAGAAGAGAGATAAATATTTTAACTCAAGAGCACACACCTGTACTTCTCTGTCTGATCTTTCTACTTGTCTCTGAACTGAATAGTGCACAATATTTGTAAAAGCATAAACCCATAACTATAATTCAGAACAGTCCAGAACTTGTTACTGTGTGGGAAATTGAACAATAGGAAGATGTCATCCCTTGCTTTATTTCGAAGAGTGGATTTTGGATCATGCTGATATTGTATGAGCTCTGTTTTGAGCTCTTGTGGAGTGGAAAAGCTTGAATTGATTAATCGGAAAAGTTCTGAATGTTGCTGTTATACAGTTACCCTTTTATGCAACCATTATTGGCTGATTGTCAGGATTGCTGAAGAATAAAGACCTTTTTGTGGAAAGACACGGAAGGCCTTGGTCCAAAAAGTAAAACAGAGTTGACATTATTTTCTCATCTTGATTATTTGCTTGATTGATCTTCTATCCTGAAATTAGTCAGGATCCTCTGTGGTTGCGACATTGCTTTCACAAACCCTTCGACATCTTTGGTGAACCCGACGTGAAAGAGTCGCAGAAATTTCAGGATGGGAGATACTTCAGCCTCTATTTCAGCTTCTTCTACAACTCCAGCTGCGTCTACTTCAGTTCCATCTATGACTGCTGCGTCAAGTACTTCAACGGAGGATCTAAAACAGATTTTGCAGAATATGTCCATGTATATGCAGCTCCAAAATCAGCAAACTCAAATGTATATGCAGCAGCAACAACAATTGCATCAACAACAGTTGTCTCAGCAAAGGCAACTCTATTCGGAGCAGGAGACGACGGTGGTAGAAGAAGCTGCTAAGACTTCTAGGTTGCCTAGAGCTGCCAGGCAGTATATATGCAGGAAGGAGAAAAATTTGAAAAATGCAGGAATTTTGGAGGATGATGAGCACATAGATGGGATGTATGACAGTGTGATTTGTGCAGATACGATGGCAGAGATGGGAGATATGCTGAAAACTGATATGCTGAATTGTCATGGTAATGTATTAGTGCAATCCCTGGATATGTTTAATGAAATTGCAGATTTTGTTTCACAGATTGAGTCAGAGGCTGAGGTAACTCAGCAAAGAGTATTGAGTGCTAAAGAAATTCAGCAAACAGAGTTTCCAGCTGGTTATGATCAGCTTTCAGAGAGACAGAGGGCTGAAAATTTTCAGCCAACAGAGTTTACTGCTGAAATATTTCAGCATTCAGATTTTGGGGCTGTTTCTATGCAGTCCATAGAGCAGAGGGCTGAGAATATTCAGCCATTGGAGTGCAGAATTGCTGATTTACAGCAAGGTTTATGTAATGCAGAAGAGCATAATGAAGCCAGGGTTGACACGAAATACAAAACTGTGGATAAGAAGGTGAAGCCGGTTGCTGTACCGCTTCCACCTGGCAGTGATCAGCAAATAGAGAGGGCTGCTAAACAGCAAATTTTGAGGAATCCGGAGCATATTGGTCATAAATTTTCAGCAGAGACACTTGCTGAATTGAAAATAGGAAATGGTGATTTCTTATTACCCATGGAGAAGCAATGCTTTCAGGAGATGCTTGAGCGTCATGGAAGGGGATTTGCTTTTGTCCCACATGAGATTGGATGTGTGAATCCTGATATTGTTGCTCCTATGGTCATTTTTACTATTCCTCATATTCCATGGAATCTCCGACCTATTCCAGTGCCTAAAGCACATTTGCCAAAGCTCATTGATTTATTAAATGAGAAAATCAGGATGGGAATCCTTGAGCCTTCATCTGCACCATACTCAAACAGGTGGTTTACAGTTCCAAAGAAGAATGGTACTCTTCGATTTATTCAGGACATGCAGCCAGTGAACAGAGTTACTATCAGGAATGTTGGTATTGGTCCAGTTGTGGATGAGTTTGCAGAGGCATTTGCTGGACGTGCCATCTATTCTTTGGGTGATTTGTATTCAGGTTATGATCAGTTTCAGCTGGCTTTGGAAAGCAGGGACATAACCACCATGAGAACTCCTATTGGGCTTGTCAGGATGTGTACCTTGCCTCAAGGTGCCACTAATTCTGTTGCACATATGATGAATGCCATGCATAAGGTCCTTCGTGATTACATGCCTCAGCTTACTATGCCTTTCTTGGATGATGTGCCCATTAAGGGGTGTGCAGAAGAAGAGAAGAATGAGAGCCTAAATGAGCAGGGATGCAGATACTTTGTGGCTGATCATATTTCAGCATGTGAGAAGATTTTGGCCAGGTTAGAAGAAGTGAACTTGACACTTTCAGGGAAAAAATCTGTTTTTGGAGTGAATGAGGTTGTCATTGTTGGGCATATGTGTGGATATTATGGCACGAAACCCTCACCTGATAAGGTGAATGCTATAGGAAAGATTGCAGAGTATTGTTCTACTACTTCAGAGGTACGGAGATTCATTGGTGCTTGTGTGTTTTATATGATTTGGATACCTCATTTTGCACACATTGCAGATTGTTTGTATCAGCTGCTTCGAAAGGGGCAGAAATTCTATTGGGATGAGAGCCACACTAGAGCCATACGGAAATTGAAGAAGTTATTGCAGAATGCTCCTACTCTCAGAAAAGCGGATTATAATTGTGATAGGCCTATTGTATTGACAGTTGACACTAGTCCAATTGGCATAGGTTGGGCTGTGGGTCAAGATGATGCAGATGGAAATAGGTATGCTATTCGGTTTGGGGCGAAAGTCCTAAACGAGAGACAGAGGAGATATCCGCAAATCAAGAGGGAATTATTGGGGATTGTCACGGCTCTCAAATGTGACAAGGAGTACTTTATTGGAGCTTCAGTTGTGGTAGAGACAGATTGCTTGCCATTGATTGGTATGATCACGAGTTGCTCTACTCCGGATATAGCCATGTTGAGATGGATTGCATACATTAAGTCATTAAATCCGGAATTTAAACACATAGCAGGGAAGGATAATCCAGTGGCTAATATGTTGTCTAGAGCCAGGTATGATGATGAGGAGACTCTACTTGCAGAAGAGGATGATGCAGAAATTTCAGCCACTATGGTTGATCATGTTTGTCATGTTTATGATATTGTGGCTTTCATAGAAGAACTCTATGTTGGAGATTGGTTGCAGATTGGCAGGTACCTTAGTACACTACGCAAAAGAGGTGAATGGACAGATGAAGAGTTCAAGAAGATCAGAAGGAAAGCCTATGGTTATTTTCTCAAGGACGGATTTCTTTGGAAGCATCCGAAGAAAAGAGGCGGATTACCTTTGCGGGTTGTCTGCGATAGAGAGACACAGTTACAGGTAATGAGGAAGTTTCATGAGAGTCCTTGGGCTGGTCATAGAGGAGTATGGGCTACTTATGAGAAAATCAAGGAGAAATATTGGTGGAAAGGCATGTATAGAAATGTTTCTCACTTTGTTGAGACTTGCAGAGACTGTCAGATGTATTCAGTAGTGCGTCATAGAGATGAGCTTCATCCGACCTATCCGCTATGCATTCATTATAAGTGGGTAGTTGATTTGGTTACCATGCCTATGGGCCTATGGCAGATGAGATACATTGTTTTGGCTAGAGAGGATCTTACCAATCATGTTGAGGGCAGATCTTTGAGAACGAAGACTACTAGTGCAGTGTGTAAGTTCTTATTGGAGGAAATTTTCTGCAGGTATGGTTGTGTGGGTAAGATCACTGCGGATCGTGGTGAATTGAATGTAGATGAAGCTAAGGAGTTTTTCTCTCAGCTAGGAATCAAGTTGGCTCTAACCACAGCATATAATCCAGAGGGAAATGGAAAGAGTGAAAGAGGGCATCCGCCGATAGTGAAAGCATTAGCCAAAGCATGCAGAGGACGGATTGGAGAATGGCCAAGACTTCTACCATTTTCTTTGTGGGCTGATCGTATGACTCATAGTGTTACCACAGGATATATGCCTGCAAAGTTGATGTATGGTCAGAAACCTGTTATGCCGATTGAGACTTGTGCTTTGACTTGGTCAGTTTTACCTTGGCAGGAGGATTTGACGAGAGAGGAGCTCTTAGCTCTTCGGATTCGACAGTTGGAGAGGAAACCTGAGGATATTCAGCTAGCTATTGACAGGTTCAAGGTTGCTAGACTGAGAAATAAGGACAGGTTTGACAGCAGGCATCGTTTGCGACCAAGAGCAATAGAAGAGGGAGATTGGGTATTGGTGTTTGATAGCAGTCTTGAAAATCAGCATACTGCACTTCGGAAGATGGTGAAAAGATGGTTTGGGCCGTACATAGTCAAACATGTCTTTGATAATGCAACATATGTGCTGACTGAATTGGATGGGACAGTGCTTAGAGTGCCTATTGCTGGAAAAAGAATCAAGATTTCCAAGAAAAGAGATGATGAGGATTATGCATTGGAAGAATTTTCAAGAGAAGAGCAACGACAAGAAACGCCAATGGAAGAGACAGATGATATGGCTGATAATCTTGTTGATCTACCGGAAATGCATAACGAAGAGATTGATTTGTTTGTGGATCTTGATGATAATGATCATGGGTAGTTGGCCCATCCGGAGGATGCGTAGGATTAGAGGGGGTGGATGTCGTATTGCTGCGCATTCGAGGTGTGTAAACCACCCAAAAGTTGTGCATGGGATTTGGTACTTTGTACATACTTAGTTGTTGTGATTACATTTATTCTCTGCGTATGAGTATAGTAGCGAGTATGAAGGGTTGCTTTCAGTCTATGTTGAACAGGATCAAGGAGACAAGACATTACAATTATTCAAACAAATGCATGAGGAGGATATCTCTTTGGATAGTATCACACTTGTCTGCACCTTAAAAGCTTGTGGCATGGCTGGAGCTATAAACAAGGGCCAAGAAATACATGCTGAGATTGATAGGATAGGGCTATTGAAGACAAATGTGGATGTGGGCATTGCATTAGTTGATATGTATGCTAAATGTGGCTGACTGGCAGAGGTACAAGCAGTGTTTGATATGCTTCCTTATCGAGATCTAGGCACAAATCTACTTTGAAAGCATGAGTAAAGACTATGGCCTCATTCCAACGGTGGAGCACCTCACTTGCATGGTTGATCTCCTTGTTCGTGCAGGCCTATTAGGCGAGGTAGTAGCAGTTATAAAGAAGATGCCATATTCAGCTAACCTTGTGTTGTGGCTTACTGTTTTGGATGCTTGTCAGAAGTGGGGCAATGTGGAACTCGGAAGGCAGGCCTTCGAACATGCATTGCAATTGAATAAGAAGAATCCAGTGGCTTATGTCTGTATGTCTAATATATACTCGGATGCTGAAAGGGAAAAGGAGCCGTGCTTTTTGGGGGAAAAAGAGAAGCTTTTGTTTTTGAAAAGTGTTTTTGGAGGGAGAGAAGGGGGATAATACAGCGCTGAATTTTGAGGAGAAAAAGGGGGAGTCGACGCGCAGGGAATCTCGGAAGGGAGGAAGCTAATTAGCTGAGTCAAGAGCTAATTAGGGAGGAGAGAAGGAGTGGACACGCAGGGAGGAAGCAGAAGTTCAGAGAGAGCCTGATCTGACACCTTCGAGTTTTCCATGGGCTCGTTTAAGCGAGATTCTCAGCATTGCTGTCGGGCTGAATCACCAGTGATTTTCTGGGTGTGTTTTTCCTCTTCATCGTAGCGCAATCCAAGTAAAAAGGAGGATGGCTGGGTATGGCAATTAAAATCAGAAGATCGATTACGTGTTCAAGGTCGTGCTGATTGGTGACTCAGCGGATCGGAGATCGACAAAGCTGATCGAGAGGAGGAGGCGTGCGATGCCAGCGATCAATCTAGCTGAGTGGGATATACCCAGCTCTGAAGACACTCATAATCATCGACAATAAGCAGACAAGAGCGAGGAAGGGGAACTCTGCAATTTGGGAGTACGGAAGAGGATTGGAGGAAGGACAGTGACGAGGAGTGATGGGGAGGAGAATAGGGAGCGCTGGGGTGGTAATATTGACCCCTACAAAGGCAAACTGAGTGCGGATACTCTGCGCGGAATCAGAAGGCGAAGGAAGAAGGAATCATGAAGGCAGGAGACGCTGAATGGATGGAATTGGAAGTCACAACCAAAGCTAAGGCAAGTCGCAGTTTTTGACCAGCAGGTCTGGGGTAGGCATGGCTCCGAGGAACAGATATCTGGTTGTTGTTGCATTGAATAACCCCCCTCAATCTTAGCCATGCATGGTTGTGCATAGAACCAACTCGCTTTGTTCAGGGTTTATTTTGATCAGAAAGCATCGACTGGGCACCATCGTGGAAGATGAGATTCAGAGTTCAGTATAGCAAATATCACAGCTAGAGGAAGTCTAGTCATCAACGATGAGCCATGTCCGCATGCTTAGTTTGTGGAGGTATATCTGCCCATCAAAAAGGATGATGACAAACCTGACTTCGAAGTGAAAGGGAATTTCAAGAACCGCGAGGTTCAGATATTCCATGGAGATGCAGTCATTGCAGAGGTGAAACGAAAGTTTACAGTGGGAAATGTGCTAAGTTGGTGTGTTTACAAGTACACACACAAGCAAGGATCTTTAGATGTTTGGTTACATGTTGCCAATCAAATGTGCAAGCCACTAGCCATCAAGGACTGCTACAGAGTTCTTGTTGGTGTTGCTTGTGGTATTCAGTATTTTCATGCACAAGAAGTTCTATTTTCTGTTACAGCTGAAAGGGTCCTACTTGATGAAGAATTTGAGCCACAACTTCTGATTGACCATCTTACATGTGAAGAAAAGTTTGACAGCAAATAACAGAGACTTGATATTCAGCAGTTTGATTGATTTGTTGAACAGATTTTGTCATACATAAACATTCATCATGGGTTGAACTCGAGTGAAAATTGGAAATTTTGCAAAGTACAAAGTCTCTATTTGAATGAGAAAACTGTTGGCATGGACATGGTTGTTTGAATGAAAAATTGCACTCGGTGAAGAAGTAGATAACTGGTTTTACAACAGAAATTATAGAAGAGAGATAAATATTTTAACTCAAGAGCACACACCTGTACTTCTCTGTCTGATCTTTCTACTTGTCTGTGAACTGAATAGTGCAGAATATTTGTAAAAGCATAAACCCATAACTATAATTCAGAACAGTCCAAAACTTGTTACTGTGTGGGAAATTGAACAATAGGAAGATGTCATCCCTTGCTTTATTTCGGAGAGTGGATTTTGGATCATGCTGATATTGTATGAGCTCTGTTTTGAGCTCTTGTGGAGTGGAAAAGCTTGAATTGCTTAATCGGAAAAGTTCTGAATGTTGTTGTTATACAGTTACCCTTTTATGCAACCATTATTGGCTGATTGTCAGGATTGCTGAAGAATAAAGACCTTTTTGTGGAAAGACACGGAAGGCCTTGGTCCAAAAAGTAAAACAGAGTTGACATTATTTTCTCATCTTGATTATTTGCTTGATTGATCTTCTATCCTGAAATTAGTCAGGATCCTCTGTGGTTGCGACATTGCTTTCACAAACCCTTCGACAGCGTCTATCATTTCGCGTCTATAGTTGCATGTATCAACGAATTTACACACACAAATAGATGCACAATAGACGCACATATACACGCGCATATAGACACGCTGGTAGATACACTTTTACAAGCATTGATAGACGCGAACGAAAAAAAAATGTTATTTAAAAAATAATAATATTTAATTTCTTTTTTTAATTTGAAGTATGAAGCGCGTGTAGTCTGCATTATAGACGCACGAATAAACGTGAATTATCTGCAATTTAGACACGCTGATAGATGCGCAAAACAGAAGTGGAAAAAAAAAACCAGATAGCATGTGGATCAGATTGTGTATTTGGGAAAAAGACAATGTATATTACGGGCACGAGAATTGAAAATAAAAGTCCATGTATTCATTATATATCAAAGCATTTACAAGGAAAGTTTAAGTGCTTGCAACCTAAAGCGTGGCCACAAGCAGTAGGCTCAAAGAGATATCATACATATACCAGAAAAGACGGCCTCATGAGGAGGTATGGTGCTCCTCTACGAATCTAAAGAGGAAACATCCTGGCTAGTACCACCATGGCTACTAGAGTCGCTATCCCCCTCCTCGCTATGCTCCACATCCGGGTTCGCCTACACACACAAAAGATCAGGGTTGCTTACATAGACAAGGTGGAGAAAAAGTTATAATTAGTTATACTTTTAATAGGAAAGTAAGAAAAACATACCTCCTCTGGCTGTCGAATCCTCATGGCCCGATTGTATTGGTCCTCAGTGATGAGACCCTCCTCATAAAAGTGAAGCCATGTCTCTGCGTGGTTATGGCCTCGATGGTAACCTACCTCTCTAGGGGTAGGTGTCCTACCAACAATGGTAGTCTGCAAAACATTTAGAGATATACAAACAATTAGACGTCACAATATATTAGACTAAAATATATAAAGAATTGAAAGAAATATAAATTAAAAAAAACTAGAAATCAAAATATACTTACAAACTCTGCCTCCCACGACTCTCTGCCACCCGATCCGTAATGCGACGATCCCATTGTTTCCATTTGGATCCGTCACGCCTCTACGTGCTGGCGACTCTTCACTTTCTCAACTGCTTTCTTCTTGGCTTTCTTCCACTCTACGCGGTGGCACATAGGTGGTTGGCTGTAGGCTCCACGCCCCTCCTCGAGCCTCCGCAGTGAGTCCTTGGCCTGTGTCATGAGATGGGATCTTTTGTTGTAAAGCATATCCCTCACTTTTGTACGTCCCCAATCATCCGAGAATCGCTGACCCTCAGGATTTGGGTACCTCCTATGGACTGCCCTCAACACCTCCTGCCACAAGCCGCTTTTCTGATTTTTGAAGGAAATGAAACAATCTTTATACGTCGCATCCACGATGCTCCTCATGTACTCCATTACATCCCTTCTCTCATCATCATGAAAGATGCCACCAGCATCTGTAACTCTATAGTACTGGCGTACAACCTCCTCTACATGATCTACTGGTGAGGGTGATCGCTCGCCACCTCCTAGGCACCCCCACACAACCCTCGTCCTCCCCCTCGACTCTCCCTCCTCCCTCTTTGTCGACTGCCCTCATGTCTGCGTCTACACTGAGATGTAGACGCGCTAGCAGACGTGCTCGATCGGCCAATTTTGGGCCGACGACCGCCATTGACGATTTACAAAATGCAATACATAATGGAATCACAAATCCTAAATACACAGACAAAGTAGAGAGAGGAAGAGAGAAACAAAGAGAGAGAGAGAGAGAGAGAGAGTTACCTTGGGTGTTTGGCGTGGCAGTTGGTGGCGCTTCTCCTTCTCCTTCTTCCTCTCCTTAGTAAGTTACCCTCCCTTGATGCTTGTTTGCTTGCCTGCTGCTTCTTCTTGTTCTCCTCTTTCTTGTTCTCTCTTTCTTCCTCTCCTTGGCTTTTCTTTTTCCCTTCTTGTGTGTTTGAAATGAAAGAAGAGGTGAGTCATGAGGAGGTGAGGCATGAAGAGACTGCATGTCGGCTAAACTTAAGCTTCAGAACTGTAAAAAATGCAAGAAAGGAAATGCGCAGTTTAAAAAGAAATGATTTAAGTATGGTTTGAATTTTGACGTGTGCGTCTATTTTTGCGTGTATATATGCGTCTATTGTTTAGATAGATGCGAGTATAGACGCGTAGTTAAATGCGGATATAGACGCGCATTTGGGATTTATCATAATTTTTTGTTTTTAAGATAAGTTTTGATAGTGAATTCTTATCATAAGTTTTAATGTATTTATGATGATTTTTGTGAATTTAAAATTAAGATCTTATGTAAACATATGAATGACAAATATTTTGATGTTGTCATGAATTAGGTTTAATCATGTCGACGTCATCATCACCTAGTGCGGTGCAAGCTGGTGAGTCAATGAGCACATCCTCAAGTGAGGATGAAACATTGTGTCTTCATAATCGAGATGCATGGCTACGACGAAAAATTAAATGCATGTGTGATCATTGTCGAGGGTGTATTTTTCGAGCACGTCGAATTGCAATGTCACACCTCAGCTTGTATGGAGAATGGGACCGAGAAAAATCACCGATATTCATAGTTTTTTTTTACCACTAAGATTGCATGTCTATGTTACGGGAATTATATATCAACGTACATGAAACTCCCTTTTGTGGTTGAGCACGATGCGGTGCCACATCCTCAGATGCTCCCTCCCGGGCGTCAAGAGGCTGCAAAACGTCGACACGAGGAGGCAGAGTCTTCAAGAAGAGTAGAGACTGACGACCATGATAGTAGCCCTCATGAAATGCCCCATCAAGTCGTAGAGGATGAGATTTTGGACAACATGGTATACCATCTATTTTTGCAACCGGTTCATGGAGAAGGTCACTCTACGAAGCCAGATGATCCACTATATGTAGCATCATCTACTCCGTTGTATGAAGGTTGTACGTACTCCGTTCTTCGTGCGTCCCTCGAGATACTTAACTTGCAAACAATTTATGGATGGAGTAATGTCAGTTTGGATGCGTTATTGAAGTAGGTATCAATTCAGTTTGGCTTATATATGAATCATAATATTAATTGTTAATTCTATTTTGAAATCAGACAGAAATATATGTTGGTGGTTTTTTAACTCACTTTTAAACATATATGTAGGTTATTATCACAAATGCTTCAAAAAAAAAAAAATCCCAACTAAGAGAGAGCAAGCAAGACATTACTTGACATCTCTGGGAGGCCTCGATTATGTCAAGATCCATGCATGTGTCAATGATTGTGTCTTATTTCGTGGGATTCATGAGTTCGCACGAGAGTGCCTGTTTGTGGCGAATCAAGATACGAAGTGGAGATGAAGTCAATGGATGTGCCTCGTAAGGTTTTGCGACATTTTTCGATTGTTCCACGTATAAAACTTATGTTCAAGTGTAAGTCTATTGGAAAGCTCATATCATGGCATACTAGTCATCGTTCAAGTGATGGAAAATGGAGGATCCCTGCAGACATACCCACATGGCAACACATAGATAATTTGTGGCCCGTTTTCAAACAAGAACCAAGAAATTTGAAATTTGGTTTAGGTATGGATGGAATCAATCCATTTGGCATCAAAAGCACATCATACAGTGTATGGCCAGTGGTATTGGTGAACTATAATATTCCTCCATCCATGGCAATTAAAAAGGGACATGTGATGTTGTCCCTTCTGATTCCTGGAAAGCACAAGTTAAAAAACATGGACATTTACTTAGAGCCTTTGATTGAAGAGTTAGAAATCTTATGGGAAGGTATTGAGGTGCAAGATACAAGTGCATCTGGATTCTCTAGAGATTTCACATTGAAGGCCATGTTGTTGTGGACCATGCACAACTTTCCAGGATACGGAGAGTGTTCAGGTACATGTATATAACTCTATATTTGAAATTCAAGACTTGAATCAATTGCATTTTATTTATTCATTTGTTTTTTCAAGTTTCACGTCAGGATATCATGCATGTCCTATTTACGGTCCCTCTCTAGTTTCCTCTAGGCCGGCACGTTTAAAGAAGGTTATCTACGACAATCATAATTGATTTCTTCCTATTGACCATCCCAAATATGTTCTCCCTACTAATGGAATGAGTCCACAATCTCTAACCATTCGAGATTGGAAGGAGAGATGGATTAATGCCGACAGCCACCCTCCACTCGGCATGAGTCGGTAAGAAGTGCACTTCTCTTGATTGACTTTACAGTATTTAGCATGATGAATTGTTTACATAATATATTGTTTGTTTGTTAGATTCTCTATATTCTTTCGTCTTCCGTACTGGACTGAACTCAAGATCAATCACCTGTTGGACCCCATGCACATATTCAAAAATGTTGTATCTACATTATGGGATCACTTGATAGGGGCTTGTGATTCAATTAATGTAATGGAGGATTTACGTAACATTGGTCGCATGAGACGAGCCTGGCCACGCATTGGACCGAGAGGAAAGATTGAGCTACCCCATGCACCTTGGATGTTGTCAAAGAACGAGGAAAAAATAGTGAAGGAACAAATATATAGCTTTCGAACACCCACAGGATGTATGAGATGTCTCAAGGGATCCTTCATAAAGAAAAAGAAAAGAAGTGTGGAGTAATTATCTGGTTTGAAGTCCCACGATTGGCACAAAATGATTCAAGTAAGGGTATCTCTAACCATGAATATAGTAATTAGTGGAGTAACTATGTGTAAACTTTGGGGTATGATGACTTTTTCCTCAACTAATCATTTGATCTATGAATATTGTTTACATTCAGTTCGTACTTCCTACTAGTATATCCCATTGTGCCTCCAAAGATATATGTGATATCATTTACAAGATGGGAGAGCTTGTGAGGTGTGTATACATTGTATTTTTTCATTATATATCTTTGAATTTCTACACAAAAATAAACAATTCTCAAATACATCTTGACAGATACATGAGCTCGAAGGAAATTGATTCAAACACATTGCAAGATGCTCGAGTATTATCTATTGAGGTGGTTTGTTTGGTGGAGGAAATTTTTCCTCAATCCATTTTGACTACTCAATTACATTTACTCGTACATTTGATTGATGAGATCGCACTTTGTGGGGCAGTTCATGTAAGGTGGATGTTTTTTCTTGAGCGCTTCATGAAAACCTTGAAAGATTTTGTGAGGCAAAAAGCGCGGCCTGAGGGTTGGTTAGTGCAATCATCCCTTGTTTATATATCTGAATATCTTGCTAAAGTGGATCCCTCTCAACCACGACTATGGAAAGATGATGAAGACTTGAGGATGACCTCTATAGTACCTCAAGGAAAAGGAATGAGTAAAGTGCTAACAAAAGAAGAACTTCGTAAGTTAAATAGTTTTTGTGTGCTCAATAGTAATGTTATGAGCAAATGGGTGACACTATATAATGAAGAAAGGGCAAGAAGAAAAAGAGAAAGACAAGAATTTTGCACTAGATATGGACGTAATGTCTCATTTTCAGATCATCTAAATGCTCTCCCACGTCATATTGACATAGATTGGTTACATGAGGAAATGGAGAGAATGGAAAAAGAGGAGGAAATTAATATATCTCAAGAAGAGTGGGAATACATACGAGGTTGCTTATCAAAGGTGAGACATACTATCAATTAATTTGTTTCTATAATTTTTATTTTATATTAATAATTGACATGTTTGATCTTTTATCTTTTACTACTAGTGCACATTATTCAATGCACTTTGGTGTGAGGGTAAACATCTTCGAACTCGACGTATAGATGAAAAGAGAAATACCCAAGATTGTGGTGTCCTTGCTCACTTCAAGGATGCCAATGGTACCATGGAAGGTTATTGTGGCTTGATCCAAGATATTCTGAAGCTTGACTTCAGACAATTCTTTATATATGTACTGGATGTGAAGTGGTAACAAATGGTGAGCGTTGCACAATCAGACGTCATCCAAGTGGTTTTGTAATCATTGACTCTACAAAATTTCACCAAAAGAAGAATAACACATTAGTACTACCTCAACAATGCGAGCAGGTATATATGCAAATGCTAACTTTTTTATATGTACACATGTGATACATATACACAATATAATAAGTACTTAAATTTTTTACTTTTTTTTTTTCAAACACAGGTTGTGTATCATCCAATGGTAAACAATAACCGATGGTGGTATGTCATCCCTATTTCTAATTGTTCAAAACCAGTATATGGTAATATTACCAACATGGAGATAGCAGATGACAATCCAACAATTAATGATGATGTGCATGATGACACCATAATGGATGATATGCGTGATATAGTACAAGATGAACCTCGCGAGGATGTTCAAGGAAACGCCGAAGAAGACAATAATGTGATTGTCGATGATATTGATGAAGTTATTGAGCAATATAGCAACACATCTGATAGTGGGATAGACTTATTTGTTTTGTTACCTCTTGGTAATATAGACCTAGAAGTAGATAGTTTAGCAAGGGTTGATCTCATTGAAGATGAGATGGATCATTCATTGTAACATACTTAATTTGCTTATTGATTCAATGTGTATTGCTAATTCTATGCTTTTTATCATGCGCACACGTGCATACTCAAGAATCAATAGTCAATTTTAAAGCAAGCATTGAATTTTCCATAATAAAAAGGAAGTATCTTTTATCATCTTCAAGTACGTAGAGAAATTATGAGATAAATATTGCAATGCCTACTACTAATTGTAAGGTTTCTGTCTCTTGCCGCTAATTATTTATATCAGGCTTGTCAACTGGAGGAACTGCCATTCATTAGAGAGCAATGAAAAAGTAATTATTAACTCTATTTTTTTAATTCAATGATTCAATGTGTATTCTTAATTCTATGGTTTTTATCATGCGCACATGTGCATGCTCAAGAATTAATTTCAGGTGGTTAAATAATTATTAACTTTGATTTTTTAATTATGTGAATTGCTAATTTTAGGTGGTATAATAATAGTGCGTCTGCTGGCATGTCTATATTAGCGTCTATTTGCGCGGATATATAGACACAAAATTCACATCTATTTACACGCATTATAGACGCTCTGATAGACGCGCCCGACTTTGCGCATCTAACGTGCGCGTCTATGCCTCGTTTCTGTTGTAGTGCCTCGTCTCTCAGTTGGTGTGTTTGCAACCCCATTCTTGAGTGCCTTGCGTGCGTTCAATTGTCTATGGGACATATATGCACGCATGCAATCCATCATCTAGCCCCCTACTGAGGCTCAAACCAAAAACTCCTCATGCAAGGATGCTACTATGTAGTCCTTGCTCCCCTCCGGTATGTTCTTCCAATGATCTAAGACCTTGTGCCAAAAAACTTGTTCGCACAATTCTCTCATGCAAGCCATCACCCTCCTCCCCTCATCATTCATGATGATGGCTCCTGACCTATCATCGACTAGATAGGCATACCCCCCTGGGGTATGCCTAAGATGGGTCCTCTCCCACCTACATCCACACTCCTGGGCATATCAAGGAGACCCCTCTGCATCTGGTGTACTGACTAGGGTAATATCTGTCGGAGTGATACCCATAGGGGTGCCACCTGCAGATGGCTGAGCAAAAGCCGGAGTAACTGGAGTAGACATCCCCACACGTGTGACAAATCCTGGAGGTGATGCAACTCCAGCTGAATGACTAGATAGAGACACCGCGTCCGTGCCTCCACAGCATCCATCTAAGCTTGAGCCACGCTCCCTAGAACCGCCACAGGAGCCATGAGTCACACCTGTATCCCGTGCCAATCGCGAGCTCACTGTCTTTGTATTCCTGCATCATCCCCCTGACCTGGAAGAACTCCCTTTCTCTGACCCAAGTCTGGACCGTCGACCTCGTCTACTCGAAGCTGAAGCATTCGATCGCGCTGAAGTAGATCTAGTAGAGTGGCCTGACGATGTCCGAGACAGCGCCTAGTCTACCATGTCTATGAATCTCACGATCTGGTCTAGAGACATGCGGATGAAGATATCCTGCAACTCCTCATCGCTCATCCCTCGACTCATCGTGAAAATGTCACATGCATAGATAAAAATTGATGTTAGAATAATCAATTTAAATCATACAAAGCACGATAATATAAATCCTAAAAAATGATCTCACTTAAAATGCATATCTTATGTACCCTTATAAGCGATTGGTCAACGAATTGAATAAGTGGATGCTCCAAGTATGAAGTATCCTATGGTCCCATGTCAATCTCCTGACACAACTCCGCATACACTGGAAGGTCGATAGACTTGTCACCACAAAAGGATGAGTCCACCTCATTCTCAAAGAAATCTTGGACTCCTGTATTTCCATCATTGTTAGCCGATGCTGGCTCCAAGCTTTCGGTAGACTCCACCCCTTGGAATATCAACCCCTCTATTTGCATATTGTCTTTATCTATGCCTAGAATATCTCTTTGATCATATACTCTCGCACTTCGGGGAGCTGAATGTATAACATACCACCATCGAGGTTATCGGGGGTTTGGATAGAAGATTACCTACTCACAAACACATACAAGAGAGTTTAAACTATTTTAACATATACCATGTCGTAATACAATTAACAAACAGATGAGCCCATGCACCTGTTCACAATGGGCCGGCAACACAAAGGGTCATGTAAAATTTTCCATTTTTTTTCGGAATCTATTTTGAGAAATCTAGATGGACCTCGTCGAACTGTTGCTCTAGCTCCTTTAAGTACCACTTTGAACCATTGCACATCGAATAGTATCATGGAGAAGCTATGGTAATCCACCATAACAATACTTTGCAAGTTTCCAAAATACTCCATCTCATCTATAATCGTGTTTGGATTCGTTGCTCGTCGCGGGCTCTCCTGCACGAACCTTGCCATGATACCTTAGTCCATTGTGGAGCGCATTTTGTCAATACGCTCCACGCAAAAATGTCGTCCGCATGACCATGTTACACTATATATTTTGTATTGTACATTGAAACACTCAAATTAGATGTCGCATATAAAATATAGATACGACAAATCCTAAACACCTCATCACCTTTGGACTACATCCCCTCGAGAATTTCCACTACTCCATTGAGACCTCTGCCCCTTCACGAGACGCTACGGTAAAAGCTCCATGCAACCATCCCATTGACATGAACTGCGGCACCTCCTCCATGCCCTCAGGATATCGAATCGATTGATGATGCATGCTATGTTAAAATTTAGATCGCACTTCCTCTCGATCTTGCCTAGCGATTTGATACTTGGTGAGCCACGTCTCCATAGAGGCATGGTGCAACATACAAAAGCGATTCATCTTCTCCTCCATTGTAGTATCCATTCTTTTTTCTACCCCATTTTCAACCACCACATCTCCAGTCAGTCTATCATTGTCCTTCAACGACCATAAAATTTTGTTATCTAGATCCACCATTGGTAGCCATTGTGAAATATGCACTTGCGCCTCAGATACCAACCAACCTTTAGCCATGCTACCTTCTGGCTGAGCTCGTTATCACACAAAGCCTTTCAGGGTTTTCATGAAGCACTCCAAGAAGAACATCCATCGTGTATGGACAGGTCTAGCAATCTCCACTTCATCTACAAGATGCAAAAGGTGGATTTGTATCGTGAGCATGCCACTACTCCGCGCCTCGCGGATTCAATAGAGGACGTCTTAATCTCCTTGTATGAGATCGGTTGTACCAAAGTCAAAAACCTATAAATGGCCCCGCATATTTCTGGAGTAAGACATCCTGCAATCGCGATCGGTAGTACAAACTGCCACAAATGAGAAAGCATTATGAATAATGGCTACACTCCAAATAGCAAAATATGCACGCCAATTACAATCCATTTGTAGTGTAAACCTGACATATCTTATGCTAGTCATGGGATTTTAGCCCTGATAATTGGTCGTCTTTAGAACTGCAGACCAACTTGAGACAACGCATCATACCCGTCGGAGTGCGGATAGACTTGAGTACTTGCTTCACAATGCACTCTTCTTTAGTGGACAAAACCCAAGGAGCACGAGGTAGCTGCACGCGACCATCAACATTCGACTACCGCGAAAGCGCCTCCACCTTACCTACCTTCTTCAAATCCATTCGTGTCCCTATAGTGTCTCTCTTTCCTGTGATGTGGTCCCATAGCAAGCTGCCCACATTCTTGAAAATATGCATGGGATCCAACAAGTGGTTGACTTGCAAGTGGGTCCAATATGGCAACTCGTAGAAAATTGAGAACCACTGCATTCTGTTTGGATGTGACTCCGTGTGGACCATTTTTAGCTCGTACTAGCTTGCGGCGTTCATACATTTTGGAGATCGTCCAAGAAAACCCTTCATGATTTCATGATTCTCTAGCAAGAAAGTTGTGTGTCCTTGATATACCATCTTCTTCATGGTTTGTGACCTTAAGGAGTCTAACTATGGCCCGCACAATGGACATGCATGATAACCTTAGGTAACCAGACCTGTTCCAACACCACGATCTACTTAATACAAGCTTGAACGAGATAAAATATAGATATTACCAACGCGAATGGAAGCCTATTTACCTGAGAACTCTCCGAATCTCGAAAAGTCATGCATCGTCCACATGAGAATGGCTTGAATATTGGTAGACCGTCGATTATGGCACTTGCTCATATCTTGCATGGTGAACCCCTCCTCCCACAAAATCTTAAGCTCATCGACTAATGGACGAAGATATACGTCCATATTTTTTACTTTGTAGCGGTCGGGGACGGGTAAGCTAAGGATGAGATATCCTTTCTTCGTAGAAAGCCATGGAGGGATATTGTAGTTGACAAGGACTATAGGCCACAGACTGTAAAAAGTTGAGCGTAGACCGAATGGGTTGACGCCATCCATTGCAAGATCGAGCCGAAGATTCCTTGGCTCTCGGGCAAAGCCTAGGAAGGTAGAGTCAATGTGGCTCAATGGACGTGAATCTGCTCTAATATTCATTGAACTCCATCCGTGGACCTATTCTGCACATACCACATTGTTAAGCTTGCCATGTCGAATGTACGAAACATGTGGTTTATGCGAGGGATAAGCGGAAAGTGTCTAAGAACTTTTTGAGGGATGGTTTGCCCTTGCAAGTCCTATCGATATCAGTGAGCACCACACTTTGAACATGTCTCCATATTCTCATATTCTCTCGAAACAATATGCAATCATTGATACATGCATGGATGTTGTTGTAGTCTATGCCAAGCTTTCGTAAAACATGTCATGCATCATCACGAGACTCAAGTATGGTATTTGTTGGTGGTAATATATGATATTTCAATAACCTGAAAAAAAGTATAAAACACCTTGAAAAAGCACAAATGTTTTTAATAATAATGCCGAAAAAAATCAACGAAGCGTACGTACAAGGTACCTGAACAACTCGGTCACACTCGCATCCCTCCACCCAAATTTTGCTTACACAGTTAGGAGTGCAAGTAGTGTCTTCAGGTGAGATACTCGGTACCCATCATCTAATGGTATGGATGCTTCCTCTCTAAGCGGATCAAAAGTCTTGACATCCATGGGAATCAATGCATCAATCATTGCCTCCATCTCAGGCTCCAAGATTGTAGGTAGGTCTGGAAGGCTGCCTGTCTCCTTTGGCATTGACGGTTTAGATTGGCCTTGCAAGTGGTGGATCAGCTCATGCACTCCATCCATCACACGCCCATAAACTCTTCTAATTGGCCGCAACGGGTGCACTCCTCCTTAGGACGAGACGTCACCTCCCTAGATAGAAAATTTGCCAGTCAAACCCAATCTTATTCTATATGGTATTCAATTAGCTTGCGAGTACAATGCATGATTGATATTAACTATTCTTACCATTTGTTGAAAATTCGCAATCGCATGATCAATGATCTCAGATTGAAACTCACCAAATGTCGTACGTGTTCTATAGACAATTGACATTTTCATCTAATTGCCAGCTTGCATTGAGAGCAAGGACATGGGACACAGTGATTAAGATACGCCTCACAATCTTGAACAACGCGACCCTCATCGTTTTCCATTTTGTCTACGTTACGACAAACAATTTGTTTTTGTTATAATTCTTTTTTTCTTTCTTAAATTGTTCTCCTCTCCTTCCATCTCTCTCTTTTTTTTTCTTTCTTAAATTGTTATCCTCTCCTTCCATCTCTCTCTCTTTTTCTACGTTACGACTACAACCACGACCATGACTACGACCACGACCATAACCATGACTACAACTACGACTACGACAACTACGACCACGACCACGACTATGAATACGACCACGACCATGACCATGACCATGACCATGACCACGACCATAACCACAATCACCACGACCACGATGACCACGACTACGACTATGACTATGACCACAACTATGACTACGACCACTACCCATGACCACGACCACGACTACAATGACCACGACTAGGACTACAACCATGACCATGACCATGACTAGGACCACAACCACAAACACCACAACTACGACTACGACTATGATTACGATGACCACAACCATGACCACAACCACGACCACGACCACGACGACCACGACTATGACTATGACTATGGCCACGATCACAACCATGACCACAACCACGACCACGACTATGACTACTTATATAGAGATGAAAAGAGAGACAAGAGTTGAGAGAAGCGAGAGGAGAAAGAGAGAGAGATCCGACTAGATCATTTGATACCCATAGTCAACACACCGTAAAAAAAACACAAGCATAAATTGACATTGAATTATGGCAAGAAAATCCACCACAAAACAATAGTTATAATACTCAAGGTAGGATTTCAAAGTCTTATTGATTTCAATCAGTCATGGATGCCATACTATGGGTAGGTTGCACTCACTAACAATAGAATTGGCGATTCACCTCATCTTCTCTCCATCATCAATAGAATTCTCCTTTACCATTTACAACTCACCCACCTTCTCTCCACACTATTGCACACTACAATCTCTATGAGAGCATGAGTTTGGGATCTCCACAGATACCAAAGCATGATCTCTAGCTTGATGGTTGCATATATACTACTACTACTTGTGGAATAAACCTTAAAATAGTTATTATGCTCAAATATATGCTTGTTAGAGCAGAAATTTATTCCTAAGACTATTCTAAGGAAGAAATAGGATTAATGATAAAAGAGTGTCATTCCTTGCAAGTGATTTTATATTATATTTATTATTTAAAATTAATAGTTGAGGATGAATTTCCTAAGAGATCTTGTGGTGATGATGTTTTAGTTTTGTGAAGCATATGAATGATGATATTTTAGTTTTTTGTATTTGTCTTTTTAAGAAGAGATTGATTTTTATGGAATATCGAAATTTATTTTTGGATTTATGTTATGAAAATGAATGTTTTTCATACTGATAGGCTGATTGCCTTCGTTGTATACTTGCGTGGTGGAGGCTAGGACAAGCCCCATGTATGAGAGGTCTCTTTGCTGGAAGAACATTATGCTAGGAGGCACAAGTATGCTAGGGCTCTCTAGCCATATATCCCTTAGGTTTGTTGAGGATCGGCCTAACCCCTATAAGCCTAGGATGAGCTTATTGTAAGGTCTTATGTACTTTTCTCTCTTTCTCTCACTCTCTCATTTCCTCTCCCTCCCTCACCCTCACCCTCTCTTTCTCTCTTTTCCTATTAGGTTTAATGATTTTTCTCTCTTTTTCTCTCTCATCTCTCATTTTTTTCTCTCTCCTCTCCCTCTCTCATTTCCTTTTCTCTCTTTCTCTCCCTCTCTTATTTCCTCTCCCTTCCTCACCCCACCCTCTCTTTCTCTATTAGGTTTAATAATTTTTTTTCTCTTTTTCTCTCCTCTCCCTCTCTCATTTCATTTTCTCTCTTTCTCTCCCTCTCTCATTTCATTTTCTCTCTTTCTCTCCCTCTTTCATTTCCTCTCCCTCCCTCACCCTGATCCTCTCTTTCTCTCTTTCCCTATAAGGTTTTATGATTTTTCTCTCATTTTCTCTCTCCTCTCTCTCTCATTTCTTTTTCTCTCTCCTCTCCCTCTCTCATTTCCTTTTCTCTCTTCCTCTCCCTCTCATTTCCTCTCCCTCCCCACCCTCACCCTCACCCACACCCTCTCTTTCTCTCTTTTCCTATTATGTTTAACATCTGTTCTCTCTTTTTCTCTCTCCTCTCATTCTCTCATTTTTTCTCTCTCCTCTCCCTCTCTCATCTCCTTTTGCTCTCTTCCTCTCCTTCTCTCATTTCTTATCCCTCCCTCTCCCTCTCTCATTTCCTCTCTCTCTCTCATTTTCCTATTATGTTTAATGTCTCCCTTCCTCTCTCTCTCCCTCTCTCTCTCTCATTTTCCTATTATGTTTAATGTCTCCCTCTCCCTCTCTCATTTCCTCTCCCTCCCTCTCCCTTCCCCTCTCTTTATCTCTCCCTCCCTCTCCCTCTTCCTCTCTTATTTCCTCCCTCTCCCTCTTCCTCTCTCATTTCTCTCCCTCTCCCTCTCTCACTTCCCTATTATGTTTAATGTCTCCCTCTCCCTCTCCCTCTCTCATTTCCTCTCCCTCCCTCTCCCTCCCCCTCTCTTTCCCTCTCCCTCTCCCTCTCCCTCTCCCTCTCCCTCTCTTTCTCTCTCATTTCCTCTCCCTCTTTCAATATACACAAATTATACAAAAAAAAGTAAAAGAGAGAGAGAATGCGCTCTCCCTCCCTCTCCTTCTCTCATCTCATCCCCCTCCCTTTTCCATGTCCTCCCTCTCTCTCCCTTCCTGTCTCCCTCTCATTTCCTCCCTCTCCCTCTCCCTCCCTTTCTTTCTTTCTCTCTCCCTCCCTTTCTTTCTTTCTTTCTCTCTCCCTCCCTCTCCCTCTCTCAATTCCTTCCCCGCCCTCTCCCATTTCCTCCCTCTCCCTCTCCCTCTCTTTCTCTCTCATTTCCTCTCCCTCTCTGAATATACACAAATTATATAAAAAAAAGTAAAAGAAGAGAGAGAGAATGCACTCTCCCTCCCTCTCCCTCTCTCATTTCCTCCCCCTCCCTCTCCCATTTCCTCCTTGTCTCTCTCCCTCTCTTTCTCTTTCTCTTTCTCTCCCTCCCTCTCCCTCTCTCATTGCCTCCCCCTCCCCCTCCCCCTCCCTCTCCCTCTCTCTCTCTCATTTCCTCTCCCTCTCTCAATATACACAAATTAAACCCTAAACAAGTAAAAGAGAGAGAGAATGGACTCATCGTAAAGACTCAAAGAAGGGTTTGGTGGCTCCTCTTCGTGACGGCGGCTCCTCTTCGCGACGATGGCCCCTCCTCTTCTTCGCGAACGATGACGGCGGTGGCAGTGGCGGTGATGGCGGTGAGAAGCCTTCTTTCTCTCTTTCTCTCCCTCTAAGCAAAACGGTCGCTCTCTCTCTCTCGCTCTCCCTCTCGAAAACTTTCGTGAATGCGCGAAATGAAATGCGCTCGGGTTTTGGCCCGCGTTTTGTTTCTCTGTGGAGCATCGCTATTTGCGACGCCGCTATTTATCGTCGCTAATCGGCGTCGCTATGGCTTGATATCCTTGTAGTGATTGCAAATTATCCCAATCAACCATTATGCTTCTTCAATTGGATAAAATATTGATTCATCATAGTGATGGACTTTCAATTACCAAAGCAAAGTGAGAAGAACTCATGTGATTATATGGTGCACAAGGAAGGAAATCAAAGATCTCCTTAGAGATAGAATTATTTAGTCTTAACCATTAAAAAGGGTTCTCTCTTGGTGCATTCATATTGCACATGAAGGGATTAATGGTACAACATGTATCAATAAATGCTGTAGTTAATGAAGAAGAATCCATAGTAATCTGACTTCAAGCTGTAAAAGTTTTTTATTTTGACCCTTGTAACAACATTGAGTAATTTTTTCAACCTCACTTTTCCAAGTGTTATACAATCTCTTCTGGAAGAAGAAGATTAGCTTGGTTATTCAATGCTAGCATAAGAACCATCCACTACTCAAATTGATCTAACCCTTGTAGCAAAGAAAATTGTAAGGTGCTCTTGTTCCCATAATAAAGGGCATATTGTAGATGATTATTAGGAAAAATACCTCAACAAGAATATTTATAATACATGTAAGAAAATTGGTCATATAACTAGTACCGATTCGAATGCAACATTAAACCAAGTAAACTTTGAAGTCTCATCAACCTTAGAAAACCTTTTCTAGATGTTAAACATATTATCCCTACAAGTAAAGTCTATGGCAATGCACATTCATTCCCATGAACTGTCCATGGATGGCATTGAGGGGGTGTTAAAAGTGGTCATAAGAACCACCTCTATCTAGGCTTGTGGATAAGGGTGATATATAAATGTTGTCCTATACTTAGGGGCATGTGTCAAGGCAATGTAGGCCTTCCTCCTTTCCTATATAAGGGAGTCACTCTCACACATATAGGGGTGTGTGGAGATGGCTCAGTTGTATTTGAACAACTTAATAAGAAATGAATCTTTTCTTTTTATATATCCTCTCTTTAATTTGAGTCTCTATTGAGCATGTATGTTGATGATGATAATGGTATGAAATATAGAATGCATTGATGATGAAATGGATAAGGATATGAGAGAATTCTCTTTCTCTTGTTCTTTCATACACATAGATATATGTATACTTATTTATTTATGTATATGCATATGTATATGTAAATGTATATACATATAAATATGAATATGTATATGTATATGTATATGCATATGCATATGCATATGCATATGCATATGCATATGTATGTGTATATGTATATGTATATGTATATGTATATGTATATGTATATGTATATGTATATGTATGTGTATGTGTATATGTATGTGTGTGTGTGTGTGTGTGTGTGTGTGACCTCTGTTTTCCTTCTCTCTCTCATTTAACTCTCTCTTAGTTACTCACTCAGTCACTCTTTCTCTTAATGAATGTAGCCAAGTAGGGACAATCTTTATTGCTAATGTGTGTTTGGGGGGTTGGGGGCAAGGGGGGAGCTTTTGGTTACAAGAGAGAGAGGGAGGGGAGGTGATGATGGGAAAGATGGAACAAAGATATGAGTGATAGGGGAGGAGGAAAGGATCCACATGAGGAAAGGAGGGGAGTTTCTAAGGCCTAAGTAGGGGATGATATGGAATTATGAGGGGGGAGAGTGCGTACAAATCATAAGGCAAGTGGAGGTGTTGGAGGGGGAGATGATGGTGGGAAAGGGAATAAGTGGGTGGACTTTATCAACGGAGAATGATTTTCTAACAACCGACCACCTCTCTCTCTCTCTCTCTCTCTCTCTCTCTCTCTCTCTCTCTCTCTCCTTTTTCTCATTTTCCTTTCTCTTTTGAAATTTAAAATGGAAGGCATGGTTCATGTGAGGGGGAGAGGGATTCATTTCATTTTTCCCACTAAAAGAATTCAAGATACTCCCATTTGGATAAGATCTAGGTTAATTTTTTTCAAAACTCACGATAAACAATGTAGTTTTATTTCTCAAGTGTTCTTTGTACAAGAACAATGGAAATTTTCTATCAAAGAGTATTTTCTAAGTACATGTTTGATAAGTAATACATTCTACTCATTATCGATGATATGGCTAGGTTTTCATGTGTAAACTTATCATCCAGAAGTCAAAATTTGAATTTCACTTCAAGGGTATATCTTCCTAATGGTATTATAATCTTAATTTCTAGCTACATGGCCTCTATGTTGCTACTAGCTAGATTCTCATTTCTTTGAGCATCTCATAGATCCTCTACATCAGAAGCGTTGCGTCATTTAAATCTAAAGTGACCACGCTCATTATGATCGTACTACTTTCTATTGGGGAATTTAGTCCCTTAACTAACTCACTTTATTGCAAATGTAGTATCACCTATTCATTAGATTTGCTTGCTAGCTTTGAGAATTACATCTCACACTACTCTCTTTTTTTTTGGAATCTCCTTGTGTCAAGGTATTCTCACTATGGTTGCTAAACTATATAATCAAAGGTTTATCTCAAATAACGGCATCTTCTAAAGTCATGCACTCGAGATAGGTATACAAGGGTGCATTTATTCCTTAACAAAACCCAAACACATACTCGTTGGTGGATATTTGGTATGCATGCTACTTTAGTGTCACAAATTGGAAATAATGAGCTTTCAAGATTATGTACAGTTGCCATGCACTAAAGAATGAGATTTCATATCTTTTTTCCAAAGTCTGAGAACATTTGATTACTATGTTGTTATAAGACAATTGCCTCCAGCAGACAAGCTTCACCCATTTCATCTAGAGGGAAATATTTGAAATGCCCATTGTAGAAAAATAATCATGTATAGTTTCAATCCATATCATAATACCTCAACTTAGATCCTTTGCCATTGCTATTAAGTAGTTTAAATTATTTATTGATGAAGTTTTTAATTGAAAATTGACAAGAGTATCATCCTTAAGCTCTTTGAGGAAAAAGTTGCATCTTCAAACTATAGATTATAATCTTCTTTTGATGTGTGGTATGCTCAATTTGGACTAGTTTATCAAAATTTATTGCAATTTCACTATGCCAAGGACTATTTTAGACAACATGTCATTCACTATTTACAAGACCTCTTCATGAAGTTATTGTGACCAATATTTTATCTTTATAGCTTAGAATTGAGGTATATATGGTTTACTTGGTCATGTGCTTCAAATCCAATCACTTTCGTGAAGAGCTTTTTAGGTTTCCCCATTCTTGTAACCATTGTAACAGATTCCATTGTATAGTCATTTGTAATGTGTCCTTTTTTAAAAGGGAAAAAATCCTCAGTTAGGGATGGATTATAATGAACTTGAAAAGGATCTAGCTTGTTAATGGGTTATTTTTTCATCATTCATTGAATAATAGAAATTCTCTTCATCTCTAACCTTCTTATCTTCAGTTTCCATGGCTTCCTCTTCTTTCTCTGTTCTCTTATTGTCTTTCTCTCTCCTATTTTACAAATTTTCTCTCCTATTTTGACTTTCTCCCTCCTCTCAGTCTCCTTTCCTAGAGTGGTGGGGCTAGTTGAGTGATGCATTTAACTAATTCTAAGAGGGTTTTAAGAGGGTTAATTTAAGGAGAGAGAACCAAGCCTTCAACCAAGTCATTGTCATTAATAATTTTTTAAAACATCACTACACCTAGACAAAGAAAGGGATATAGGTTTTGGCTAGAGCAAAATTTGATGGAGCCCTTCAAACCAGAGATAAAATTACTAATAGAGGAAGCTCACTTAAGATGGTTTGTCAAAATATTTCCTCCACTAGCCACCATGAGATGAGTAGAAACAAATCCTATTAAAATTTCTCTAGATTTTGGATACTCTCAATGCCATCTTCATGCAAACTTATTGCTAGCATACAATGTAGTAGGGGTGTCTGCCTTGACATTGGGAAGCTTTGTCTAGAAGAGAGTACCAACAAATTTGGTCTCCTTTTCCCACATTATCTCCTCCAATGTAGTTGAGTATGAAGAAGAAGTTGAGATACTCACTACAAGAGGATAAGATGGTACACTTAATTCATGCTCATGTCCATTATAGGTGATTATTGACTAATAAAAGTGCTTAGGATTAGAGTAAGGTCTAACACCATGTGCTAAAATCTCACGTGGTTAAGGTCTCAAGGAGAAATTTGTGTATATATGAAAGAGAAGAGAGACCACAAGTACAAGATAATGATCTTGAGTGTGCTTAGAAATACAAAGAATCAAACCAACATGACAAATTAAAAATATATCAATCATGATAGAAAATGAAGAGCATACATACTCAATAGAGACTAAAAGGAAGGTTATAGTATAGAAAGAAGAGACTTCTTGCTTAATATTAAGTTGTTCAAATACAATTGAATCATCTCCACACATCTTTGGTGACTCGTAATTCCTATATAGGAAAGGACAAAGGTTTAGATTGCATTCACGCATGCCTGTAAGAATAGCAATAGACTTACAAAATCTCCTTGATTCACATTTTGGATGTAATATGATACTACCATGATGATTACATGATGTTGGCATCATCAATAATGATGATTCACATGTGGAGATTGAAAATTTATGTGATCACTTTAAAATGTTATGTGTTCACAAAGCCCAAACACGTACAACTACCCAATAGTGAATCCAACTTACTATCACACAATGTTTGCACTAGTTAATGTTAAAAGCTATGGAAACTTGATTTTTAAAAAAATATTATCTACCAATATTTTTTATAACTTTAAATATATAAATTTTTTAATGCTATCAAGAATTTTATATTCAAAATTTTATATTCAAAAAGCAGTTAGTTATGGGAGTATGGTGCTTCGTTTTCAATGCAAAATGATTAGTAGATACGAGGTAATTGATTTTTTAATCGAGAATAAGGAAAATGAAATCTCAAAAGTTCCTTTTAAGATATTTTGGGGATTTTTTATATCCTAGCTTTTGGTCAAAAAACAAACCAATTGGTCAAATTTTGTGTTTTTTGGAGATGTTTTTGGAGGGAAAATAGAAATATCTAAACTATGAAAAGTCTTGGACATCCCTACCCTCTGAGCTAGTTCCTCCCATATCTATACTCTCTCATGGCTCTATTGTGACCTCTTCTCTGTGTTTATGCAACCTTCATTAATAGAGTGAATTACTTACACCCTCCTTTCCCTTGGCACCTTTGTGTGCCTCTCTGTGCATCTCCACTCTACCTCTTCTAACAACCAAGTAGGCTCCCCGTTTCTATTAATAGTAAAATGAATTTAGGAAAGAAGGAGCTGCATATTGAGGTAGAGATTGAATATACCCCATTAATCAAAGGAACGCAGCGTACCAGTGTCAAGACTTAGGTTTTTGCAGAGTTACAAGCAAATGGGATTGAAACATGTGGATTCGTGGGTTAATGGAGGAATCTACCCGATTGACCCCTTAAACAATAGACCTCCAACTTTCTCAGTAATCACAAATTTGCTGAAGTATGTGTGTGAGGGTGAAAATGGGTTACTCAGTTATACTAGGTGGATCAATGATCTGGCATTCAAAGTATTTACAAGCTACCAAGCAACCATAAAAATTGCCATGATGTGATCGTTGCACATCAACTTCATATACAACAGCTCATTGAACAAGTGGTACAGTTGAATTACACTATAATTCAACAAAAAAATCCAATTATTTCAATGCACGACACTATCCATGACATTGGTATCTCATATGAGGAGGCAAAGGCACAATTGGACAACTTGAGAAAGATCAACAGTAAGCTAACAGACGAGCGCAAACGAAAGAAGAAGCCAATCAACGAGTTAATTGTGAATAGTGGCTGGTGCAAGCGACGTATCAAAGCATGTAAGGTAGCTCAGAAAGAGAACCTAGGTGAGGGTGAGATTGGATCATGTATTAGGAGATTACCGAAGGCAAGTACATTGGAAAACGCTTTGAACAATTCTAAGTTTAAGGTTGTGAAGAAAAAGGTGATTGAGTGCACATTAAAAGATGTGTCAAATGAGTTCTGAGCTGTGGATGCACAATCTATTTGTGATATGGCTGGTATTAGCACAATGACTTACTCAAAGATATTCAAAGGTGTGAAGCTTGGGTTTGGTCGTGTGCTGAAGAGAAATAGAATCGTGCCTCTTTCTCAACCTTCAAAGTTAATAGAGGCCCGAAGGCAACTTAATACAAAGGTTTTGGATTTGATAGGAGATCCCATGCATGTTCATTGTATGGAAAGACTTAAGGTTGGAACCATAAATGCATATGAGGTGAAGTTCACGGAACTCAACAATTACTATTTAGATTTGAACAAGTTGCAGTCGGTAATGGTAATGTACTACAATATGTCTGTTAAGGGATGTAATGGTAAATTGTAGTTTGTTATAAAATTAGATGAAAGTGAGGTCGTGAAAGGAGTAAAGCTTGAAAGAGTTAGTGAAACTTTGATGAATAGAGCTTTACAATTCGACAAGAATAACCCAGGGAAATTTAGTGTTCAATCTGAGTGCCATGTGTGGTAGCTCGCTGCATTTGAAGTTAGTAAGGAAACATTTGAGGTGCTGCAACTGTTCTTTATGCACACAAGCATTCCAAGCATCATCGATCGTTAGGAACATGGTGAGATGCTCTCAGTTGAAGGGTATGGTCAATACTTGGTTGAATGGCATCTTGTAGGAGACTTGAAAATTTTAAAATGCATGTGTGGAATCTCCAATGGTGCAAATACAAAGAATCTATGCCTATATTTATTGACAGAGAGGGTGGAAGGAAAGGACGGAAAGAAGAATTGGCAAAGGGTGACAAGTGTTGCACCGATTCGTAATAGAGAAGATTCCACTTGGAAGCCCATCTTCAACATTTCCTTGGATCGTATTCACATTTGTTCATTGCATGCTTTTGTCAGAATCATGGAGAAACTTGTATATGCATATATTTTATTTTCTTATAGGATGCAACCAGAAAAAGAAGCCATTGCAACGTGTAGGAATGTGGAGCGAGTGCTATCAGAAATTGAGCCACACAAGCATCAAGTGACAATTGAAAAAGATGAGAAGAGATCAAGGAAATCTAGTAACTTGCCAAAAAAGCCTTACTTTGGAGGAGCAAAGGCTAGGAAGTTTCTGTCAGCACCTATCAATGAGGAAGTGAATGTCATGGTTTGTAGGCCATAGGACTATGATGGGTGGAAAAAGTTACATTTTGCAGTTCTTGATCAAAGTAATGGTGAAAAAACAAGATTGGACAAAGCTAAGATTTGGATAAGTCTTAACAAATTGCCTCCCTTACTTCACAAGATGGTGTTTAACAATGAACATAATCAAGAAGTTATCAATGTTGTGCATAGGTTCTAAGAAAACATGGTGGAAGCATGGGGCAAAAGCTCTATCACACATTACATGGTGCGTATTAAGTTAATATTTTAAAATTGTATGAATTGTATAAACTATTGAGCATAGTTTTACTCATGTGTGATATGTGTCTTTGTAGCATATCATTGAGGCACATGAGCCATACTTTGGAGAAAAGCGAAGCATCAGAATTTGGTCCACACAAGGGATGAAAAATTCACATTGGACAGGGCGTGGTGCATACCAAAGAAAAGCTGATCATGGTGGAGGGTTGAATGGTAGCAATCCAATAATCCAATTGCCATCTTGGTGGTATAGGAATATAGTACAGGATGAGGCTAAACTCTCACAAAAGAGAGAAAATGAAAGTGTTGATGAATTGGCTGCAGACATAATGGAATCACGTCGTGTCACTAAAAGAGTGCGTTATGAAGCCTCAAGTACCAATGAAAACCATGCCAAGTGGCTAGAAACAAGGCTTCGACAAGGCAGCAAATGGATTCGAAGAGAGCTAAGATAGTAAGATGAACAATGTGTTCAATGTGAATGCAAAGAGAGAGTGTGCATCTATGTGAATGAGTCTCAGAGTTTAGGATTATATAAAAGAGGGTTTCACTTTCTATATTACTCATTGAGTTCTCACATCTCTTGTGCAGGAAAGATGGCTAGGTCTAAGGTAGTTGCAAATAAGCTTTCGCTGAGTGCCCCATATCGTGTTCAACCCCTTGGAGCATCTACTAGCTCAGATGCACCTCCCTTCTCAGCCTAATCCACCTTCCTCAAGCCGCCCTCGCAAGGGTTCTCCTCAGAATCCCCATAAGAAACACAAGTGGAAGCCAGGTACAGTGTCCTTGAGAGAAATTAGGAGGTATGAATGCTCTTTTGATCTCATCATTCTGAAGAAAAGCTTCTCAAGACTTGTTCCCGAGATTGTGCAATACCTCTACCGCACAGAAAGCAGGAGATGGTTTCTGGCACAAGGTCAGGATAGACATGATCGCTTCATAAAAGAATGTCTTTATGGTCTACAGTGTGTTGTAGAGGCCTTTTTAGTTGACTTGATGATCGATGCTCAACGTTGTGCAATACATGCGAAGCGCATCACTGTAACTCCCAAGGACTTCTAACTTGTAAGAAATCTTCAAGCAATGAAGGATGCATTCATTCCAATGGAATGAACACAATTTGTAATGTTATCTTTTTTGGCATAGTGTTATCCTCGTGCATTTGACATATGACTATGTCCTTGTGCAAAACTATTGTATGCGTCCTTAAAATATGAATTAAAATTTTACACTTGTCCTTTGCTCTCAACTTTGAATGTGCATCTTCACTGTATTTTCAATTCTTACTTACACTTGTTGTTAACACTATCAATTTCAAAAGGAATATGCAAAAAATTGCTATTTTTTGTTGTGCAGACTTTACTCTTGATGCCTCTGTATAGTCTATGTGGTGCGAAGTTACTAAGGGCCAATGGTCGCGATGTTGATTTCTCAATTATCAATCTATCCATAATTTTGGTGTGGGATAATTTTTAAGATACTAAACTGTATTGGAATGCGATGAAACTTCACACGTGCACTCGTTAGGTGCCCAAGAGCCCCTTTTTTTTTAAAAAGTATGTGCAGAACCCTGGTCTGAAGTTTAGTATCTAGAGCCACTTTCTTGCCATGCAAGACTTCAGATCAGGGGTTTGCAGTCACTTTCTCTTCAAAAAAAAAATTGGGCTCTTGGCCACCTAACGAGCGTGCGTGTGAAGTTTCGTCGCATTTCAATAAAAGGTTATGGATTTACAATCACACGATGGACACTGCGTATGAAGCTGCATTAACTCAGTTTTAGGGTTTAAATAAGTTAAAAATTCATTATTCTTCTCATTTTCACATCTTTCTTTCTTTGCTTCCTCCATTTTCACATCCCCAATCTCTGTCTCTTCTCTATCTTTCCCTCCTCGAGCTTGCATGGCACGCACCAAGCAAGCATGTCGTCGTTTTGGCCCCGGAAAGACAGGAGATAGAAACCGAGCCTTGTCATCCTTCAAGAGATAAGGAGAATCCAACGCGGATACGAGCTTCTCATCCAAAAAATTTCTTTTCATAAGGTTGTTCGAGAAGTCATGCAAGACTTGGAGCTGAAAGGGATGGGAAGATTTTGTATACAAGTGCAGGATGGCCCACCAACAGGAAGGTGGACTGCTGTAGCTATGAAGGCCCTACAAACAATTGTAGAGGGGTTTTTCATCAACTTCTTTGATGATACCCTGCTTGCGGCCATCCATGTAAAGCGTGTCACAATCATAGATAAAGACATGAACTTTATCATTTGTCTTCGACATGGCAGGGGGACTCCGTTCCATAGTTTACTAGATTAATGATGCAAGGTTTGTAATGAGTGTTATAGCACCATAACATCTTAGAAGGCCAAAAAAATTTGTATATTCTGCCACATTGGAACATTTATTTATATATACATAATATCTCATGTGATGTGTGTTGAATTCAAATAATAGAGTAAAGTTGTTTTGTTTTGTTTCTTGAAACGGGTGACTCTTAATTTTTGTTTAACATATGAATGCATCAAAAGTAGTAATATGTAAGGATACAAGTTATGTTATTGCTTATGCACAATCGCAAGTGCAGTACTATACATTGAATTATGTTAATGTATGCAAATGCATCATTCACGTACCACACATTATCATTACACTTACACAATCGCAAGTGCAGTACTACACGTTGAATTATGTTAATGTGTGCGAATGCATCATTCACGTACCACACATTGTCATCACACTTATAGGAACCACACATTTATTTAATAAATATTTATTTGTAGGGACAAAGTAAAGTATCTTATATTTATTAAAAAATATACATGTGATGGCTGTTAGTGATGGTACATACAAAAAGTCGATAGCCAACAAGAACTATAAATTGTTCCTTGGCTTTTTCATCGATGGAGAGGAGGGGCCAGCTTCCGATGAAAATATAAGTTCCTTCTTTGCTTCAAAAATGATGCACTCCCCCTTCAGATCTTTCTCTAGGAGAAGCGGATCTGACACTTTAGCAAGGTCGCCTAATGTAGCAAGCATGCACATTGCTACACTACGCATTTGGTCAAACATGTAAAGAAGCTTTGACGGCTTGATTAGAACCACCTTCTCCAAGCTAGATATCACAGGTATCACTCGAAAAGGTCCAAACTTGGTCAAAGCTTGAATTTTCAAGATTATTTCTTGCTCTCCTGGTGAGCACTTCTTATGAAAAACCACCAAATCTACAACAAGGCTACCAATATACTCCTTCAGAGCTGAATCCTCTGTCAATCCACATATCGAGCTCCTCCTTGCCTTGATGAAAACTCATCTATATACAGTGTGTCTTGAATGGCAAAGTATACTTAGCGACTAACCTAGAGTTATCAAAAAGCGATGAAACTTGACGGTAGGGTGTGTCGAGTCCCTCGGAGGCTAGAAAGTGGCCCCAAATGCCAGACTTTAGATAGGGTAGCTGCAGAGTCATTTTTGGCCAAGATCTCACCAGTGGGCTCCGAGGGACCGGATGCACCCTACTGTTAAGTTTCATCACATAAAAAGATATGGTAGTTAGAAATCTCACCTTCTCCAGATGATCTTGTATCTTCATTTCCTCGTGTGTCAGGGAGGCACCTCATTGGCCAGAGGGATCTACAAACTCCTTCATAGGAAACTAGGGCCTTGGTCTAAACAAATCATGCCATAGTGCTTCAAATTCAGCATCTGGCACAAGGTAATCTTCTTCAACCGAGGTAATATGCTCCTATGCTGCTATGATGGCACTCACAGTATCTAAGCCTGTGCCATCATAACTTCCAATCTTTGCCATTGTCGGATACACATCCATGTAATCATAATCGATCAGGTCTTCCATTGAATCCTTGAGTAGGATAGAAAACAACTCTTATTTCTTCATTTCCAAGTATTGTAGTACATCTAGTAGAGGCAAGTATTGTACAACATTTACTTCAATGGGTGTCAAGGAGACAAGGTTGGGTTTATCAACTTGTGGCTATTCTGAAGAAGATGGCACCATGAGAGCCAACCCTTTCTCTGCCACCACTAGATGTTCCTCTTCAACATTTATGAGCTCTTCAATCGGTTCTTCTCCCGTATATGTGATAGAAACAACTTGTGGAGTTGTATCTTCATTGCTATTCTCCTCTAGGGGTATATCCAATGCAAGGAAGTAAATTGCCAATGTGCAATCACACTCCATGAGATCCAAAGTTGATGTACCTGGTGCACTTTCCATGGGAACAGTGCATACTCTGTGCAAATGATCCACATGGGCCAGACACCTATTCACCACTTTTTGGTGATTCTTCCCTGCCTGAAATACCATGAGCTGTTCCAAAGGCACCCAAGTCATGTCGAATCCCTCGATGGAGTATTTCCATGTAGCAATGGTGCTCACAATGTCTTCCAAAACCTAAAGGGGGGGGATCTAGTGATGAGAGCACTCATCAAAGTGTGCACGAGCATCCATCGTAGCAGGTAGAAGAGATGTAGTGGATATAAAGAGATGAAGAGAGAAAGTGTGAAATAAAACAATGAAACAAGAACTAAACTAGTTCTATCTTAAAAACCTTAATTTTTAAACCATTAAGGGTTGTTGGCATAGGATATTTAGTTATGGATTTACTTACGTCTTTGTAAATTTTACATACATATGTAGATGTGTTGATGTGAAAAGTGTATAACAAGTGTATGATTTTACATAAATATCATAATTTTTAAATATTACAAGTTTGTAAGAAACAATATTCTATAGGATATATATATATATATTGATCCGGGTTTTTTACAACCCGGATTATTACCACAAAATTTGGCCAAAGCCCCTATCAAGAGCTTACCATATCACTTTGGGTTTACTCTTCAACCACTAGGTATGCTACATTGCTTTTCGATTATGATAACTCTAGCAAATGGGGGGAACAAGTTCTTAGAAGGCATGTCAATGTAAAGAGTAAAAGCGATGGTTATCTTAGTGAAGATGAAAATGGATTACACCTAGGAGTTGAGTGAATGCATAGATTTTTCAAAGGACTAGCCTCCAACTACACATGGGCTCCGTCTGCATCACTAAGATTTGGAATCTATCACCATCATTAGAGGACACCTCACCCTAGCACACAAGTCAATATCCACATCATGGTGTCATTTGGATCTTGCACAAAAGCTTACAAGCATGGACCCCTTTTGTCACATGCTTATATGTATTTATATACATATGGGGGACTAAAGTCAAAGCAGCTTTTGAAAGCCATTTTTTATAATCTCAATAACTCCCAAGAAAAAATGAATTTCAAGAAGATTCTCACGAAGGCCGATCGGTTTTGACCTGGTCTACAAAGTTGCAGAAGAAACTTTTCTCAAATTCCTCATGGATTTGAAGTTACGAAGGCGCAGACTACTGGCTACATGCAATTTTCTTCTCTCTTTCACCACACCAACTTTCCACTCTATCCTTCATGTAAATATATTATAATAATGTGCTTTGGACACCCACCTATTGTAATCTAGCTCAATTTCTCTATGTTGTCTACCACCACCCTTGGCTTCTTGCATGATGACCAAGGTGGGGACTTGTCCCATTCACTATGCTCCATATTTTCAAAGATGCCATACATCATCTAGGATTATGTTAATCAAGAAGATTAGCTTAATCTAATCCCTCATGGAGGCTATATAAAGAGCCCATGGAGAATGAAGAAAGGAGGGAAGACAATGACAAGTCCATGAGAGCATTCTAGAATATCCTCATCTCTTTGAGGTAAACCATGAGTAAGTTCTTTTATTATGTAGTATAATGGCAAGCTTCCTCTACCTCTTCTCCTATTATCTCCCTCTCTTCTCATCTTCTCATTCCATGTAGTATAATGACAAGCTTCTTCTACCTCTTCTCCTCTTGTCTCCCTCTCCTCTCATCTCTCTCTCTTATATTCATATGGTGTCTAGTACATATATTCTCTCTTGTAAATTGGTGTCTTGGTTCTCTTAATTCTCTTTGAGAAAAGGGATGTCCTAGCCCATCCTCCCTTTGGCTAGGTGGTGCCCCTCTTTAGTTATCTTAGTGAGGATTCAAGGTTGGACGGGTAAGAGGCAACCCGTTCATCATTTCAGCCCTCAATATATATGTGTGTGTGTGTGTGTGTGTGTGTGTGTGTGTGTGTGTGTGTTGGATATTACAACTTGTGGTGTTGGGATTATTAGGGAGACTCTATAATTTCTAAAATATATGGAGCCACACACTTTCCGTTGGTAACACTATCCTAGCTCGGCTTCGAATTTTTCTACCATCTATTTTTAAATAGAAGCTAACAAATGGATTCTGCATTAACATTGTAATTTCCTGGTGCATTATACTCAAGGACCAATCATCCTCCATTTGCAACACTTGGGGCTTGTAGCCCTAAAAAATGATAGTAACATCCATAACTCCACTTTAACGCATGTCTTGATCATGGCACAACCATTTATCCTTCAGCATCCTCCATCTACGATACTTGAACACTAGGTATAAAGTCTATTGTGCGACAAAGTATCTGTAATTGGAAAGGAAAGCTAGCCGATTCATCCTAAAGTAAGATAATAGTCAATTAAGAGAGAAAAATTTTACCTGAAAGCCATAACCCTTGTTGTGACTCGACACTCCACTATGTCAAGAGACTGAGTTATTTTTTATGTCCATGTTTTGCCTAGAATCCTTGTTACATAGCACTCTAATGTATTTTTTATGATGTACATGATTTTGGTACGTCTCAAACCCTTACATTCCTTGAACATATGTGCAAAAACTGCAATTGGTATGAACCAGCTTAGATGTACATTCTTTGAGCTGGTGCTTGGCTTCATAGAATTCAATATATTTGCTAATTTTTTTGTGCTACACATGTGTAAAATGTCGCTACTACACAATGGCCATTCTATGCTATTGAGATTCGATATGTGCGTAGACTCAAAGGTTCCATATTCTTGACTCCCCTTGGGCAATAT
Source organism: Lygodium microphyllum (assembly GCF_053477565.2). Lineage (NCBI taxonomy): Eukaryota > Viridiplantae > Streptophyta > Polypodiopsida > Schizaeales > Lygodiaceae > Lygodium > Lygodium microphyllum. The sequence goes on from NC_141155.1 coordinate 64,678,242, forward strand.
GTACTTGGAATCATAGAAAAAAACAAGGTCCTCTACAAACTGCTTAGTTGTACATCCCTCAAAGAGCAATCTACCAATTTCGAGGTGGTAACACTTAAAAGAACAAGTGAAACTCTCAACATTTTGCTACTCACAGCAATCCAAAGGATATACTTCTGTAAATACGAGACAAGTTGTTACATAGATATCATGAAATTTCTCATTCTCAATGAGTTGCAAATACTTATTGTTTACAATGTTTTGTTGAAAGGGCACAATGAGCGCAATATGTATTTGTTTTTGCATGAATACATGTTGTACAAACGCTGTTATGCGAGTGGTGATCGAGAGCAAGGCTCTCTTACAACCCGATAACGAGACATTAAGGAGTGCCGGTTGGGGTAATTGACGTTGTTGAATGCACAACTCAATTTGAAAAATTCAGATATTTGATAAAACACCACAAAACAAGACTAAAAACAATGCCTCTTATAGCTCACAAAAAATTTAAAACCCATATGTGGGTAGAGCATCACACAACCACACAATGAAAATACCAATAATTTGAAAACAAACCGAGAGAAATATATCCTTGTACCTTAACAATCTTGAGCCGGTGCTCGGCGCTTTGACACCCAAAAGCTCCAACTTCCGAATTGGCATGACAAGAGCTCACTCTAGCATGCGACCCTCCACTCTCCTCTCTCACATAATACAATTTTAATCAAGGGGGAAGACCCATAACTCTCCATTCTCATCTCTTTATATAGTTTTCTATCCACACTCACACACATTAGGCTTTTTGCTTTCAGCTTTTGGCTTTTGCTTTTCTACTGCTTTTCACTATTTTTGTTTTTTCTACTTTATGCCTGTTTGTAACTTTTTTGGATCATAACTTCGTCATTTAAACTCTGAATATAGTTGTTTGGGTACTCAAAACAATCAGAATGTATCTGGTCGACAAGCAAGTGTGGGCAAAATTACAAAAATCTATCAAAAATGGAAAAAATTACCAATTTTCGTAAATCATATCATTTTTTCTCCATCTTTTATCTTGGACGACTTATTCCCTTCCTTGGTCTATTGCTATTGTAATTGCACACACTTTCAGCACACATGTCCTCTTTTTCTTCAAGAAATACTCGCTGACGATGTAAGACGTACGATCTTTTCCTTTGATCCTCGAGTCTTCAAAATAAGCATTCTCTAGATATCAACCTATTTTTTTATGCAGTGTGCCCTAGTAGGAATATTCTATGAAAGAGAACTCCGTGCCCAATCATTCATGATTTAAAAAAATATGCAATGTTGGATCCATGATATGCAACCAATCAATCCATGCTACACACTAAATAATGTATGCATTGAAGAATTGTGCCTAGTCTATCTAGATGTGATCGTACGTCATGCAAGATGCAAACAAAATTCCTTAATTAATTAAATCTTAATTCTCACCTCTCAACTCTCTTTGAAGAGATATGACATACTTCGTTCCACCCATCCAAAATCTCATAAGCACTCTAGAAGATTATGGTCCTCAAGATGTTGACCAGATAAGAACAATCCATCTCACAATTGTTGGCATCCTTCACATATAGTCCTTTAAAATCCACCACCTTATACTCTCAACCAGAGGTTCCTATCTTTGTGATGAGCATCCCAAATATCATGCGTGTAAGAAATATGCGTGCTTAATGACAGGTGCTCTCTCATGTGTGCGTGCATCTAAAATTTACTGCATATAGCTGCAGTGGACCTCATGCCGGGCTAGTGCTCAATGATGGTGCAAAAGTGCATAATCCCAACCCATGGCATGGAAGTATTTGATCAGAACAAGAGACGACCCCTGAGCGTAGTGCTTCAACAAGTGCAACGTGAGGTGCTCGTGAACCCATTATCCCTGTGATGTGCAAAATCTCGATAAGAAAACATACCTAGCTCCTCAATATTTTGTAGCTATTAGCAAACTCCAACTTCAACCTGTTCAAAAAAATACCAAGCTCGACCAAGGCTATCAAGTTTCACACTCAATAAATCAAACAAAATGACCGAAAAACAAACACAAGAAATCCAACTACGAAAGAACAAAACAAACAGTCACGCAAACAACTAAGCTAGCATAAATCAAACCTAACTATAGTTTGTTGACTAGGGCTTTTCATTTTTCAGAAAAACACTTGACAATGCCTCTGTTACAAGGTGAGAATCAATATTCCTTTGTTTAAGAGCTAAAATTTTACCCTTCTAGTGCTTTGATACATCTGCAATTGCAGATGCTTTTATTCTGAAAGCTCCCTTCATACTTGGACGCACACTACAAGGGAATGGGACAATAGTGACGGCCATTTGCGATGTAAAAAAGTGGTGTCGCTAAAAGCGTCGCTATTTGTGTCGCTATTAGTATCGCTATTTCTATTAGCGACGCAAATAGTGACGATATTAGCATCGCTATTAGTGTCGCTATTTCTTCTAGCAATGCAAATAGCAACGCTTTTAGCGACGTAAATAGATACGCTAATAGCGACGCATATAGCGACACTAGTCTGAGAAAAAAGTTTTGAAAACCCGAGCGTAACATTTTTCAAGAAAACATTTGTGAGAAAGAATGAAAGAGAGAGCTTAAAGCTTTGAGAGAGAGAGAGAGAGAGAGAGAGAGAGAGAGAGATCTCATCACCATCGTCACCGCCGCCGCCGCTATACACGAAGAAGAAAGAGAAGTGCACAAGGGAGAAGGAAGGGAAGGTGCAAAGAGAAGGTACAAAGGGTTTCATCTTCAGGCCTTTGAGGTAGGTACATTGCCTCTTCTTGCTTTATTTTTGTGTTCTCTTGTTTTCTTTTTTTGTTTTTCTTTGCAAAGAGATACATGGAAAGAGAGGGAGGGAGGAAGGGAGGAAGAGAGAATAATTAAGGGAGAGGAAGAGAGAAAGAGAGAAAGAGGGAGAGAAAGGAAACAAAGAGAAAGAGGAAGAGAGAAATGAGAGATGAAGGGAGGGAGAGAGGAGGATGAGTGAGAGAAACAACGAGAGAGAGACAGGGGAGAAACAAAGAGAGAGGAAACAAAGAAAGGGAAATAGAGAGAGAAAGAGAGGGGGAGAGAAATAGACAGAGGGAGAGGGAAGGAAGAGAGGAGGAGGAGGTAAAAAATAAGGGTGAGGTAAAGAGAGGAAGGAGAGTGAAAAGAAGAGAGAGAGGGAGAAAGAGAGATAGAGAGAAAAACTAGAGAGCGAGAGAGAGGGAGAGAGAAATAGGAAAACAATGAGAGAATGAGAGAGAAGGTTAAGAAATAAAAGTAAAGGGAGAGGGGGAAGAGAGAGATAAAGAGAGGTAGGGTGATATTTCTTTTAATATCTTTGTTTCTTCAGCTTTTTATTTTTTATCTTTGATTGTCTTTGCAATGAGATGAGTTTATGAGAGTGGGGAGGGAGAGAAACAGAGAGAAGAAGGGAGGGAAAGGAAGAGAGAGATGGAGAGAAATAAAAAACGGGAGTGAGAGGGGCTTCATAAAAAAGTGTCAAAACTCGAGCATGGCATTTTAGAGGTTTGTAAACAAGCGAGAGAGAGAGAGAGAGAGAGAGAGAGAGAGAGAGGCCGCCGCCATTGGCGCCATCCACGAAGAGAGAGGAGACAAGAGTAAAGGAGAAGGAAAAAACTCCCGAAGGAGAAAAAAATGAGAGAAGTGTATAGAGAGAAGAAGTGAGAGAGATCAACGTGCGCAAGGGAGATTGAGAGAGAGAGAGAGAGAGAGAGAGAGAGAGGTTTCTGCCACCACCAATCCACCACAAAAAGAGAGTGGAAAACTACAAAGAAGAAGGAGGGAACCCGTGAAGGAGAAAAAGAAGAAGGAGATAAGTGAGAAAGGATTCTTCTTTAAGCTTTGAGGTAAGTGCATTATCTTTTCTCTCTTTAATTTTCTCTTTTCTTTACTTCTCTCTTTCTTTTTGTTGATGAAGAGTGTATAGAGAGAAAAAGTGAAAGAGATCAACGTGTGCAAGGGAGATTGAGAGAGAGAGAGAGAGAGAGAGAGAGAGAGAGAGAGAGAGAAAGAGAGAGAGGTTGGTGCCACCACCAATCCACCGCAAAAAGAGAGGGGACAACTCCAAAGAAGGAGGGAACCCGTGAAGGAGAAGAAGAAGAAGGAGAGAAGCACGAAAGGATTCTTCTTCAAGCTTTGAGGTAAGTACATTCTCTCTTCTCTCTTTGTTTTTCTCTTTTCTTTACTTCTCTCTTTCTTTTTGTTGATGAAGAGATGTATAGAGAGAAGAAGGGAGACAGATCAACACAAGGGAGAGAGAGAGAAAGAGAGAGAGAGAGAGAGAGAGAGAGAGAGAGAGACGTTGTTCGAGAAGTCATGTAAGACTTGGAGCTGAAATGGATGGAAAGATTTTAGGCACGAGTACGGGACGGCCCACTAGGTAGACTGTTGTAGCTATGACGATAGAAAGAAGAGCCTATATGATGTACTACATGTACCTTCTATTACCAATAATCTATTGTCGATTGGACAGATGGCATAACAAAATTTGCAAGAATCTACAGTCGGTTGGATAGATGATTTCAAGTGATACACATGGCTGTGCATTCAAAAGTACAAGGATGAGGTACTCAATGTCTTTAAGCAAATGGGTTTATAAAGAGAAATGCAAGTCAGATGGTTCGTTGGAAATGTATAAACCCGGCTCATTGCAAAGGGATATGCACAACAATACGGCCTAGATTATGAGGAGACTTTTAGCTCAGCTGCCAAGATGGAAATGGTGAGAATAGTCATTGCATTAACGACTTCCAAGTGCTGAAAATTATGACAAATGGATGTCAAAAATGCATTCTTGAAGAGGTATATAGGGAGTAGTGTGAGGGTTATGTACACAACCTGAGGTGTATATGGATGTTGGCTAGCAACCCCGTCTATCATGTTAGATCCAAACACATAGAGATTCATTACAATTTCATCAGGGAAATGGTACTTGCAGGGTAGATTGATCTACTTCATGTGAAGACAGAAGACCAGGTAGCCGATATCTTTACCAAATCACTTGGTAAAGAGAAATTCCTTCACTTCAGGGATCTACTTGGAGTACAACAACTAGTATGAGCTCAAGAAATGGAGTTTGAGAAGGGGGAGGATGAGCTTGATAATTTTGATCTTAAAACACCTCCATCCATTGAGATTGAGGGTGAAGACAAGAAAAAATAGATAGAAGATCACTTAGACATAGGTAAAAACAAGAAGGAAGAAGTAGAGCTTAGAGACACTACCACTCCCTATATAAGTGTTTATGGATCCAACACCATGGTATAACTCTTACAAATGTCCCAATTCTCCCCCAAAAAGACTTGAAAAAGTTTGAAATAAGCTGGAGTGAGTAGAAGATCAATGGGACTTATTCATACCTCAAGGTGGTGACTATAATGAAAGCCTGAAGTGAAGCTCTTCTTCTTGGGCCTAACAAGTGATAAAAAAGCTGATTGAGTAATACTTTTTTGCATTGATTATATCTAGCTTTTGCAATCACAAGCTCTTTTTCTTCTCGTGCCTAAGCAAGTGATGAAAAAGCTCCTTGCAAAATACCTTTTTGAATTGATTATATCTAGCTTTTGCAATCAAAGGATTTAGTTTTTTTAAAAAAATTTGATACACAATTTTTAGATAGTAGGTGTAGGTGACATTTGCAAATTAATTATGCAAGAGTATTTAGTGCATATAGCTAGAAGGGTGGCAGGGCTATATGCCCTGCCACCTAATTTTATTCTCCTCTGTAACCGTCGCTATTTACGTCCGAAATTTACTCTGCAACTGTTACTATAAGTGTCGCTATTAGCATCATTATTTGCGTCGCTATTAGTGCCTCTACTAGCGTCACTATTAGCGATGCTAATAGTGACAAATCGATCGTGTCGCTAATAGCGATGACCAGGGTAATTTTTTCTATAAATAATTCGGTCACTTTAAACGTCGCTATTGGGTCTATATGTTGTAGTGGCATATGTACCCAAGAAGAGCAATGATACGTATCAGTGATCCAATTCCCTTCTTCATCTTTTCTATTATGTACTTCTATTGAGAGAATGCTTGTTCTTCTCTCAAGCATTATAACCTATGCATTAGATATAAAGAAGTATGTATTAATCCCTAAATAATAAGCGTTTTAAATCTATCCACACTACAAGATATAGGCCTTATACCGACGCTAAAAGTAACGAAAATATAAATAAAGAAATTTACCTTCGTTGTCGCAAAAAGCGTCGTTATTAGCAATGCCATAGAACAGTCGGTATTAGCGTCGTTATCAGCGTCGCTATTTGTGTCGGTATCAATGTCACATTTACCGATGCAAATAACGATGCTGATATGCGACACTAATACCGATGCAAATAATGATGTTGATAACGATACTCTACGAGGCTAATAACAATGCCAATAATGATGCGTGCATGCAATTTTGCAACACTAATAGCAAGGGTAACATGGAAAAAAAAAATTGTGGCAGGCCAGCAAGTTTCCCCTGCCACATATAGCACTATGTGCTTTATTTGGGCCATACAAAATAGTTTTTGCACTGTGTAAAATGCTCGTGTAAATAAAAACAAAGTGTACTTAAATCATAACACTAATATATGAAATAAATACATGATCACATAATGAAAGCGACTGGTACAATCATGGTAAGATATCACTACTACATAGAAAATGTCTACACAGATTAGGCGACTAAAAAAGGAGGGTATGTGAGCTCCATGGATCCAAGGGCGAGCTATATATCCTCGCCATTCGAAAACTTGTTCCGCCACAAAGGAGCATCGAACGAACTCTTCAAAAAAAAGAAACAACTACATATCAATTCACTATACAATAATGCATTCTAATTAAACATGGTAACTACGGACAAGAAAGATGAGTGACTTACAGGGCCACCGCATCTATACAATCGCTCGATCAATGCAGTGAGATTGTGCCTCTTTGCATATCGAGTCTTAAAGCCGATCGGATTGTGATTTGTAATGGAATGCTACAAAGAAAAAAAAAAACTAACTGTCAGAAACATGATTGTCAGTACAAAGAATATTGCAAAAAAATAAGTAAGCAAAACAAAAGAAAAACTTACAAAGTCCTCCAGATATGTCCTGTGGCCACCACTCCCAAGATGATGAACCACTCCGGCCTCTAGTTGTACCCTCGCCTCCTCACGCTGCTGACTCCAATGTCCTAGAGAATCTGTAGCCTCCTCCTTCAGTCGGCGCTAGTCGTATGCATCTAGCCACTCGAGCTTTGCAGGCCCACTCTTTTGTCTATGTGATATATATGCACGTATGTAGTCCATCATCCAACCCGTAGAAAATTTATCTGCTGTGTGGCTGGAACCGGAAACTCCTCATGCAAGGATGCTACTATGTAGTCCTTGCTCCCCTCCGGTATGTTTTTTCAATGATCTAAGATGTTGTGCCAAAAAACTTCTCAGCACAACTCTCTCATGCGAGCCATCACCCTCCTCCCCTCATCATTCATGATGATGGCTCGTGACCTATCATCGATAAGATAAGCATATTCCTCTCGGATATGCCTAAGATGGGTCCTCTCCCACCTGTGATCATGCTCCTGGGCATATCCAGGAGACCCCTGTACATCTGGTGTACCGATCGGGGTAGTATCTATCGGTGTAGCACCCATAGGGGTGCCACCTACAGACAACTGAGAAAAAGATGAAGTAACTGGAGTAGACATCCCCACAAGTGTGACAAATCCTAAAGGTGATACAACTCCAACAGAATGATGAGATGGAGACATCGCGTCCGTATCTCCAGAGGAACCACCTAAGCCGCACTCCCTGGAACTGCCATGAGAGCAAGAAGTACCACCTATATCGTGTACCAACTGCGGGCTCACTGTCTTTGTATCTCTATAGCATCTCGCTGACCTAGAAGCACTCTCTCCCTCTAGCCCAAGTCTGGAGCGTCGACCTCGTCTGCTCAAAGCTGAAGCATCTGATCGCGCCGAAGTAGATCTAATAGAGCGGCCTGATGATGTCCGAGACAACTCCTAGTCTGTCATGTCTCTGTATCTCGCTATCTTATCTGGAGATATGCGCGTGAAGATATCCTATAACTCCTCACTACAACTCCTCATCGCTCATCCCTCCACTCATCCTGATGATCTAAGTATCCAAAAATGTCACCTGCACATACAAAAAATGATATTAGCATAATCAATTTAAATCATACAAAGCTTGGTAAGATAAATTCTAAAACAATGATCTCACTTAAAATGCATATATTATGTACCCTTATAAGCGATTAGTCAACGAATTGAGTAAGTGGATGCTCCAAGTATGAAGTATCCTATGGTCCCATGTCAATATCCTAACACAACTCTGCATACACTAGAAGGTCTATAGACATGTCACCACAAAAGGATGAGTCCACCTCGTTTCTTGGACTTCTGTATTTCCATCATTGTTACCCAATGTTAGCTCGTCTACATGCTCCAAGCTTTTGGTGGCCTCCACCCCTTGCAATATCAACCCCTCTATTTGCATATTGTCCTCATCTATGCTCAAAACATCGCTTTGATCATATACTCTCGCAATTCGGGGAGCTGAAGGTATAACATACCACCATCGATGTTGTTGGGGATTTTGATAGAAGATTACCTGTTCACAAACACGTACAAAAGATATTAAACTATGGTGACATACAATTAACAAAGCAATGAGTTCATGCACATGTTCACAATGGGCTGGAAATACAAAGGTGTTGCGCAAATCCATCCATTTTTTTTCGGAATCTATTTCGAGAAATCCAGATGGACCTCGTCAAACTATTACTCCAGCTCCTTCAAGTACCACTTTGAACCACTGCACATCGAATAGTATCGTGGAGAAGCTACGGTAATCCACTATAGCAATACTTTGCAAGTTCCCAAAATACTCAATCTCATATATAATCATGTTTGGATCCGTTGCTCGTCGTCGAATCTTTTGCTCAAAGCCTACCATGATAGGACAGTCTATTGTGGAACGCATTTTGTCAATACGCTCCACGCGAAAATGTCGTCTGCGTGACCACACTGTACTATATATTTTGTATTGTACATTGAAACACTCAAATTAGTTGTCGCATATAAAATATATATATGACAAATCCTAAACACGTCATCACCTTTGGACTATATCCCCTCAAGAACTCCCACTCCTCGATTGAGAGCTTCGCCCCTTCGTGAGATGCTGTGGTCAAAGCTCCATGCAACCATCACATTGACATGAACTGTGGCATCTCCTCCACGCCCTTGAGATATCGAATCGGTTGATGGTGTGTACTACATCAAAATTCAAATCATGCTTTCTCTCAATCTTGCCTAGCTTGCTGGTACTTGGTCAGCCACGTCTCCATAGAGAAATAATGCAACATACAAAAGCAATTCACCTTCTCCTCCATTGTTGCATCCATTCTCTTGTCTACCCCATTTTCAACCACTATATCTCCGGTCAGTCTATCATCGTCCTTCAACAACCATAGCATTTTGTTGTCTCGATCCACCGTTGATAGCCATTGTGAAAGATGCAGTTGCGCCTCAGACACCAACCAACCTTCAGCCATGCTACCTTTTGGCCGAGCTCGTTGTCGCACAAAGCCTTTTAGGTTTTCATGAACCAATCCAAGAAGAACATCCACCACATATGGATAGGTTCAACAATCTCCACTTCATCTACAATATGCACAAGAAGGTGGATTTGTATCGTAAGCATGCTGGTATGTAGGTATTTCTCAAAGAGACAGACTGTCTCCACTACTCCTCGCCTGGTGGATTCAATAGAGGATGTCTTAATCTCCTTCTGTGAGATCCATTGCACTAAAGTCGATAACATTTAAATGGCCTTGCATATTTCTGGAATAAGGCATCCTACAATCACGATCGGTAGTACAAACTGCCACAAATGAGAAAGCATTATGAATAATGGTTACACTCCAGATAGCAAAATGCGCACGCCAATTACAATTCATTCATAGTACAAACTTGACATATCTTATGCTAGTCATGGGATTTTAGCCCTAGTATTTAGAAAATGCAGACCTGAGAGAACTTATTATACCCGTTAGAGTACAAATAGACTTGACTATTTTCTTCACAATGCGTTCTTCTTTAGTGGACAAAACCCAAGGAGTGCAAGCTAGCTGCACGCGACCATCAGCACTCAACTACGACCAAAGCGCCTCCATCTTGCATACCTCCTTCAAATCCATTCGTGCCCCTATTGTGTCTCTCTTTCTTGTGATGTGGTCCCATAGCAAGCTGCCCATATTCTTGAAAATATGCATGGGATCCAACAAGTGGTTGATATGTAAGTGGGTCCAATATGGCAAACTAAGAACCATCGCATTCTGTTTGGATGTGACTCCGCGTGGACCATTTTCAGCTCGTACCAGCTTTCATACGTATTGAAGGTCATCCAAGAAAACCTTCCCTCAGTTCATGACCCTCTGGCAAGACAGCGGTTTGTCCTTGATATACCATCTTCTTCATGGTTCGTAACCTTCGGGAGTCTAACTGTGGCCCACACAATGGACATGCATGATTGAAAGGTGAGATGGATCGAAGCTTGCATTGGAGAGCTATGGCGGGAGAGCAAGAACAAGAAAGAGAGAGACAATAAATGGGAACTCCAATAGTCATGATGTGTGACCGGACCTTCCTTTATTCAAACTGTCACTAAAAGAATAAAGAATAAAATGACAGCAGTGGCGGTGATAGTCAGTGAAGTAATACACGGGCGGCTAGGCGGATGCGCCTTTATCCCCCTAGTGAGGAGTGAAAAGAAAAGAAAAAGACAGTACAACATATACACATGTACAAGAGGATGAGGAAAGACATCATCTCATCCCACGCCCATCAACCTCCTGAGGAAGGCAAAGCACTCTCTGTAGAGAGGCTTTTCGTGAGTAAATCTGTAGGACTCTGGTCAATTGAGATCTTGAAAAGATGAACAGACTTGTCCTCAACGACCCCACGTATGAAGTGATACCTCACCTCAATGTGTTTCGTCTTCACATGGAAGACCTGATTTTTGGCTAACTGAATAGCACTCAAAGAATCCAAATGCTGTGTAGGGATAACATCAATACCAAGATCAGCAACCAAATGACCCAACCAAATGGCCTCCTTACAAGCCTCAGTGACATCTACATACTCGGGCTCTATAGTAGAAATGGCCATGCATTTCTGCACCCTAGACATCCAAGAAATAGCACCTCCAACATAGGTGAATACATAGCCAGAAGTGGACTTTCTACTATATGCATGTCCTACATAATCAGAGTTAGTGTATCCTATGACTCCTGTATTCTGGCTGCCATAGCATATGCACATGCCTGTAATGCCCTTCAGGTACCTCATGATACCCTTCACGGCATCCCAATGCTTCTTGCTGGGTGTAGGCATATAGCATGCCATAAGACCAACTGCAAAGGCAATATCTGGACGAGTGGCGATCATGGCATACATAAGACTGCCCACTGCGAATGCATAGGGAATCTTGGCCATCTCAGCCCTCTGCTCATATGTCTGTGGACAATCAACCTTTGATATTTTCACATAAGAAGATAATGGACAGCCAATAGGCTTTACGTCCTGCATGCAGAAGCGCTCAAGGACTTTATGAATGTACTCCCTCTGTGACAAATAGAGGAGTCCCTAATGCCTGTCGCCTCTAATGTGCATACCAAGTATGTGAGAGGCATGTCCGAGATCTTTCATCTGAAATCTCTTCTTGAGCTGAGTCTTAAGAGCATCTAGATCATCATGAGCTTTCTTTGCTATCAGCATATCCTCCACATAGAGTATTAAAATCAATAAAGAACCATCACGGGTTTTCTTCGTGTAAAGACACGGATCTATAGCACTCCTGTTGTAGCCCTGTGACTGCATAAAGGTATCAAACTTATGATACCACTCCCTAGGTGCTTGCTTCAAGCCATAAAGACTTTTCTTCAATTTGCACACTAGGTGCTCCCTGCTAGGTTCTGCAAAGCCCTTAGGCTACTCCTTATAAATCTCATCATACAAGTCCCCATGTAAGAAATCCGTCTTAACATCCATCTGAAATAAATCCAAGTCAAGTTGAGCAACCAAAGCCAAGACTAAGCGCAAGGTGGTCATCTTAACCACAGGAGAAAAGACCTCATCAAAGTCCACACCATGCTCCTGCTTAAAACCACTTGCTACCAATCTAGCCTTGTATGCTGGCTTGGGGTGTTCAGGGGTACTTTTCAGCTTGTGCATCCACTTGCATGGCAAAGCCTTCTTGCTAGTAGACAAGGAAACCAAATCCCAAGTGTCATTCTTATGCAAGGAGTCTATCTCAGACTGCATAGCCCTCTCCCAGGAGTGACTATCACCCCTGCGCATAGCCTCATCATTAGTAAAAGGCTGTCATGTATCTGTAACCAAGACATAATGCATCGAGGGCTAAAATCTACCAGGTGGATGTCTGTCTCTAGTAGACCGTCTCACGGTAGGCTCTACTTCCTGCCCAGCTGCCTGTCCAACACCCTGACCATGAGCATTTGCTGCAGGTGTAGGTTGTCCAACTAGCTATGTGAGAGCTCTCAGCTCCTCGTGAAATATGACCCTGAGAATCTCAATAACTTTCTCAGGCTGCTAATGCATCTTGTCTTCATGGAAGACTACATCATGACTATGGATGACTTTCCGCGCCTGCGGATCCCAGAGACGGTAACCCATCTCACCTGCATCCCCATAACCAAGGAAAATGCATTTGATACTTTTAGGATCCAGCTTACTTCTCTTGTCCCTGTTGGGCACATGGCAAAATGGCTCACATCCAAAGACATAGAGATGAACATAAGAGGGAGGTTTTTCAATCCATACCTCTTCTACAACCTGGAAATCCAAACCACTAGAAGGTGATTTGTTTATGACATGCATAGCTGTGCTAACTGCCTCAGCCCAAAAGCTCTATGGTAGGCCTACATGGCTAAGCATATTGCGTACATGCTCCTCGATGGTTCTATTAATCCGCTCAATTAAACCATTCTAGGGGGGGTGTAGGGGGCGGTCAACTGACGCTTAATACCCCTATCATCACTTAACTGCTCAAAAGCCCATGAGACATACTCACCCCCATTACCTGTCCTTAGGCATTTTAGCCTATACCCACTCTAGTTCTCAACCAAGGCAAGCCATCTTTGAAACACAGCCAAGACATCGGATTTCACCTTAATGGGATAAGCCCAAAATTTTTGTGAAAAATCATCTATGAACGTAACAGAATACTTTGCAACAGCCATAGACTGACAAGGCATGGGCCCACAGACATCTGAATGTACCAATGCCAAGGGCTCACTCATGCGTGGCCTACCAGAATTCTTATGTGTAGACCTAGTCTGCCTGCCATAAAGACAATGCTCACATGAATCAAAACATGCATAAACAAGGGGCGATAAGTACTGCAAACCAGAAAGAATTTTCATTCCCTTCAAAGACATATGGCCCAAACGGGCATGCCAAAGAGATACATGGGGGGATAAAATCCACAGAAAAAACATGATCAAGGGAAGAAGCGGATACAATCAAGGGATAGAGGCTGCCAGCCTTGGCACCTCTGGCAATCACAAGTTTGCCACCACGAGTGATCTTCCATGCAGAGTCTCCAAAAGATACATGATAACTTGCGTCATCAAGCTTTCCAGCTGACAGGAGACTGCGTGTCAAATCAGGTACATGACGTACATCCTGCATAACAAAACTACTATTAGAAGGAAATTGCAGCCTAACATCACTAATGCCCACAATATCAAGAGAGCTGTCATCACCCAAGCGCACAGAACCTGAAACAGTATGATATGAATGAAACCACTCTCAGCAAGGTGTCACATGAAAGGACGCACTTGAGTCCAAGAGCCAACACTATGCATACATAGAGTGTATTTCTGTTATCTGCGAAGCACTAGAAGAAGCTGCAAGGATATAATCATCATCATCAACATCCTCAGGCTGCATAATAATGATCTCTTCAATTTTAACACTGGACTTTGTAGGCACTATGCTGCAATCAGAAGACTTATCCTGCACTTTGTCTTTCCTCTTATCTTTGCGCCTTTCATTGCGCAGTTCATGACATTGTGGCCTAATATGGCCCTTTTTCCCACAATGGTGACAAGTAACATCTGCATACTTGCCACGCGATTTGCTACATGACTTCCCACGAGACTTGAACCAAGATTTTTGAGAATCCCGTCCACAGCCACTACCCACTGCCATTCTTTCCATACCCATCATTCCTGCCTCTAACTGTCATAGCATCTGACACACGAGAGGCATCCAAATTCTTACGATTAACCTCTTTCTGCAGAAGAGCACTCTCAACATCAGATAATTTCAAGGTAGCAGTAGAGGCGCATAATGTAGTGCGGAATACATCCCATGACTCATTAAGAGTACCAAGCAAGAAAATATGAGTGACATCCTCTGCAAAAGTGATGTCCTGTGAAGTCAAGTTATTGAGTATAGCATGGAACTGGCTCAAGTGAGCAGACATAGTCAAATTCTCCTTCATGCATAGATCCATAAGCTGCTTCAGCCAATACATCCGACTCGCTGGACTTTTCTTGTCATAGAGATTCTTGATTTTATCCCACAACTGTCATGCACTTTGTTCTTCCTCAAATACATTGTAATGAGCTTGTTCTATGAGAGATAATACAATAGTGGACTTGCATAACTCATCAAGCTCAAGCCGTTCCTCATCTGGCATAGTTGCAGGCGGATGCCCGCTCAACCTCAATGGTTTGATCTACAATTTCTGCACCAACACCTACCAAATCTAGCTCTTCCAATAAGAGTAATTCATACCATCAAGATTAGTGATGTTGAAAATAGTATGATTAGTGGACAAACTCACCATAATGCAGGCTGGAAGACTGTAGACAGTTCAAAATTGCTTGCTATTTATTGCAAAAAATGACCAAAAAGTCACCAAAATTGAGAGAAAATGATGAGAAAAGTGTAACCAAAGCTACTGCCCACCAAGTACTTGTGAAATTACATCATTTCAAAATATTTTAGCATGAAAAATCCATGTCATCCCGGAGTTATATGCTTGCTATAATAAATGACAGCAAGCTACTGTGAGAGGCAATTGCTGACCAAATCACTACACCAAGTCAAGAAATGACAGTCAAGACATGACCAACCATAAATGGACATAAATCAATACCAAACAGTCATCAAGACCCTGAGAAAACACCCAAACATGTCACCAAATCATCCGTCAGTGAGTAGGCATACCCCGTGGATAATAGCGCAAAGTATACATAACACTAGCAAGACCTGACACCAGTAGGTGTATGCTCACTAGAGTGCAAAGCCTAATCTCATGTCAAAAGAAACTCCAAGATATCAGTGCATGAACCATACAACATTTAAGTGTAAGAGATCCCAATGTCTTAAGTATCTGCAAAATGCTCAAAATATAGCATAAACCTCCTACTTAATGCCAATCAAGCATACAAGATGCTCCCAGTGGCTCAAAAGGTACATAAAGAAGCTCAAAAGCTCAAGTAAACCAAGTCAAAGTACCAAAGACAAGTAACCAAGACAATGCCTCAATAGCATCCAAGGTCATAATAGGAAAAGCCAAGTCGTAATGGAAAAATCCAAGTCAATGTCCAACTACTCAAGGGAATACTCAAATCAATGTCGAGACGAGCTCAAACAACTACCATTGACAGCCAAAGCATAAAGCATTCACCAAGACATCATAACCCATACTGGGTAGCCTAGGCATAAACCATATCATAGATGAAATGCCAGCTGCAAAGAAGTGACAACCAAAGCCAAATCGAGCTCTAATCTCAACTCAAAAGCATTCCGAAGCATAAACAAGACATGTGGCATAGTCCAAATATATCATGACATCATACCAAGTAGCCGGCAGCACCCCATGTGACCAATAGGCATAACCCAACTGTAGCATAAATAGCTTCAGCCCTAAAGTTTCCAGCAGCATATAACCTCTGTAAACTGAGCAAATCAGTCCTCAATCCAAGCTCAAATCCATAGGTAAACCATAGGCATAGTACATTCCCATGAATAGGCACCAACCGGGCATAATCGAGCATCAAATGCCAAGACCTCTAGGTATAAAATTGAAGTAACAGGTGGTTGTTGTATTTTGGATAGATCTAGGATTGTTCAAAACAGTCAATGGATGTGCTAAATCAGCTTCAAATGCATCTCACATAAGAGGCATAACATCCACAAGTGATCCAGTATCAATAGACATCAGTAGAAGCGTCACATAAGCCATAGGCATAAATGGATGCACTAAATCAGCTTCAAATGCGTCTCACATAAGAGGCATAACATCCACAAGTGATCCAATATCAATAGACATCAATAAAAGCGTCACATAAGCCATAGGCATACAAATACATACTATCTCAGGCCTAAAATCTGTTATAAAATATTCTGTCATTAAAATTTTGCAAATCTGATATCACCATCGCATTCAAAGCAATGCTAAAACTCCAACTTAGACTCTTACCTTGCTTGAATCGGGTTCCGAATGCCCGAGATATGACAAAAAGAGTGATTTTTGGGTCAGATTTTGAAACATGTGTAAAAAAAAACGTGAGCTGGCTAGGGGGGTCTGCAATCCGACGTGTCAACAATGGGGCCCAAAGGGGACACAAATGGGGGCCAAAGAAAGCCTACACCAAGCCTCAACAAGCCTTGATAGGCTAGAAGCAAGATCCAGATGAAGAAAGCTCCAAGAGGTGTGAGCTATGGCTGCCCACAACCTGTGAAAACCCTATTTTTACCTAGACCTGTGGACTGAAGTAAGACTTTGAAATAATGAAGCAATACCTCAATGTCAATGCCCTGATGGTGCCTCAATAGGCCACCGGGAAGAATTTCGGGAAGCCAGGGAGTGACGGGAGCTCAAGAGAATGAGCTATGGCTGCCGAAAGAGACCCAATGCAAGTGGGGAGCCAATGGGAAGCTGAGAATGCCACAAGCCAAGCTCAAGAGTCAGAAATCGGTGCTGTAATACAGGTTTAAAGGTGAGAAGGATGGAATCTTGCACTCGAGAGCTATGGCGGGAGAGCAAGAGCAAGAAAAAGAGAGACAAGAAATGGGAACTCCAACATTCATAATGTGTGACCGGGCCTTCCTTTATTCAAACTGTCACTAAAAGAATAAAGAATAAAGTGACGGTGACGGGCACCTGCCACCTGCAGTGTGCAGTGGCGGTGAGTGTTAGTGTAGTAATACACGGGCGGCTAGGCGGAGGTGCCTTTATCCCCAACAATGATAACCTGAGGTAACCAGACCTGTTCCAATATCTCTATCCACCACTTAATACAAACTTGAACGAGCTATGATAGATATTACCAACGGGAACGGAAGCCTATTTACCTGAGCACTCTCCGAATCCCAAAAAGTCATGTATCGTCCACATGAGAATGGCTCGAATATTGGCAGACCGTCGACCATCGCGCTTGCTCATATCTTGCACGATGACCCCCTTCTCCCACAAAATCTTAAGCTCATTGACCAATGGACAAAGATACACGTCCATATTTTTGACTTTGTAGCGGCCGGGGATATTACCAATGGGAACGGAAGCCTATTTACCTGAGCACTCTCCGAATCCCAAAAAGTCATGTATTGTCCACTGAATACAAACTTGAACGAGCTATGATAGATATTACCAACGGGGAAATGGAAGCCTATTTACCTGAGACTGAGCACTCTCTGAATCCCGAAAAGTCATGTATCATCCACATGAGAATGACTCGAATATTGGCGGACCGTCGACCATCGCGCTTGCTCATATCTTTCACGATGACCCCCTTCTCCCACAAAATCTTAAGCTCATTGACTAATGGACAAAGATACACGTCCATATTTTTGACTTTGTAGCGGCCGGGGATGAGTAAGCTAAGGATAAGATGTCATTTCTTCATAGAAAGCCATGGAGGGATATTCTAGTTGACAAGGACTATAGGCCACCCACTGTAAGAAGTTGAGCGCAGACCGAATGGGTTCACGCCATCCATTGCAATATCGAGCCGGAGATTCCTTGGCTCTTGGGCAAAGCCTGGGAAGGTAGAGGCAATGTGGCTCCATGTGCATGAATCCGCTGATATTCGTTGAACTCCATCTGTGGACCTATTCTGTGCATACCACGTTGTCAAGCTCACCATGCCGGACGTACGAAACATGTGGTTTATGTGGGGGATAAGCGAAAAGTGTCTAAGAACTTTTTGAGGATGGTTTGCCCTTGCAAGTCCTATCGATACATGTGAGCACCACACTTTAGATATGTCTCCATAGTCTCGTATTCTCCTCGAAACAGTATGCAATCGTTGATACATGCATAGATGCTATTGTAGTCCATGCCAAGATTTTGTAGAACATGTCGTGCATCATCATGAGACTTAGACATGATATTTGCAAGTCGTAATATATGATATTTTAGTAGCCTTAAAAAATTCATAAAACACCTTGAAAAAGCATAAATGTTTTAAATGATAGTACTGAAAAGAAATCAACTCAGCATATGTACAAGGTACCTGAACAACTCGGTCACACTCGCATTGCTCCACCCGTATTTTTCTTGCACACTTAGGAGTGCAAACAGTATCTTCAGGTGATATACTTGGCATCCATTATATAATGGTATGGATGCTTCCTCTCTAAGTGGATCAGAAGTCTCAACATCTATCGGAATCAATGCATCCATCATTGCCTCCATCTCAGGCTCCAAGATTATAGGTAGGTCTGGAAGGCTGCCTGTCTCCTATGGTATTGATGGTATAGATTGGGTAGTACCTTCCAAGTGGTGGATTGGCTTAGGCACTCCATCCATCACATGCCCACGAACTCTTCTAATTGGCCGCAAAGGGTACACTTCTCCTTGGGACAAGACATCACCTCTGTGGATAGAAAATTTGCCAGCCACACCCAATCTTCTTGTATATGGTATTCAATTATCTTGGGAGTACAATGCATAATTGCTATTAACTTTTCTTACCGTTTACTGAAAATCCAAGATCACTTGATCAATAATCTCACATTAAAACTCACCGAAGCATTGTACGTGTTCTATAGACAATCAATGTTTTCATCTAATTGCCAGCTTGCATTGAGAGCAAGCACATGGGACACGCTGATTAAGATACGCCACGCGATCTTGAATAACAAGACCTTCATCGTTTTTCATTTTGTCTACGTTACAAAAAATAATTTGTTCTTGTTATCATTTTTCTTTCTTTCTTAAATTGTTTGAGAAGGGATTTCTTCTATTCTAACTCAACAAAAATTAACGTATGTAAAGTCTCCATCCACCCACCCACAAATTAACGTATAAATGTAAGAGTGTTTCCCGTCTTGTGGTGTAGCACCAGACCTTATCAGACCTCACCACCACTCTCTCTTTGTTTTTTATCCATTCATTATCTCCTCTCCTTCAATCTCTCTCATTTTCTCTTTCTTTATTATGATATATGTTTATTCCCTCTCTCTCGTTCCTTCTTCTTTTTTCTCTTCCTCCCCCTCTCTCATTTTCCTTAATGATCACGATCACGACCATGACCACGAACATCACCATGACTATGACTTCGACCATGAGCATGAGCATGACCACGACTACGACCACGACAATGACCACGACCACGACCACGACAACGACCACGACCACGACCACGACTATGACCACGACCACGACCACGACGACTACGACTACGACTACGACCATGACCACGACCACGACACTGACCACGACTATCACTACCACTACCACTACTAGTATAATAAACAAGAAAAGAAGAAAAAACAATGACCACGACCACAACCACGACTACCACTACCACTACCACTACTACTACCACTACCACTACCAGTATAATAAACAAGAAAAGAAGAAAAAAAAAAAACAATAACAACTGCTACTACTACTACAACAATAAACAAGAAAAGAAGAAAAAAATACTACTACTATTACTATTACAATAAAAAAAAGAAATTTAAAAAACAATAAACAAGAAAAGAAAAAAAACTACTACTACCACTACAACAACAACAAACAACAACAATTTCATTTTCTCTCTTCCTCTCCCTCTCTCATTTCCCCTCCCTCCCTCACCCTCACCCTCTCTTTTTCTCTTTCCCTACTAGGTTTAATGTTTTTTCTCTCTTTTTCTCTCTCCTCTCCCTCCTTATTTTTCTCTCTCTAATCCCTCTCTCATTTTCTCTCCCTCCCTCACCCTCTCCCTCCCTTTCTCTCTTTCCCTATTATGTTTAATGTTTTTCCTCTCTCATCTCCCTCTCTCATTTTCTTTTCTCTCTTCCTCTCCCTCCCTCACCCTCTCCCTCTCTTTCTCTTTCCACATTAGGTTTAATGTTTTTTCTCTCTTTTTCTCTTTCCTCTCCCTCTCTCATTTTCTTTTCTCTCTTTCTCTCCCTCCCTCATTTCTTCTCCCTCCCTCACCCTCTCCCTCTTCCTCTCTTTCTCTCTATCCCTGTTATGTTTAATGTTTTTCCTCTCTCCTCTCCCTCTCTCATTTCCTCTCCCTCCCTCACCCTCACCCTCTCTTTCTCTCTTTCCCTATTAGGTTTAATGTTTTTTCTCTCTTTTTCTCCATTTTTCTCTCACCTCTACCTCTCTCATTTCCTTTTCTCTTATTTTCTCTCTCTCCCTCACCCTCACCCTCACCCTCTCTTTTCTCTCTCCTCTCCCTCTTTCATTTTCTTTTCTCTCTTCCTCTCCCTCTCTCATTTCCTCTCCCTTCCTCACCCTCTCCCTCTCTTTCTCTCTTTCCCTATTATGTTTAATGTTTTTTCTCTCTTTTTCTCTCTCCTCTCCCTCTCTCATTTTCTTTTGCTATCTTCCTCTCCCTCTCTCATTTCTTCTCCCTCCCTCACCCTCTCCCTCTATTTCTCTCTTTCCCTATTATATTTAATATTTTTCTCTCTCCTCTCTCTCTCTCTCTCATTTCCTTTTCTCTCTTCCTCTTCCTCTCTGTCTCTTTCTCTCTTTCCCTATTATGTTTAATGTTTCCCTCTCTCCCTCTCCCTTCCTCTCCCTCTCCCTCTCCCTCTCTTTCTCTCTCCCTCCCTCTCCCATTTCCTCTCCCTCCCTCTCCCTGTCCCTCTCTTTCTCTCTCATTTTCTCTCCCTCTCTCAATACAGACGAACTATACCAAAAACGAGAGAGAGAGAGAGAAAACACAAAAGCAAAGCAAAAAAGGACAATGCACTCACTGTAAAGGCTCGAAGAAGGGTTTGGCGGCTCCTCTTCGTGACAGGGACTCCTCTTCGCCCTCCGTACATCTCCTCCTCTTCTTTGTGAATGGCGGCGGCTGTGCGGTGAGAAGCCTTCTTGCTCCCTCTTTCTCTCCCTCTAAAATGCAAGATGTTCGCTCTCCCTCTTGCTCTCCCTTTCGCTCTCTCTTTCATGAATGCATGCAAAATAACGCGCTCGCGTTTCGGCCCGCGTTTTTTTCATCTGAGTACCTTCGCTATTTGCATTGCAAATGCAACGCTAATAGCGACGCTAATAGCAACGCTGCTATTTCACGTCGCAAATCGCCGTCGCTATACCCTCATATTCTTGTAGTGCCAATAATCACCAATATGCCATACAAATCAACATGGCATTAAGAGATGCTTATACTTTTGTAAACAGACATAAACATCGATATCGAAACGCATATATATCAACACAAAGTATAGATTTAATTTCAAGGCATCACTTTAGTCATACCATTTACATGAAATATAATGAAAAGAATAGCACAAGAATTCTCAGGGAATTTTGCCAAGATAAATTTTATTATAATGAAGAGGAGTCTGATTTGACTTAATACATTGTATGAAATGTGGGTATTATAAAGTATTTGTTACAAGGATATTAGCCACATAGCATGTAAATCTTAATAAGCACATTGGATTGACACTTGAGATATTCTAAGACTCAACATATTGTGTGTTATATGGATGATATGATACAATAGTTTCATGGATCATTGCCAATTGGCATGGAGATCCAAATGGATACATAGGACCAATAAAGCAGAGAATTTTTGAACCATTGACTTTCAGCAGATCCATATCATCCAACACAAAGGAATCACTCACCACATCAAAATAGTCAATCGAGAATTATATGCTTCACCTAAACCTTGTTCAATATCTGCATGTACAAAAAAACACCTGCATGAATCCCTTTTAACAAAAATACTTGCATGAATCCCTTTTAGCAAAAACTATCTAGATAATTGCATGAATAGAAGCAATACAAAACAGGGCCAATGTACCTATAAGCTGATCTGCTGAAGATAAGATTGAATCATTGCTAATCAAAACCCATTGCAAATGATGGATATAAGAAAATATCAATCCCATCGTACATAAAAGTTACTAATTAAATGAATAAATTTTGGCACCACAAAATATGGAAGATTTACCTGTAAATTGAGCTACAGAATCTTTGCTCTACCTTGTGTTAAGTGCTACACCAACAATTGATCCTTAAGTTAGAACTCGCATCAAACCCTATTGTAAAGATAGTAGAAAAGGGATAATACAGAGAGGAAGAAAGAGAGTGTGTGTGTGAGCACGCGGGAGAGAGACAAAGAAATGAGCACCTATCCAATCTTGCCCAAACTGATCTCTTCAAAAGACAATAGCAAGAGTTAGTATTTACATGAAGGTATATTGAAAAAATAGTAGAAAAGAGGAAACATAGAGAGAGAAAGAGAGAGTGAGAGAGAGATGAGCACTTATGCAATGTCACCCAAAATGATCTTTGCAATAAAAAAACAAGGGTTAGAACTAACATTATGTTATATTGAAAAGATATCAGCAAAAAAAAACCAAACAGAGAGAGAGATTAACACCTTTGCCTCTTGCTCCAAATAAACTCTGCAAGAAAACAACAATTAGAACCAACATCAAATTCTATTGAAAACACAACATAAAAGAGAAACAACACATAGAGAGAGGAGGGAAAGAAAGGAGAGAGAGATGAGCACCTCTGTCTCCTGCCCCAAACAACCTTTGCAAGAAAACAAAAATAATAGTAAGAAATGGCATCAAACCCTATTGAAAAATAGCAAACAAGGGAAAATGCAAAGAGAGATTGGCACCTGTGTTTTGCCCAGAATCTGAAGCTGCATGGAGAAGAAAGTGTAGAGGTAAGGAGGACACTCAAAACCCTAATTGCTCTCAGTAGGGAGCTTCAATGGAGACGAAAATTCACGAGTATAGAGAAGAGAGGGAAAGTATTTTATGAGATATTTTGTAAAACCATTGAAGAGATAAGTCCTTGCCGTGTAGGCTTAACATGAGCTAATACTTAGATACGTGGATGTCTATTTCCACATTCATATCAGTAATGTGGTTGGTACTTGCATTAGCATATCATTCTTGTGATACTTTATAGATGGAAATCAATTAATCCACCTATATATATGTTATACTTTCTCTTAATTGAGATAGACTCATATAGTGAAGAAGAATAAGAAGGACTAGGGTTTTAGCTTCCTATCTTGTATACATTCTCTCTGTGTGTTCTGTGTCTTCTAAGAGCTGAAGCTCAAGCTCTCTCTCTGTCTCTCTCTCTCTCTGTCTGTCTCTCTCTCTCTCTCTCTCCATCTTTTCATGGTATCAAAGCAATGTTCAAGCAAGGAGCTGTGAGCCGTAAGCATAAGTCTATGGGAAAATCCTACCATGGAGTACACCTATGAATATCTCTCTTATACAATCTCTAATTGATGAGCCATATTCATGATCTTACAGTGCTCAATGGGAGTGTTGTTGACCTCAAGTTTGAGTTTATGTGGTCGAAGTTATATTTTTTATGTGTTACCGTCTCCATTTGGGAGTTTAAGATTGTTCATATGCAAATTTGGTAAGATTCACTAACTCTACAAACCGTGTCATTTCACAAATAGGTTGTAGGTATGGGGTGTGATAGACAATATTTGGATACTATCAAAAATTACAAGTATTGCTTAGGGTATACTTATGTATTGAGTCTAGTATGGGTGACAAATTGCTTGAATTAGCAAGATGTTGATTAAAGTAGATTTATTAGTAGTGTTGCACAATGTTTGAGGGATTTAATTAGATTATCAATGATAAGCTTGAAAAGTATAACTTCTATAATTGAAAGTTTAGATTGACAAATTTTATTATAGGTAAAGATTAGTGGTATTGACATGGCAAGCTCAATACATGTGGACATTGATGATGATGGCCTACATAGTCAGATGGATCTGCACTTCTATTCTTAGTACATTAGTGGTTATTATGACTCTTACATGGCCATGGACTTATTACTTATTATATTTAGTTTGTTACAACCTATCTACGACTAGTATAATTATAGCCTCAATCAATTACTATAGTCTATTATGCAGTGTTTGACTTAGTAGTCTACTTTCCTTTATATTGTGCCTTATCTATACTTTCTATACATTAAAAAGTATATGAAAGAAGAAGAAGAAAATAGCAAGAAAACATTTTGGTTTTTATCTCTCCTCTTATGTTCTTGAGTGAGCTTTCTCTTATAAGTATGGTGTGTGTTTGGCACAACAACTCATGTAAGTGTCTCCACCACCTGATTCATGACATAATATCAAAATTGTACCACTAATAGAGGCTAGTTTTGGAGGTTGAAGTGAAGGAGAATAAGCAAGGATTCAAGCAACTAAGCAATGGGTAAGAAGCATTCTCATTCTCTCACTTTTTCTCTTGGATAGTATTTATGAAGACACCAAATGCAGCGATAGAGCAAAAATCTCAAATTCAGGAAAAAAACATAAGTTTTATCTACAAATTAGTTACAAATTATATGTATTGTGAGTAGTAAGTGAAAAAGGTTGCATGGTGTGTTATTGTGTGCTTATTCTGAAAGTTACAAACGACATGCTTGATGATTTGTATCAATTTTATGATAATGGTAGAGAACAGTGAAAACTTCATCATTGAGAGACTTGCCAAGAATAAGTACCCATCATGGAAATTCTATTGTGATGTGATATACCCCAAGTGATATTGTAAACTTTTCAACATGTATATAGAGAGTGTTGGAAATGATTTTCAGGTCATTTTAAGTGTTTTGACAAGTTTAGGTGATGGTAAATTTTTGGTTAAATTTTTTCCAACTTTTAGACAATAGCTATTTTGGAAGTTGATTTGTGGTCAAACATGGAGAAAATTTTGATCAAAGTTTCTTCTCATGGAGTTCGAAGAGGAGATTGAGGAGAATATTTTGTCGTCTCACAAGTTAAGTCAAATTCTTCACCATTTTAGAGATACGAGTCTTCAAAAATAGAAAATAAAAAAAATTCAACACTTAAAATATTTTTAAAAAAAGTATCATGCTTTTTGTGCTTTCTTTTTGTTTTTCATAGGTCACATGATGTAAGTGATGATTTGGATTATTGCATCAATTCTGATATGCTTTTCTTGGAAAACGCATTGTTCTTGGAAAAGCCTATTCTAGATGCATAAAGTCATTTTGGAAGAAACATTGAATAAATGGTTATCTTCATTATCCTCTTCTTTAAAAATCTAGAATTGAGATTGTGAATGTGACTATGATTGTGATTATGATTGACATTGTGAGCAAGATTGTGATTTAGAGTGAGATTGGGATTCTTTCATATATATGAAGTCAACTTGTAGGTGGTCAAGAGATTCGATCTCCACATTGGAGATCAATTTTTGATTGTGCTATATGTTGCTACTACTATTCCTTCAAACTCTAATACATAATTCTCTTTTTGTCTTTCTACTAGCATCTCTCTATCATAGTTATGTTTATCTTCATCAAATTGTGACTAGTTGTGTTGCATGTGACAAAGTTCCTTACTGAAAAGACATGGTCAAGTTTATTTCAGGTGAAGAAAATTAGTCAAACATGAGTGACCTTGTGATTGTAGAAGAATTAAGTTAAATGTAAAATACAAAAATATGATATATTATCTATCTGTAGTCGTTGATAACACTACGTTGGGGTATATTAGAAATGTAAAAAGTTCACATGTAGCATTAAGTACATTTAAAATTATATTTTCGGTGAATAGAATTAAGGCACAAAATATTCATCTCAAGCAAGAGCTGAATACTTTGAAGAAAGAAAAAATATCTATCAATGAGTATGTTTTGAAAGTGAAGGATATTACAAATGCTTTGGTAGTGATTGATGCAATGCCTAATGATGATGATTTGGTATCATCTACTTTGGGTGGTCTTAATAAAGAAAAGACTTGGAAATCGCTTCTTAGTTTTTGTATTTATAGAAGTCATTTCTAGATTTTGATAAGTTGAATTCTCACATGATGATTGAAGAGATCAATATTCAAGGTGAACCCTCAAAATAAGTGGTGAACATGTCCAAACATTGTACTCTAGCTCAAGAAGATGTGGTAGGTCCTCTTCTTCAAGAGGTCTGGTATGGGACACTAGAGTGATAACTAGCCAATCAAGTTAAATCAATAGTTTTGTGATATAGAGGTTTGAAGATGCCATCACAACTTTAGAGATAGGGAAAATGCTAGAGAAAGAGATGGATGGAAAAATAGAGATTCTATCAGTTCTAGTATTATTTATCATTATTTGGTAAAATAAGCCATATTACAACCTAGTGTTATGCTAATAAGGATGATATCCATAATTATAAATTGTAGCAAGGAAACTATACATCATCTTCATGACAAAACGAAGACAAAAATGAGTGTTTATTTGTATGTAGCATATGATAAATGCTATTATAGGAAAGAGCACACACAATCATATATGATATGTTGATTCAAGTGTATCAAATCATATGACCAGCCATGGTGAATGATTTGGAGAGATGCAAGATTTACAAAATCCAAGTTACGTGCAAACAAGTGATGATTCATGCCACTAAATTTCACATGTTGAATAAGTAACCCTTGTCCTTACATAATGGTCAAATAAAGAGTTTGGCATATATATTATATGAACCATCCATCATAGAGAATTTAGTGTCTGTTGGTCAGATGATAGAGTAAGGGCTACAAGTTTAATTTGATGCAACATGCTATTTTATGGAAGATCTTAATTATAAGTGTAGGTTGCACAAAAGAAAGTAGAGTTCGTCCCATGTTTACTTTAGATGGTGAAATTCTTGCTATGAATATTAGTATATATGCTAAAGGTAAAGTGCAGATATTAAAATATAACACAAATATATTACATATGTAAATGTGCAAAGGCTAAAATTAATGCAATCCAAAGGGTTTCTTGTGTTTAGAGTTGCATAATTTTATAAAGTGTGTAAAGCATGTTAGTTTGATTAGTATGCAAGACAACCTTTTTTGCATGATAGAGATATGAATAAGAATATACTTGATGTTGTACATACAAATGTTTGGGGGACTACAAGAACATATGATCTCTTAGTGGTGAAAAATATTTTATCACATTTATTGATTATTATTTAAGAAAACTGTGAGAGTGTTTCATGAAGAAAAAGAATGATACTTCAAAACTTTCAAGGTTGTTGAGCTCAAATAGAGGGGGTGAATATATTTCTAATGAGTTGAATTACTTCTTAACATCTCATGGGATAAAGAGATAGTATACTTTTAGGTATACTCCACAACAAAATAGGGTTACAAAAAAGAAATATAAGTGCATTGCAGACGTTACACATGCCTTGATTGCCACAAAAAAATTTGCCAAAATATTCTTGGATTGAAGCTATTCATACTATTATATATTGTATTAACAAAATTTCGATAGTTGTAGCTCATAGAATGACCCCCAAAGAATGTTTTACATGCAAAAATCTCAATGTGTCACACTTGTAAATTTTCACTTGTATTGCATATGTTCATGTGCTAGATACTTGAAAATCTTCATTTGGATGCAGCTAGATGCATATATGAGGTATGTGAAGTCCACTTTGCATTCTAGACTTTTTTATGGGGCAAGTAAGGATATAGAGATATTTGGATACATTGTAGATTGGATTACTAGCATATCTCATAGAAGATCCACCAGCAAATTCATACTTTTCCTTGGTAGTGTAGCAGTTATGTTGATAAGTAAAAAGAAATCTATAGTTGCTTTACAAGTATAGACGGTGTGTACAAAGGTGTTGCTATGATAGCAATATGTGAGGTGATATAACTACAAAAGTTATTGGGTGATTTGGATGTACACGTAGATGATCCAATTGTCATTTATTGTGATAACACGAGTGCTATACAATTGGCTAGGATCTGTGTATTCCATGCTAGGATAAAACACATTGAAGTGTATTACCACTTTGCAAGAGAGAAGCTACTTGTAAAGTAAGATCGACTTGGTATATGTCAATACACAAGATCAGATAGCTAACATCGTCACGAAGGCATTGGGTACAGAAAAGCTTTGAAAGTTTTGAATCTTACTTAGAGTTGCACAGATGTATTTAAGCTTAAGGAGGAGTATTGAGATGGCAAGCTCAACATATATAGACATTGATGATTCACCACTTGGTTACATGGGTTTGCACATCTATAGTTAGTAAGCTAGTAATTATTATGCCTCTTAAATGGCCACTGACTTTTCACTTCTAATATTTGGTTTGTTACATTTATCTATAACTAGCATAGTTATAATACTAGTCAAGTAGTATAGTCTATTATGTGTTGTTTGAACTAGTAGATCACCTTTCTGACTTAGTAGATCAATTTTCTTTATATTGTACCTTATTCACACTTTATGTACATTGAAAACTGTGTCAAAAAAGAAGAAGGAACTCGCAAAAAAATCATTTTGGTTTCCATCTCTCTTCATATATTCTTGAGTGAGCCTCCTCTTGTGTGTATGGTGTATGTTTGTTGGCAAAGCAATTCAAGTAAGTTCCCCCACCATGTGGTTTATGACAATTTGGACTACATTAAAAGACATAATACTCAGAATGTAGAGTTATTGAAGAGAAATGCCATGCCTAAGTATGCCAAGGCATTTAAGGAATGGAGCTAGGGTACTCAAAAAGTTATGTAATAGCTTTTCATCAATGTTTCAAAAAATATGATTGGGCATATACATGATGTTAAAGCATAGGTTGATGATGATGATATAGTGGTTGTATGTTTGGATGGCTTGGACGAGAAGTACGAGCAATTTCAAACCTCCATCAACATAAAAGACACCATTTCTAATTTTTCATATCTAATATCTATGTTGATATTAGAAGAGAAAAACTTGGGTCTTATTGCATCTTTTTCACATATCAAGAAAAGTAAAAAATAGGTACTCCACTTTAACACAAGTAGAGATAAAGGTCATGATGGTAGAGATTCTGGTAGTAGTGGCCATGGTGGTGGCTATTATGGGAAAAATTAAGGATAGTCTCATGACTCACAGAAGTAGTCACATATAGGTGGTAGATGCCGAGGTCTTTAGGCAAGGGAAGCAATAGAGGACATGGTAGAAAAAATGCAAGTTATGATAGTAGAGAATGCTATAGTTATAGTCAAAAAGATCATATTTCATATGAATATTCAAAAAAGATAAGAGGCTAAAATAACAGAAATGGGAGAAGACATCATAAAAATTATGCATCTACAAGTACTCAAATTGATAATGAGTAGTTGTTTATTATGTAGCACATGATAAATGCAGTAAATGTAGATGCATCAACAATAATCAGTGATGATGTACGGTGCATGAACTCAAGTTTTTCTAACCATATGGCATCTCATGGAGAATGATTTACAAAAATAAAAAATCATGAAATGCTAGGTTTTGTTGAAATAGGTGACAATACAATGCATTCTACTACTCACGTTGAGAGTAACCCATTGTCTATGCAAGCAAGATGGAAAAGTTAAGTATTTGGTTAATGTGTTGCATGTGCCTAACATCACAAAGAACTTAGCTTTTGTTGGACAAATGGTTATGTAGGGACTGCCATATTAGAAATTGATACAAATTAGTTGCAAAAGACAAGCAAGTGGGAAGAATGTTTACCTTGGATGTAAATATACCTAAGCTAAAGACTGCTATGTTTGCACAAGATATAAGAGTCGTGGTTGATATTGACAATTGATATAAACATATTCACCATGCTAATGTGCAGCTATTGAAAAATATATATTCACATGAAATTATGACCGGCTTGCGTGAGTTCAAAGTAGTTGATATGCAAAAAGTATGTGAAGCATACCAATTTGAAAAATAGCCAATGCATGCATTTTCTCATCATGAACATGCAAGCAAGCATTTACTTCATATTATATATTCAAATGTATAGGGTCTGACAAATACTGTATCAATGACTGAATGTAAGTATTATGTAACATTTATTGATGATCATACAAGGAAGGTATGGGTGTGCTTCATGTAGGAGAAAGTGAGGTGTTTTTCTCACTTTCAAGATTTTAAAATTTTAGTTGAGAGAAAAACGAGAATGTAGATAAAGTGCCTGAGGTAAGATGGAGGGAGAGAGTGCCTCTCCAATGAATTCAATAATTTTCTAAAACAACGTAGAATTCAAAGGCAGTTTACATGCAAATATACTCCACAACAAAATGATGTTACTGAAAGGAAAAATAGATACGTTGTAGAAATTGCAGAAGCCTTGATGTAGCTAAAAAGAACATGCCATCTGTAACCTATCCCCTAGTATCATCCAGGACATGTCTTAGCAGTCCATTGGAAAGGATGTCTAGAAAGCTCCACCTGACACTCCCATGGAATGTTACGGGTTTTGCGATCTAGTTCTTCCCGCGTCTGCCACGTAGCGGAAGTATCCTGGCCGTTCCCACTTAGGATCGACCGAAATTAGGGTTTTCCTAATGGGTCATTAGCTAACAGCAACTAGCATCAGACCCGAGCGAACTACTTTACGCAGAAACGCCAGGTCCGAAGCGGATTCACGCTGCACTTGGTTCAAGGAGAATGGGAAACGAGAGGGATGCAAAGCTCAACCTCTCTGTCATAAGGCATAGTCCCATTCCGTTCCCCTAAAACAGCGTAAATCGGGTAAGACGTAACTCTAGGTCATCGTTCTCGTTATTCTTTTTTGATGATGATGATCATTCCGTTGTTCTTCGAGATTTTTGAGAAAAGTTCCCGGCTAACCGGGACCACCCAATCGTAGGACGGACCCATGGCCCATCCTCCGCACTTTCATCGGTTTGTTTTAGTTATGTAATTATCTAACACATTAATTTGACATGTAACAATCAGCTTCTTTAATTAACCTTGTTAAGCACTGGTTCCTTCACGTAATCTTATCACGTGACATAGAAAAACAACATCAAGCAAGTTCTTTTAACATTTCATCATTTTATCTTTGAAATACAAGGAGTTCTGCCCGTAGGCTTTTCCATAATCTGCCCAAAGGCTGACCAGTAATCTCCAGGGATCACTATTCCAAGCTTCGGCCCGTCAACTAGTATGCGGGCCTCGAGATCCAATCCCGAGTCAAGTTAGCCTCTTGTGCAGGACCCGGAAGGCGAGGGATTTACGTCCAGAGCCCCCCCTGGCACCCAAGCGTCCTCCTGCTCCAAGTAGAACTCAACGGAGAGACCTCTCGCGGCGGGTTCGGTCCACATTCCCGGCGCGGTCAAACAACCCCCTTGGTTAGGGTCAGGCAGGCAGTTGGGGGTAACTGAAGCTGCCTCTCCCTTCAGGCCTTTAACCTGAAGTATAGGTACTTATTTAATTTGTAATTCATAATTCAAACAGAGCCCTAAAATCTCTAGCAAGCACAAACATTTCCATTAATCAACCCAGTTGTATGGCAAACTGCTAAGGAAGTGTTTTTTCCTTTTTGAGTGTATCAGCACTTGTTCCCAAGGTGTCTTGTAACTTGGCAAGATCTCTTACATTCTGGTGTAGGGCATACCCAACTTGGTTAACCCTAAGGTACCTTAGATATTCTAGTTTCTGGTTTACAACTTTCCTTATTTAGAAGGATATCCAAAAATACGTCTTTTTGCAAGATAACTTGCGTAAGGATCTGCCGTCCTTGATGAGGGTTTTTCCCTTTTCTCCTTGTGAATCAATCACAAAATGATTTCATACATGTTGCGCAAGTCCTGCAATGGAACAAACTGTCTAGATTCTTTAAGCCGACGAATGTCAGGCCTAGGGTTTCTTCATTTAAGAACCTTAGGGACAAACCCTAGTTTCTTATCTTTATGAATTTATTGTCCCTACAGTAAGGAAAGTAGTCAAGTGTTTAGGGTATGAATGTTTCTATGTTTAGATTGGTTTAGTTAAGTTTTGGAAGGTAATATTAATTGTCTTGTCACGGTTTTACTATCCTTGTGACAATTTACTTTCCCAATCAATACAGTTTAATTTGGCGTATAGCATAATGCCAAAGTGATAAAAAAAGCGACAAAACTCCTTGGGACAAAAAAGCCTAGCTGTGAAATTGGTGTATACACACTTTATTAGTCCCAAGTCCTCAAATAGCAAGGGGAAAGTGTTAATAGAGTGTCATCCAACAGTCCCCTTTTACATTTTCTTTCCAAATGAATTCGTATATCTAATTTTTATACTTGTTAATTCCTAACATTTAACTTCCGCCTCCTTTAAAGATGAACTCATGCCAAATAACAACAATTTCCTTGCTAAGATGTGCAACTAGCAAAGATAACTCCCTAGTAATTTGAGCATTGAAGAAACCTTTCTTGAATTTAGCTATTTACCATGAATCGTTGCGAAAGGGAATAGACTAATGGTGCAAGGTATAATTTCTACACTTTAGGAATATATTACTATAGTAAATGGTTAATCTTGTTTGTAATTTTATAATGCTTGATGCAATTTGAAGAAAGCTAAGTTGTATCCATTGTCATTCATAAGCTAACTCCTTCGTTTAAAAATAACTCGAACAAATATATCCTATCCTTAACAATTTTTCTTTGCATGATCGACTTAAAACCGAATTAACACCAAGAAGAAAAAACTTGGCTTTGAGGTGAGATATCCACATGGATACCGGGAGATGACCCTCCCGCAGCTACACCTTGGACTTTCTTCGGCGGCATCGTAGTTCGAATGTGAGATAGCCTTTTCCTTTTTCTTCTTGGAATTCCACCGTCTTCTCCTTCCTTTTCTTTTACCTTTTTCCCACTCTTCCTCCTTCACTCCCTCTTTTCACTCCCTCTACTTCCCTCCCTATCTTTTATCTCAGGGCTATTTCTTCCTTACGGGATACCATACGAGGCCATGATGATGAATTGGATTTTTAGGACATGGGAGTGTGTGGACACCGGCTTGTTTGATAAAACTAAGAACACAAAGCTCAACTAAGAGAGCACTTGCACAAAAAGATCTAAAAAGTGAGTGAAGGAATTAATGCAAGAGAATGGAAGTCCGCAAGGTAGCCTAAGGACAAAGTTGGCCTATGGGCGTGACTTGAATAGTCTAAAGAGCTAAGAGGGGGGAAAAAGAACAAGGGCTTAGGGGGGAATTAAAACCCAGGAGGGGGGGAAACAAGGGCTTAGGGGGGAATTAGAACCCGGGAGGGGGGGGATAAGGACAAAGGTGTGAAAAGGGGGCTTAGGAAGCCCCCTTGGAAGCTTCCAAGCCTTCTGGAAGCCTCACAAAGGCACCTGGGAGTTGGAGGCTTTCGACAGATGGCGGCTAAGATCAGGTTGCTAGGCCGGCAGACGAATGACGGCAGCCTCTGCAGTGCCTCCTCTCCACTCCTCCTCACGACGCACTCAGAGATTCACTCTCTCCTTCTCGGCAGTATGACGGCGTACGGCTTCATGGCAGTGCTCTCCTTGTCTCCTTCGGCCTTCTCTCTGACGGCTCTGCCTCCGTTTTTTTTCCCCAGCGGCCCGCCCCTTTCCTCGTTTAAATATTGGAAGGGAGGGGGATCTTCCCTCCTTGCGTGTCGACACGCATGTCCTCCCTCCCTCCAAAGGCTCCACCAAGGAGCTTAGTAGCTCCTTCTATTCCCCTCCCCCCCTCCAGCTCGTCAGTCGGCTGGAGGGATAAGGGGGGAATTAAAAAAATTTACATTAAACTTTTCTTTTTTTTTTTTTGTAACGCGGAATATTACATTCTCTCCCCCTTGGAGGAATCGAGATGTCCTCATCTCGAGATAAACTGGGGATATTGATGGTTGAGAGAGCTTTCATCTATCCAAGTGGCATCCTCTTCGGGATAATCTTTCCACTGGACAAGGCATTCTTTCAAGGTTCTAGATCTTAACTGTTTTTCCCTAACATCTAAGATCCTTTCCGGCCTTAGTTCAAGGACTCCTTGACTAGGCATTACAATTTGTTGGTCATCAAGTACATGATTAGGATTGGGTACATATTTTTTCAATAGGCTGATATGGAATACATTGTGAACCTTTAGGTTCTTAGGGAGTTGCAATCTATAAGCATTGGGTCCTAGGCATTTGAGGATTTTATACGGCCCACAATACCTTGGACTTAGCTTCTTGCATTCTCCTAGGGATAGAGAACTCTTTTTAGGGCGTACCCGAATGAGGACCATGTCTCCTTCTTCGAAGACTCTTTCTTGACGTTTCAAATCTGCATATGCCTTTTGTCTATCCTTGGCTGCTTGTATGTCTTGTCTTATTGACCTTATTTGATCATCCATGTCCTCCAACATTTGTCTTGAAGCTTCAACTCTTAGGGTTGAATCAGAAAAGTTTAGGGGACTTCCACAATCATGACCATACAATGCCTGGAAAGGGGTCATTTGAATGCTCTGCTGGTAAGAAGCATTGTAGGCAAATTCAACTAATGGCAAGTATTGAATCCATCTCTTCGGCTCTCGACAGCAGTATGCCCTAAGCATATCCTCAATGATTTGATTTACTCGCATTGTTTGGCCATCTGTTTGGGGATGGTAGGCGGTGCTAAAACAGAGTTGAGTCCCAATAGCTTCAAAGATAGCTCTCCAGAAGTGTGATGTGAAGAGAGAGTCTCGATCACTAATGATTCTTTTAGGTAACCCATAAAGCTTGAATATCTCCTTGATAAACAATCTTGCAATGTCGGAGACTTTATAGTTTGTCTTTACTGGAATCAGGTGTGCAACCTTGGTAAGCATGTCAACATGTAATATTTCCAATACCTAACCCGTGTTCTTCATAAGAACCTCCTCTTGGTAGGAGGCCAACAGGATAATTGTTGGAATTATGGTAATTTTTTTCAAAATTATTCCCTCTCCCCAACCGACGGTCATGCTGGAGGAGAGGGAGAGTGGCGTGGAACTCGTACAAGGGGTGAATGCCATGCAGCCAGGCCGCGTGGAGGGAGGGAGGTACCTCTCCCTCTACCTATAAAAACCATGGCTATGTGAGGAAGAAAGGAGGGACTGGACGAGAGGGCGGGACGCTGCCAGGCCTGGGAGGAAAGAGATCAGAGGACAACGCCATGCTAAGGGCATGGAGAGAGAGAGAGGGAAGCTGCTGTTGATGCCATGCTACACAAGGGGAGGAAGCAGCTGCTGTGTCACGAATAGGGAGAGAAGGGGAGGACGGTGAACTACCACCCAACTGTGGAGGTTTCCGTCCAGTCCAGTCTGCTAGCATCGCCGCCTTGCGCCGTCATAGGCTCTCAGGCCGCCGCCATCTCCCTGACAGAGTCAGTTCCCCCCCTAATCGACGTGATCTTCAACCTCATTATTACCCCCTCCCTCTTCCACGTGGGTTCTGATCATAGCCAAAAGCTTTTAGGAAGCTTCTAAGGGGGCTTTCTTAAACCCCAGTCCCACAAGGCCTCCATAAGTCCATTCCTAGCTACCCCGCATTTTAAAAGAAGAAGAAGAAGCTCATAAAGCCTCCATTTTCACAGCTCTCTCAAAAAAAAAAAGGCCCATCTCCACAATCCAAGCTCTAACCCCACAAGGCCTCCCATAAGCCCAAATCCCGCAAGACCGGTATTCTCAAGGTTCCGCACTTCGGAAGGGATCCCCCGCGTACGAGGGAGAAGGGCAAGATCTTGAGGCTGTTTACGAAGACTGAGGAGTTTCACCGATCAGGAGGATCTTCTCCTAACATTCACGTGGACATTTCCTCGAGCCCACGAGTCCAGGTTTTTAGTATTTTGATTTCACGCAAAAAGTAAGGCATTAAGCATGAGAACTTCATGGACTAGGAAACACCTAGGCATGTCAAATGCAATTGGAAATAAATTGACTATTTGAACAATTACTAGAATTAATTCATGACATGAAATTGGAAAAATTGGTATTTTCAATGCAATAAACGCAAATTGTCTATCCATCTTACGACCTTAATAGTATGTTGCCTTGTCGTGCTTTTCAAAGTGACGAGCC
This sequence comes from Lygodium microphyllum, assembly GCF_053477565.2. Taxonomy (NCBI): domain Eukaryota; kingdom Viridiplantae; phylum Streptophyta; class Polypodiopsida; order Schizaeales; family Lygodiaceae; genus Lygodium; species Lygodium microphyllum. The sequence goes on from NC_141155.1 coordinate 64,714,534, forward strand.
TAGAACACCTGTTGCCTATCATTATAAGGTTGGAATTGTTAAAGTGCACCGTTGACTAGACATGTAAAGATTAAGCGTATGTTGCATTTTTAGGCAACATCTTCCTTGTAATGATTCATGAGGAAAAGTTAACACCCATAAGATGTTATCCGAAAAGAAATAGAAGAGCACGAAATTGATCTTATGGACTTGCAAGTGGCATGTAAAATGGAATAAGTTAACACTAACTTTAGTTTTGTATGAACTTCATTAACTTCATTGTAGCTAGGAGAAAGTTGCGTGTTGCATAGTCGTCATGCAAAAATATCATTCATCAGGAGCCGCATTTAGGAAAGGTTGCATGGTTTATCAATGCATGAGATTCTAAAGTGTAGATAACAAGGTTGTAGGCATGATTATTTGATGTAAGTCCTAGTAGGTCCTAGGAAAGTTAGTATCCAGATTATCATGTATTTTTACTTTACCAAGGAAAGATAGAGTTATTGTGAACTATGTGATGCGTAGAAGCAATGAATCGCATGTTTACATGTATTGTGGTAGTTGCAACTATTTTTCTCCTTTAGATCTAGTTTATTATCTCTAGGAAAGGTTATCCTTGTCGCAAGACAAGTATATTGAATTGTCTAAATCAACTAACCCACAAGGGATTCATATAGGCATGATCAGTCGATATGATAAATATCCCAAGTGCTAACTAGGGTTTAGCGCGTTAAGGATTCGACCTAGTTTTGCACTTGTTGCCAAGTCAAAACCCTCAAACCCAAAGATCATACCCACATTCACGAAATGTTGAGTCAATTGGACGGGCTTGCAAGAAACGATCTAGGGTTTCTACCCTAAGGATCACTCGTTCAAATCATGAAACTCGAATTGAGTTGGAACCCCTAGGACCAAACGTTGTCGATCTAGTGTAATTAGGAATGGGTTGGGTAAAAAGACACCCTAAACCCTGCTTCTCGTCTGAAGATAATTCCGATACCAGAAAACGCCGTTCAATGGGTGAAATGATCCCATGGAATAGATGCGACACTTGTGCAATAAGTTGCAACGTTGCATAGACTTGTTGTTTGTTCACAAGAGAGTTTTGCCATTTCTTGAAATAAGGTTGGTAAGTTCTTGCGAAAGTTTAACTTGCAAGAGAATGAGTAGTCATCCTGTTACATCACCTGTCTTGGGGAAAGATTGCCAAGTAAAGGGAAGTTAGGTATTTGCTTGAAAGCAAATGATCAATCAATAAATTAAAGCGACATGGTCGCCAGGATTTACTATTAATAAAACCTAAGGTATTGGTTAAGTTGGGTTAACAGGGTATGGCCCTAACCCAAGGACAAAAGGGTGAACAAATAAACCCTTGGGGATCTTGCCAAGTCGAAATTAATCTCGGATCGAACGCGGGATGCATTCGGAAAGAAGGATTCACTCCTTGACAGTTGGCCAAATAAACAACCATTGGATTGATTGTGCTTGTAACAGTTTAGGAGCACTATTTGCATTGTTTGCTCAAAGAACTAAAGGATGAAATGATATCTAATGCTTCAGGTTGAAGGCCTGAAGGGAGAGGCAGCTTCAGTTACCCCCGACTGCCTGCCTGACCCTAACCAAGGGGGTTGTTGACCGCGCCGGGAACGTGGACCGAACCCGCCGCGAGAGGTCTTTCCGTTGAGCTCTACTTGGAGCAGGAGGACGCTTGGGTGCCAGGGGGGCTCTGGCCGTAAATCCCTCGCCTTCCGGGTCCTGCACAAGAGGCTAACGTGACTCGGGATTGGATCTCGAGGCCCGCATACTAGTCTACGGGCAGAAGCTTGGAATAGTGATCCCTGGCGGATTACTGGATAGCCTTCGGGCGAATTATGGACAAGCCTACGGGCGGAACTCCTTGTATTTCAAAGATAAAATGATGAAATGATAATAAAGAAGTTGTTTGATATTGTTTTTCTATGTCACGTGATAAGATTACGTGAAGGAACCAGTGCTTAACAGGGTTAATTAAAGAAGCTGATTGTTATATGTCAAATTAATGTGTTAGATAATTACATAACTAAAACAAACCGAGGAAAGTGCGGAGGATGGACCATGGGTCCGTCCTACGGATGGGTGGTCCCGGTTAGCCGGGAACTTTTCTCAAAAATCTCGAAGAACAGCGGGATGATCATCATCATCAAAACGAATAATGAGAACGATGACCTAGAGTTACGTCTTACCCGATTTACGTTGTTTTAGGGGAACGGAATGGGACTATGCCTTATGGCTGAGAGGTTGAGTTTTGCATCCCTCTCGTTTCCCATTCTCCTTGAACCAAGTGCAGCGTGAATCCGCTTCGGACCTGGCGTTTCTGCGTAAAGTAGTTCGCTCGGGTCTGACGCTAGTTGCTGCTAGCTAATGACCAAACAGGAAAACCCAAATTCAGGTCGATCCTAAGTGGGAACGGCCATGATACTTCCGCTACGAGGCAGATGCGGGAAGACCTAGATCGCAAGTCCCGTAACATTCCATGGGAATGTCGGGTGGAGCTTTCTAGACATCCTTTCCGATGGACTGCTAAGACGTGTCCTGGATGATTCTAGTGGACATGTCACACAACAACAACCAAAATGGAATTGTATCCTCCTTGAACTTGGGGTAAGCCCACAACAAAAGCCATACTGATGAATTCCCATTTCATTTGGGGAATGTCAAGCGGTTGCAGTTTCCCTGGCATCATGACATGTTCGGCCTTGATACGTTGGCAAGACAAACATTCAGTGACATACTTGAGAATGTCACCTTTAAGCCTCTCCCAATGGTAGCTCTTCCTAACTGCATTAAGAGTTTTTGCATAGCCAGGATGTCCTGCGAAAGGAGAATGATAAGCTTCCCATAATATCTTCTGCTTAAGTGACTAGCTTGTTGGTATACACAGCCTTGTTCTATAGTAGACAAGCCCATTATCAATGGAAAATTCCTGATACTTAGCTTGCAACTTCTGATTCTGCTCCTTGGTAGATATTTCCTTTATCATTGTTTGGTAGGTCAAATCATGGCATGCTTCCTCTCTAGCTAGTTCAAGTATAGGGTTGTTTGGCATAGATACCTTTATAGCCAGAGATCTGGCCGTTGATGGATTCTGCAAGATTAGGGAATTTAGGAATGCCTTGCGACTGAGTGCATCAGCAACTACATTCTCCTTCCCTGGTCGGTACTTGATTTCAAAATCATATTCCCCCAAAACTTCAATCCACCGACGTTGCCTCATGTTCAGCTCGTTCTGGGTAAAAATCCATTTGAGACTCTTATGATCGGTTACTAGAGTAAACTTGTTACCCAACAAGTAGTGTCTCCAAAGCTTTAGAGCATGGATGCCAGCTAATAATTCCAGATCATGTGTGGCATAATTCTTTTCATGACTCTTCAATTTCCTTGAAGAGTATGCTACTGGATGACCTTCCTGCATAAGTACACACCCCAAGGCAAGAATGCTGGCATTAGTTACTACCTCGAACTCCTTATTGAGGTCAGGAAGTTTTAGAATAGGTGTTGATACCAAACTTTGCTTCAATTTGTCGAAGCTATTTTGTTCAGGAGTTGACCATGTAATAGAAGTCTGCTTCTTTAGTAAGTCTGTAAGAGGTGCTACAATCAAAGCATAGTTTTTGAAAAAGATCCTATACCATCCTGTAAAGCCAAGAAAGCTACGTATTTCTTTGACGGATACTGGTATTGGCCATTCAAGCACATCTCTGACTTTGGATGGGTCTACTGATATTCCTTCTGATGATACTATGAATCCCAGATATTCAATCTGATGCTTGAAGAATGCACACTTCTTCATTTTTGCATACAACTTATGGGACCTCATTGTCTCAAGGACAATCTGAAGTTGAGGTTCATGATCTTCTTCCTGTTTAGAATAGACTAAAGTGTCATCTAAGAAGACAAGCACGAAATCATCAAGATATGGTCTAAAAATATCATGCATTAATCTATTGAAGGTGGCAGGTGCATTTGTAAGCCCGAATGACATAACCAAGAACTCAAAGTGCCCATATCTTGTATTGAAGGTTGTTTTTGGAATATCTTCTTCCTTGATCCTTATTTGATAGTAACCTGACCTGAGATCAATCTTGGAGAAGATCTTTGCACCTTGAAGACGATCAAGAAGCTCATCTATTCTAGGAATAGGATACTTGTTCTTGACTGTTGATTGATTCAACCCTCGGTAATCAATACATAGTTGAAGTATCCCATCTTTCTTTTTCTGGAATAGTACTGGAGCTCCCCACGGTGAGTTGCTAGGCCGGATGTAACCCTGATCCAATAGTTGCTTGAGTTGTTCCTTCAACTCAATTGCTTCAGGTATGGACATTCTATAAGGTCTCTTTGCAGTTGGTGCAGCTCCAAGCACTAGCCTAATTTCATGATCTACTTCTCTTGGAGGCGGAAGTTCAATCAATTCCTCATGGAATACGTCAGCGTATTCCTTTAGCCAAGAAGGTCCTTCATGAGACTCTTGCTTTTGATCTAACTTGTTGAGTTTGATAAGGTAAATGGGTAATCCTTTTCTGACTCCTTTTATGATCCAAGATACTTTGGCTAATTGGATTCTTGGCACTCCTGCCTCACCTTGAGTTGTGACAAATTCCCTTTCAGAGTTTCGAAAGGAAACTTGATCCTTTCCACAGTGGATCTGGGCGTCATTAGGCTTAAGCCAATCCATCCCGAGTAGACACTCATGGATACCTAAATTCATGACTCTGAATTTAACTGAGGTTTCCTTTCCTCCCAGAAAGAATTCCACCTTAGCAGTTTGCCTGGTACAAGTTACCTCACGACCGTTTGCCAATTCCACAAGCAGGGTAGGTGCTTCTACTATGGCTATTCCTAATCTTTTTGCACATGCTGGTGAGATAAAGGAATGTGTACTACCACAATCAATCAAGGTCTTGAAACCTTTACCTTGATAGTCCGATGGTGTCTGAATCACCGAGAACTGGCGATTTGTCCCTTTCTTGTGTAAAGCGGCATGGACGGTCGCTCTTTCGAATTGTGCTTCCATAGTCGGATCTTCCTCATCTTCTTCTTCGCATCTTTGCCTATTGGCAATGCAGGCAGTTCTTCCTCTTCCACAGGTGGCAGCTCCTTCACCGTGGCCTGCACCTTAGAAAGGCGTTTGACGATGTCCCCCGCTGAGCTTGGGACATTGCCTCTTGAAGTGACCGGGTTTGTTGCAGTGGAAAAATCGGAGGTTTCAGCCATTACTTTGAGTAGGAACAAATTTGTTGACGTTATTTGTCCTTGCTTTCTTCCTTTGTCCCTAATTGTGACCTTGAACTCTCTTCACTTGAGTTCTAAATGCTCCTCTGTTCGGGTCACTATAGGACCAAGTTTTGTTACCCCTTGGTCTAGCTTGCACCTCCTGAATTATAGGCGCCGCTCGAATGAGTGCATCCTGAAGATCTGATGGACGCATAGATTCGAGACGGGTATTTACAGGTGGATTTAAGCCCGCGCAAAATTTGGACACCTGCTGCGTCGTGTCCATCTGTGGCGCATACTTTAAAAGTGAGACGAATTTAGAGTAGTATGCGTCCAGAGTGAGTCCTAGCTCTTTTAGCTCGTAGAACTCATTCATTTTCTGTGTACGATATGCAGGTGGCAAATATCTCCCCTGCACGGCTTTCTTTAACTTCTCCCAGGTAACGGACCCCTCTGAAGTCCCTTGATCCCTGCACCATTGTTTCCACCAAAGTCTGGCTTCGCCGGTGAGATTTAACTTGGCGAGCATGGCCTGATTGGTAGGTGCAGTACCAGCTGCTTCAAAGTAATCCTCCGTAGATTCAATCCAAATTTCAGCATCAGACTGAATGAATCTGCCTCTCGCGTCAAACTCGGGTGGCTTTATCTGCTTGAGGAGGAACTTCTTCTCCTGGGTCACAGCAGTACTTGATGTAGGGGGCGAATTTGGAACCTGTACCTGGGGTTGTGCCTGGATAAAAGTTTTCTTAACATTATTATATGATAATTGACGTTAGCTTATCTTTAGTTCAGCTATCTCGTAAATAATGAAGTTACTTAACTTTTTAACAACTCAAATTACTAGGGAGTTATCTTTCCTAGTTGCACATCTTAGCAAGGAAATTATTATTATTTGGCATGAGTTCATCTTTAAAGGAGGCGGAAGTTAAATGTTAGGAATTAACAAGTATAAAAATTAGATATACGAATTCATTTGAAAAGAAAATGTAAAAGGGGACTGCTGCGTCCTATCCTTAACAATTTTTCTTTGCATGATCGACTTAAAACCGAATTAACACCAAGAAGAAAAAACCTGGCTTTGAGGTGAGATATCCACATGGATACCGGGAGATGACCCTCCCGCAGCTACACCTTGGACTTTCTTCGGCGGCATCGTAGTTCGAATGTGAGATAGCCTTTTCCTTTTTCTTCTTGGAATTCCACCATCTTCTCCTTCCTTTTCTTTTATCTTTTTCCCACTCTTCCTCCTTCACTCCCTCTTTTCACTCCCTCTACTTCCCTCCCTATCTTTTATCTCACGGCTATTTCTTCCTTACGGGATACCATACGAGGCCATGATGATGAATTGGATTTTTAGGACATGGGAGTGTGTGGACACCGGCTTGGTTGATAAAACTAAGAACACAAAGCTCAACTAAGAGAGCACTTGCACAAAAAGATCTAAAAAGTGAGTAAAGGAATTAATGCAAGAGAATGGAAGTCGGCAAGGTAGCCTAAGGACAAAGTAGGCCTATGGGCGTGACTTGAATAGTCTAAAGAGCTAAGAGGGGGGAAAAAGAACAAGGGCTTAGGGGGGAATTAAAACCCGGGAGGGGGGGGAGAAGGACAAAGGTGTGAAAAGGGGGCTTAGGAAGCCACCTTGGAAGCTTCCAAGCCTTCTGAAAGCCTCACAAAGGCACGTGGGAGTTGAAGGCTTTCGACAGATGGCGGCTAAGATCAGGCTGCTGGGTCGGCAGACGAATGACGGCAGCCTCTGCAGTGCCTCCTCTCCACTCCTCCTCACGATGCACTCAGAGACTCACTCTCTCCTTCTCGATAGTATGACGGCGTACGGCTTCATGGCAGTGCTCTCCTTGTCTCCTTTGGCCTTCTCTCTGACGGCTTCGCCTCCGTTTTTTTTCCCCAGCGGCCCCCCCTGCCTCGTTTAAATATTGGAAGGGAGGGGGATCTTCCCTCCTTGCGTGTCGACACGCATGTCCTCCCTCCCTCCAAAGGCTCCACCAAGGAGCTTAGTAGCTCCTTCTATTCCCCTCCCCCCCTCCAGCTCGTCAGTCGGCTGGAGAGATAAGGCGGGAATGAAAAAAAAAATTCATTAAACTAATTCTTTTTTTTTTTGTAATGCGGAATATTACATTGTCTCCCCCTTGGAGGAATCGAGATGTCATCATCTCGAGATAAACTAGGGATATTGATGGTTGAGAGAGCTTTCATCTATCCAAGTGGCATCCTCTTCGAGATAATCTTTCCACTGGACAAGGCATTCTTTCAAGGTTCTAGATCTTAACTGTTTTTCCCTAACATCTAAGATCCTTTCCGGCCTTAGTTCAAGGACTCCTTGACTAGGCATTACAGTTTGTTGGTCATCAAGTACATGATTAGGATTGGGTACATATTTTTTCAATAGGCTGATATGGAATACATTGTGAACCTTTAGGTTCTCAGGGAGTTGCAATCTATAAGCATTGGGTCCTAGGCATTTGAGGATTTTATACAGCCCACAATACCTTGGACTTAGCTTCTTGCATTCTCCTAGGGATAGAGAACTCTTTTTAGGGCATACCCGAATGAAGACCATGTCTCCTTCTTCGAAGACTCTTTCTTGACGTTTCAAATCTGCATATGCCTTTTGTCTATCCTTGGCTGCTTGTATGTCTTGTCTTATTGACCTTATTTGATCATCCATGTCCTCCAACATTTGTCTTGAAGCTTCAACTCTTAGGGTTGGATCAGAAAAGTTTAGGGGACTTCGACAATCATGACCATACAATGCCTGGAAAGGGGTCATTTGAATGCTCTACTGGTAAGAAGCATTGTAGGCAAATTCAACTAATGGCAAGTATTGAATCCACCTCTTCAGCTCTCGACAGCAGTATGCCCTAAGCATATCCTCAATGATTTGATTTACTCGCATTGTTTGGCCATCTGTTTGCGGATGGTAGGCGGTGCTAAAACAGAGTTGAGTCCCAATAGCTTCAAAGATAGCTCTCCAGAAGTGTGATGTGAAGAGAGAGTCTCGATCACTAATGATTCTTTTAGGTAACCCATGTAGCTTGAATATCTCCTTGATAAACAATCTTGCAATGTCGGAGGCTTTATAGTTTGTCTTTACTGGAATCAGGTGTGCAACCTTGGTAAGCATGTCAACCACAACCAAAATGGAGTTGTATCCTCCTTGGACTTGGGGTAAGCCCACAACAAAATCCATACTGATGAATTCCCATTTCATTTGGGGAATGCCAAGCGGTTGCAGTTTCCCTGGCATCATGACATGTTCGGCCTTGATACGTTGGCAAGACAAACATTCAATGACATACTTGAGAACGTCACCTTTAAACCTCTCCCAATGGTAGCTCTTCCTAACTGCATTAAGAGTTTTTGCATAGCCAGGATGTCCTGCGAAAGGAGAATGATAAGCTTCCCATAATATCTTCTGCTTAAGTGATTGGCTTGTTGGTATACACAGCCTTGTTCTGTAGTAGACAAGCCCATTATCAATGGAAAATTCCTGATACTTAGCTTGCAACTTCTGATTCTACTCCTTGGTAGATATTTCCTTTATCATTGTTTGGTAGGTCAAATCATGGCATGCTTCCTCTCTAGCTAGTTCAAGTATAGGGTTGTTTGGCATAGATACCTTTGTAGCCAGAGATCTGGCCGTTGATGGATTCTGCAAGATTAGGGAATTTAGGAATGCCTTGCGACTGAGTGCATCGGCAACTACATTCTCCTTCCCTGGTCGGTACTTGATTTCAAAATCATATTCCTCCAATACTTCAATCCACCGACGTTGCCTCATGTTCAGCTCGTTCTGGGTAAAAATCCATTTGAGACTCTTATGATCGGTTACTAGAGTAAACTTGTTACCCAACAGGTAGTGTCTCCAAAGCTTTAGAGCATGGATGCCAGCTAATAATTCCAGATTATGCGTGGCATAATTCTTTTCATGACTCTTCAATTTCCTTGAAGAGTATGCTACTGGATGACCTTCTTGCATAAGTACACATCCCAAGGCAAGAATGCTGGCATCAGTTACTACCTCGAACTCCTTATTGAGGTCAGGAAGTTTTACAATAGGTGTTGATACCAAACTTTGCTTCAATTTGTCGAAGCTATTTTGCTCTCCATGTAATAGAAGTCTGCTTCTTTAGTAAATCTGTAAGAGATGCTGCAATCAAAGCATAGTTTTTGATAAAGACCCAATACCATCCTGTCAAGCCAAGAAAGCTACATATTTCTTTGACGGATACTGGTATTGGCCATTCAAGCACATCTCTGACTTTGGCTGGGTCTACTGATATTCCTTCTGATGATACTATGAATCCCAGATATTCAATCTGACGCTTGAAGAATGCACACTTCTTCATTTTTGCATACAGCTTATGGGATCTCATTGTCTCAAGGACAATCTGAAGTTGAGGTTCATGATCTTCTTCCTGTTTAGAATAGACTAAAGTGTCATCGAAGAAGACAAGCACAAAATCATCAAGATATGGTCTAAAAATATCATGCATTAATCTATTGAAGGTGGCAGATGCATTTGTAAGCCCGAATGACATAACCAAGAACTCAAAGTGCCCATATCTTGTATTGAAGGTCGTTTTTGGAATATCTTCTTCCTTGATCCTTATTTGATAGTAACCTGACCTGAGATCAATCTTGGAGAAGATCTTTGCACCTTGAAGACGATCAAGAAGCTCATCTATTCTAGGAATAGGATACTTGTTCTTGATTGTTGATTGATTCAACCCTTGGTAATCAATACATAGTCGAAGTGTCCCATCTTTCTTTTTCTGGAATAGTACTGGAGCTCCCCACGGTGAGTTGCTACGCCGGATGTAACACTGATCCAACAGTTGCTTGAGTTGTTCCTTCAACTCAATTTCTTCAAGTATGGACATTCTATAAGGTCTCTTTGCAATTGGTGCAGCTCAAGGCACTAGCCTAATTTCATGATCTACTTCTCTTGGAGGCGGAAGTTCAATCAATTCCTCAGGGAATACGTCAGCGTATTCCTTTAGCCAAGAAGGTCCTTTATGAGACTCTTGCTTTTCATCTAACTTGTTGAGTTTGATCAGGTAAACGGGTAATCCTTTTCTGACTCCTTTTATGATCCGAGATACTTTGGCTAATTGGATTCTTGGCACTCCTGCCTCACCTTGAGTTGTGACAAATTCCCTTTCAGAGTTTCGAAAGGAAACTTGATCCTTTCCACAGTGGATCTGGGCGTCATTAGGCTTAAGCCAATCCATCCCGAGTAGACACTCATGGATACCTAAATTCATGACTCTGAATTTAACTGAGGTTTTCTTTCCTCCCAGAAAGAATTCCACCTTAGCAGTTTGCCTGGTACAAGTTACCTCACGACCGTTTGCCAATTCCACAAGCAGGGTAGGTGCTTCTACTGTGGCTATTCCTAATCTTTTTGCACATGCTGGTGACATAAAGGAATGTGTACTGCCACAATCAATCAAGGTTTTGAAACCTTTACCTTGATAGTCCGACGGTGTTTGAATCACAGAGAACTGGCGATTCGGCCCTTTCTTGTGTAAAGCGGCATGGACGGTCGCTCTTTCCAATTGTGCTTCCATAGTCGGATCTTCCTCATCTTCTTCTTCGCATGTTTGCCTATTGGCAATGCAGGCAGTTCTTCCTCTTCCATAGGTGGCGGCTCCTTGACCGCGGCCTGCACCTTGGAAAGGCGTTTGACGCTGTCCCCCGCTGAGCTTGGGACATTGCCTCTTGAAGTGACCGGGTTCGTTGCAGTGGAAACGTCGGAGGCTTCGGCCATTACTTTGAGTAGGAACAAAGTTGTTGATGTTATCTGTCCTTGGTTTCTTCCTTTGTCCCTGATTGTGACCTTGAACTCTCTTCACTTGAGGTCTGAATGCTCCTTTGTTCGGGTCACTATAGGACCAAGTTTTGTTACCCCTTGGTCTAGCTTGCACCTCCTGAATTATAGGCACCGCTCGAATGAGTGCATCCTGAAGATCTGATGGACGCATAGATTCGAGACGGGTATTTACGGGTGGATTTAAGCCCGCGCAAAATTTTGACACCTGCGCGTCGTGTCCATCTGTGGCGCATACTTTAAAAGTGAGACGAATTTAGAGTAGTATGCATCCAGAGTGAGTCCTAGCTCTTTTAGCTCGTAGAACTCATTCATTTTCTGTGTACGATATGCAGGTGGCAAATATCTCCCCTGCACGGCTTTCTTTAACTTCTCCCAGGTAACGGACCCCTCTGAAGTCCCTTGATCCCTGCACCATTGTTTCCACCAAAGTCTGGCTTCGCCGGTGAGTTTTAACTTGGCGAGCATGGCCTGATTGGTAGGTGCAGTACCAGCTGCTTCAAAGTAATCCTCCGTAGATTCAATCCAAATTTCAGCATCAGACTGGACGAATCTGCCTCTCCCGTCAAACTCAGGTGGCTTTATCTGCTTGAGGAGGAACTTCTTCTCCTGGGTCACAGCAGTACTTGATGTAGTGGGTGAATTTGGAACCTGTACATGGGGTTGTACCTGGATAAAAGTTTTCTTAACATTATTATATGATAATTGACGTTAGCTTATCTTTAGTTCAGCTACCTCGTAAATAATGAAGCTACTTAACTTTTTAATAACTCTGATGCACAGCCAGATATTGATAAAACAATTCCGTTGTTGGTCGGCTCTGATACCAACTGTAATGTGTCCCCTAGTATCATCCAGGACACGTCTTAGCAGTCCATCGAAAAGGATGTCTAGAAAGCTCCACCCGACACTCCCATGGAATGTTTCGGGTTTTGCGATCTAGTTCTTCCCGCGTCTGCCATGTAGCGGAAGTATCCTGGCTGTTCCCACTTAGGATCGATCGGAATTAGGGTTTTCCTAATGGGTCATTAGCTAACAGCAACTAGCGTCAGCCCCGAGCGAACTACTTTACACAGAAACGCCAGGTCCGAAGCCGATTCACGCTACACTTAGTTCAAGGAGAATGGGAAATGAGAGGGATGCAAAGCTCAACCTCTCTGCCATAAGGCATAGTCCCATTCCGTTCCCCTAAAACAGCGTAAATCGGGTAAGACGTAACTCTAGGTCATCGTTCTCGTTATTCTTTTTTGATGATGATGATCATTCCACTGTTCTTCGAGATTTTTGAGAAAAGTTCCCGGCTAACCCGGACCACCCAACCGTAGGACGGACCCATGGCCTATCCTCCGCACTTTCCTCGGTTTGTTTTAGTTATGTAATTATCTAACACATTAATTTGACATATAACAATCAGCTTCTTTAATTAACCTTGTTAAGCACTTGTTCCTTCACGTAATCTTATCACGTGACATAGAAAAACAACATCAAGCAAGTTCTTTTAACATTTCATCATTTTATCTTTGAAATACAAGGAGTTCCGCTTGTAGGCTTTTCCATAATCTGCCCAAAGGCTGACGAGTAATCTCTAGGGATCACTATTCCAAGCTTCCGCCCGTCAACTAGTATGTGGGCCTCGAGATCCAATCCTGAGTGACGTTAGCCTCTTGTGCAGGACCGGGAAGGCGAGGGATTTACGGCCAGAGCCCCCCCTGGCACCCACGCGTCCTCCTGCTCCAAGTAGAACTCAACGGAGAGACCTCTCGCGGCGGGTTCGGTCCAAGTTCCCGGCGCGGTCAAACAACCCCCTTGGTTAGGGTCAGGCAGGCCGTCGGGGGTAACTGAAGCTGCCTCTCCCTTCAGGCCTTTAACCTGAAGTATAGGTACTTATTTAATTTGTAATTTATAATTCAAACAGAGTCCTAAAATCTCTAGCAAGCACAAACATTTCCATTAATCAACCCAGTTATATGGCAAACTGCTAAGGAAGTGTTTTTTCCTTTTTGAGTGTATCAGCACTCATTCCCAAGGTGTCTTGTAACTTGGCAAGATCTCTTACATTCCGGTGTAGGGCATACCCAACTTGGTTAACCCTAAGGTACCTTAGATATGCTAGTTTCTGGTTTACAACTTTCCTTATTTAGAAGGATATCCAAAAATACGTCTTTTTGCAAGATAACTTGCGTAAGGATCTGCCGTCCTTGATGAGGGTTTTTCCCTTTTCTCCTTGTGAATCAATCACAAAATGATTTCATACATGTTGCGCAAGTCCTGCGATGGAACAATCTATCTAGATTCGTTAAGCCGACGAATGTCAGGCCTAGGGTTTCTTCATTTAAGAACCTTAGGGACAAACCCTAGTTTCTTATCTTTATGAATTTATTGTCCCTACAGTAAGGAAAGTAGTCAAGTGTTTAGGGTATGAATGTTTCTATGTTTAGATTGGTTTAGTTAACTTTTGGAAGGTAATATTAATCGTCTTGTCACGGTTTTACTATCCTTGTGACAATTTACTTTCCCAATCAATACAGTTTAATTTGGCATGTAGCATAATGCCAAAGTGATACAAAAAGCGACAAAACTCCTTGGGACAAAAAGGCCTACCTGTGAAATTGGTGTATACACACTTTATTAGTCCCAAGTCCTCAAATAGCACGGGAAAAGTGTTAATAGAGTGTCATCCAGCAGTCCCCTTTTACATTTTCTTTCCAAATGAATTCGTATATCTAATTTTTATACTTGTTAATTCCTAACATTTAACTTCCGCCTCCTTTAAATATGAACTCATGCCAATTAACAACAATTTTCTTGCTAAGATGTGCAACTAGCAAAGATAACTCCCTAGTAATTTGAGCATTGAAGAAACCTTTCTTGAATTTAGCTATTTACCATGAATCATTGCGAAAGGGAATAAGACTAATGGTGCAAGATATAATTTCTACACTTTAGGAATATATTACTATAGTAAATGGTTAATCTTGCTTGTAATTTTATAATGCTTGATGCAATTTGAAGAAAGCTAAGTTGTATGCATTGTCATTCATAAGCTAACTCCTTCGTTTAAAAATAACTCAAACAAATATATCCTATCCTTAACAATTTTTCTTTGCATGATCGACTTAAAACCGAATTAACACCAAGAAGAAAAAACCTGGCTTTGAGGTGAGATATCCACATGGATAACGGGAGATGACACTCCCGCAGCTACACCTTGGACTTTCTTCGGCGGCATCGTAGTTCGAATGTGAGATAGCCTTTTCCTTTTTCTTCTTGGAATTCCACCGTCTTCTCCTTCCTTTTCTTTTACCTTTTTCCCACTCTTCCTCCTTCACTCCCTCTACTTCCCTCCCTATCTTTTATCTCACGGCTATTTCTTCCTTACGGGATACCATATGAGGCCATGATGATGAATTGGATTTTTAGGACGTGGGAGTGTGTGGACACCGGCTTGTTTGATAAAACAAAGAACACAAAGCTCAACTAAGAGAGCACTTGCACAAAAAGATCTAAAAAGTGAGTGAAGGAATTAATGCAAGAGAATGGAAGTCGGCAAGGTAGCCTAAGGACAAAGTAGGCCTATGGGCGTGACTTGAATAGTCTAAAGAGCTAAGAGGGGGGAAAAAGAACAAGGGCTTAGGGGGGAATTAAAACCCGGGAGGGGGGGGGAAACAAGGGCTTAGGGGGGAATTAAAACCCGGGAGGGGGGAGAAGGTGTGAAAAGGGGGCTTAGGAAGCCCCCTTGGAAGCTTCCAAGCCTTCTGGAAGCCTCACAAAGGCACGTGGGAGTTGGAGGCTTTCGGCAGATGGCGGCTAAGATCAGGTTGCTGGGCCGGCAGACGAATGACGGCAGCCTCTGCAGCGCCTCCTCTCCACTCCTCCTCACGACGCACTCAGAGACTCACTCTCTCCTTCTCGGCAGTATGACGGCGTACGGCTTCATGGCAGTGCTCTCCTTGTCTCCTTCGGCCTTCTCTCTGACGGCTCCGCCTCCATTTTTTTTCCCCAGCGCCCCCCCCCCGCCTCGTTTAAATATTGGAAGGGAGGGGGATCTTCCCTCCTTGCGTGTCGACACGCATGTCCTCCCTCCCTCCAAAGGCTCCACCAAGGAGCTTAGTAGCTCCTTCTATTCCCCTCCCCCCCTCCAGCTCGTCAGTCGGCTGGAGGGATAAGGGGGGAATTAAAAAAATTTCCATTAAACTATTTTTTTTTTTAAAAAACGCGGAATATTACACCGCCTTATTATTGAGCTAAAGTTGTCTCTATAGATGTGTATATGATGAACAGGACTCCAATTACTGCAATGCATGATGTGACCCTAGAGAAAAAGTTTACTAGCAAGAAACTAGCTTTGTCATATGTTAAGGTATTTAGATGCATTGTAAATGTATATATTCTCAATGAGCTAGGAAAGAAGTTGGATCTAAAAGATGGAAAGTATGTATTTATGGGCTATTCCTTGAGAAAAAGCATTACATGTATTATAATCCAGTTACATGCAAGCTAAGAAAGAAGTTGGATCAAAGAGCTGAAGAGTGTATATTTGTGGGCTATTTTGTTAAGCAAAAGGGTTACATGTATTATAATCCATTTGTATGCATGTTAAAGTGAGCAAAGATGTCGTGTTTGTTGATGAGATGAGTAATTGGTATGCTACTGAAGACAATTTTGGCTTACTCATACTAAGACAATATTTAAAAATAAAAATGTTGATTTTCTCTCTCTAAACTAAAACATATTGTTCGACGCAGAGTAGCCAAGACGGCAATTACACAATAACAACAGATGAAACGGGGTTGGCTCTTTTGAAGTCCAACGACGAGCTAACAAAGAAAGTTAGAGAGGAGTTACTACTACAAAAGCATGTTGAGGTTAACCCTATGTTGGGTTAACCCTTTTGTGGATTGAGCTACTACTGATGAAAAGGTATGAAGATATTTGGAAAATGAGGTCTAGAGCAAAAAAATGAGGTCTAGGTTGCTCTGTGACTCGTCAATACAATGAGGCTACACCGCCGCTACATCGTTAAAAGAGATCAATCCCCCTACTTCCCCCACTCTAAACGGAGTCCTTGAAACACTGAAAGCTTGAAGTTAGTCTTTTATCATTTGATATCATTTACCTTAAGAAAAAAGAAGAAGAAGAAACCGAGTTTCGGACAATTGTACAGAATGCTGCATGTCACGTGACACGGGCAAGTCGAGTAGTCACGTTACACGTCGCCCAAAAGCAGACACGCGTGGACCCGGAAAAGCGACTGTTGCTTTTGGGGTACGCGCAGTTGCGGCGCATTCCATTTCTTCTTGTCTGGCGGCTTCCCCACGCAAATCTGTGTGCTACTCTGGTAGCTGCATTCCTGCAACTGATCACCTGTGTGGCAGCCGCCCGGCATCTCTCTCTGCCAGCGTCTGATTCCTTCTCTCTCAGAGTAGCATTACCACTACTACTTGCTCCGCCTGGCCAACGTCTTCTCTCACACACATCAAAGCATCCTATGGAAGTGGTGGGGTTCCTTGGGCGCGGAGGATTTGGCCACGTTAGCAGGGTTAGTGACTCGACCAGCGGGATGGAGTTCGCCTGCAAAGCCTTACCGATCATGGCCGCGACCAAAGACGATGACGGGAATGACGTTCTGCGTGATAACTCCGAGGCCATCATCCATGAGGCAAGGGCCATGGACAGGCTCCTACATGACATAGTAGTGACCGAGGAGGCTGACGGATCATCGACGTCGAGGGTGCAATGTAACGGCTATCCAGGAATGGAAAGGCCGGTGGTCTGCTTCAAAGGCAGGCGTACAGGTGAGAGCATGTGCTGTCTGTTCATGGACTTGTGCAACGGCGGTAGCTGTCACAGTGCTGTAACAAATCAGCACTCCCAAATTACCAGCTCATATGAACAGTACCGTGTCATCGGATCATATTTTGAGAATTGGCGAGTTGGAATATGTAGATGGCAACAATAGCTGGACATGATTTAATGTACTTGTATCTCTGGATGTTCGTTTGTGTGCGTCGTGAAATCAGAGACATGCCTCGTTAGTTGTAGTTCATTTGTTTGCTGATTACATGAAAGGCCATTTAGATATCAAAGCCTCAAGGCACGAATTATAAATGTAAACCACATCATACTCTGTATTTTCACCAACAGTTCGTTACATAGAAAATTTATTATCTGCGTTGGATTGTGCATTGCGCGTGACTGGAAAGTTGTATGTGATTGAGTATCGATAACCCATGATCCGTGATCGACTGTAAATTAAACAGATGAACGTTTAAAGTCCCAAATCTCATATTTCCTCATGGTTGGGTATAATGGTACTTTCCTAATCCCGGGCTGGATCGTGAAACTCTTACTCTTTTTGGACGTATACTATATGCAAAGAGATGTGACTTTCCACATGGTGCACGTACGAAGACAAAGGAGAAATCATAGTCAATTATGCAAGCTAGAGAGGTCGTAGTTCTTTGAGCAACTCGTGTTAATTAATATGAGAGAGAGAGAGAGAGAGAGAGAGAGAAGGTGTAGGCCACACTAGGCATAGGCATAGACTACAAGTGCAAGTTAGACTAGGTATAGGCTACATATAGGCTTATGCATAGGCTACGCAAAGGTAAGAGTGTGGCCTAGGATTACATATAGGCTAGGCTAAGGCATAAGGTCTATATGCACAAGCTAGGGCTAGGTGATTATAAGCTAGATTGGGCTAGCAAAGGGTACACTAGGTAGAGCTAGCTATAGGCTAAGCTAGGCATAGGATATGTTAGGTGAAAGTGTAGGCTTGCCGTAGGCGAGGCTAGGCTAGGCTAGGCATAGCTATAGACTAAGCATATGCACAAGCTAGGCTAAGCTAGACCTCCACTTTGCATAGTCATTACAAGGAAATACACCTATTGATGAGTAGATAGATATATTTTATGAACTGAGAAAAGAAACTTACAATGGCATATATAGACCCATTTATATATGCATTTATAGGCTTTTCCTATAGCCATACTATTAAATTTATAGGTGAGTAACTTGCAAACAAATGAACGTTGCAATGTGTGTGTGTGTGTGTGTGTGTGCAGATAGAGAGAGTCTATGTGATATAGTGAGAGTGAGAGAAAACTCTCACATCCTCATTGACTTCATCATGGTACATATTCTCTATTGTATCACCATTATCATTATTAGCATCATTATTACTCCTCCAAGCTTCATTTTTTCCTCTTCATGTGAACCTTCTTAATTTCTTGGCCCCATCCACTTGTAGATTGCAATATTATAAATCACATGCACTTGAGCTATTTAAAATCATTTCCATCATCATGCTAGTTTTGATGACATTGACTAAATCCAAGTTATCATCAATCCTTTCATCATCATAATAGTTTTTATTCCATTGACTAAATCCAAGTTTTCATCAACCCTTGTATCCTCCTCAGTATCCTCAAAGATCACTAAGAGCATGAGAGGGTAGTGCATGCAAATCTAGGCACATTAAATGAGTGAGTTAATTAGGGTTGGTGAGTTACTGAGTAATAAAAGAAGCAAAGTTTTAGAAAAATATAGTTTGTGTAAGGAGAAGCTCCTTTATTATGGTGCCAATTGTATCGATGTTACCATCATAAGATCGATGGTAAGCTACTGTGGAACCCCAAGAAAGGAGAAGTGGAGCCTATGCGAGATAATGAAATTATCCAAGCCAATGAGGATCATCTTCGTAAACAACCAAGGAAAAGAAACAATTGGCACTCATCAATGAGCCAAGAAGTGTAACGTTGTCAAAGAGTTTATTGTTCATAATATAAATCATGAGATTCTTATGAACACAGAAGAACTTCATTGGAAGTTATATAAGGAATTTGCATACAAAATTCAGTCATTGTTACCCAACAACCAACTTAGTTACATAAGTTCTTTTGTATTTAGCATATAATTTTCAGTTGTACCATGTATATTGATGAAAAATAAGTCTATAGGAACCTATAACTTGGTCAGCTGGAAGTAATTTACAGTCTGCAGGATAAATCACATTGATTCAAGTGCAAAAACATGGTTAGAACTCAAGAAAAATGCCAAAAGTCCACTAGGTTCACGGGGGACCTGAAGTAACAGACTAATGTGACCACCAAGTGACCTGAGTAGGTCAAAAAGGGACCTGGGCTTGAGCAGGAAGCAGGCCGCATTTTTCAGCGCGAAATGTGGGCTGCACAGCCTAACTGCAACTGGGGAGAACTGAAGCCATGGTGCATGCTTTGGAGCATGCAAACTAGAGATTAATAGGAGCTGAAGATGAAGATGCAAACACGGTGAGAGCTCCAATTTTTTAGTCCATATGGTCTGACAAAAATGCATGGTATGACAATCTATAAAAGGGGAAAATCTGAAAGAAAAAGTATTCAACCTGCTCTTATGTATGTCTTCTCTCATTTTTTCTACCTTATTCATGGTCCAATGAAGCCCGACTTGTACCCAAGTACTTGAGTGACTTCGCACTACAACAAAAAGGCCTCATAGACGCACATTTAGACACGATTTTTGAAGATAGAGAAAATATTACGGGCGTGTCTATCCGCCCATCTATTTGCGCATCTACCATTTCGCATCTATAATCTCATGTATCAACGAATTTACACGCACAAATAGACGCGCAATAGATGTACATATATACGCGCATATAGACACGCTGGTAGACGCATTTTTACAAGTACTGGTAGACGCGAACGGAAAACAAAAAATGTTCTTTAAAAAAAAGATATTTAATTTCTTTTTTAAATTTGAATTATGAAGTGTGTGTATAAGCGCGTGTAGTCTGCACTATAGACACGCGTATAAATGCGAATTATCTGCAATTTAGACACGCGGATAGACGCTTAAAACAAAACTGGAAAAAAAAACTAGAGAGCATGTGGTTGCAAAGCATTT
The DNA here is from genome assembly GCF_053477565.2 of Lygodium microphyllum. Classification (NCBI taxonomy): domain Eukaryota; kingdom Viridiplantae; phylum Streptophyta; class Polypodiopsida; order Schizaeales; family Lygodiaceae; genus Lygodium; species Lygodium microphyllum. Next base: position 64,734,518 of record NC_141155.1, read on the forward strand.
TGCAACCACATGCTCTCTAGTTTTTTTTTCCCCCTCCCATACATCAGATTGTGCATTTGGGAAAAAGACAATGTATCTTACGGGCACGAGAATTGAAAATAAAAGTCCATGTATTCATTATATATCAAAAGCATTTACATGGAAAGTTTAAGTGCTTGCGACCTAAAGCGTGGCCGCAAGCAGTAGGCTCAAAGATGGATCATACATATACAAGAAAAGAAGGCCTCATGAGGAGGTATGGTGCTCCTCTACAAATCTGAAGAGGAAACATCTTCGCTAGTACCACCATGGCTACTAGCGTCGCTATCCCCCTCCTCGCTATGCTCCACATCTGGGTTCGCCTACACACACAAAAGATCAGGGTTGCTTACATAGACAAGGTGGAGAAAAAGTTATAATTAGCTATACTTTTAATATGAAAGTAAGAAAAACATATCTCCTCTAGCTGTCGAATCCTCATGGCCCGGTTGTATTGGTCCTCAGTGATGAGACCCTCCTCATAGAAGTGAAGCCATGTGGCTGTGCGGTTATGGCCTCGATGGTAACCTACCTCTCTTGGAGTAGGTATCCTACCAACGATGGTAGTCTGCAAAACATTTAGATACATACAAACAATTATGAGTCACAATATATTAGAATAAAATATATAAAGAATTGAAAGAAATATAAATTTTAAAAAACTAGAAATCAAAATATACTTACAAACTCTGCCTCCCACGACTCTCTGCCGCCCGATCCGTAATGCGACAATCCCATGGTTTCCATTTGGATCCGTCACGCCTCTGCGTGCTGGCGACTCTTCACTTTCTTTGCTGCTTTCTTCTTGGCTTTCTTCCACTCTATGTGGTGGCACATAGGTGGTTGGCTATAGGCTCCACGCCCCTCCTCCTACCTCCGCAGTGAGTCCCTGGCCCGTGTCATGAGGTGGGATCTTTTGTTGTGAAGCATATCCCTCACTTTTGTGCATCCCCAATCATCCGAGAATCGCTGACCCTCGAGATTTGGGTATCTCCTATGGACTGCCCTCAACACCTCCTGCCACAAGTCACTTTTCTGATTTTTGAAGGCAATGAAACAATCTTTATACGTCGCATGCACGACGCTCCTCATGTACGCCATTACATCCCTTCCTTCATCATCATGAAATATGCCATCAGCATCTGTAACTCTATAGTACTGGTGTACAACCTCCTCTACATGATCTACTGGTGAGGGTGATCGCTTGCCACCTCCTAGGCAACCCCCACACAAGCCTCGTCCTCCCTCTCGACTCTCCCTCCTCCCTCTCTGTCGACTACTCTCTGCCTCGCTGGACGCACGAGCTTCTGCAGATGCACGTGCTTCTGCAGATGCTTGTGCTTCAGCCGATGCACGTGGAGTACCTGCATAAGGAGTACCTGCATGTGGAGTATCTACATGTGGAGTTTGGAAAGTAGTGCCAGGAAAAGACGTCAGAGGCGTCCCAGACATGACACTGAATACCTCGTCTGCTGTGGAAGAGTGGCCAATGTGTCTGGTCATCTCTCCCATGAAGTCTTCCCTACTAGGAAAACCTCCAAAAAATGCATTGACCCCCCTGCCAAAGGAGGCCAATGTATCATTCATGCGATCCAAATCTGGGTCATTGCTAGATGAACCACGATACGACATCTGTAAAAAAAACATAGGAAAATGACAAATTTATTTGCATACAAAAAATCATATATTACCTACATTTTCAAAGAGCTTTCTTTAGACATTGAGCATAAAACTTAAGTGCTAATGCTTCTCATAAACAAGAAAACTGATAAACACAAACATGGGATTGGTCACATTCATCATTGCAAAAATATATTGTTTACTATCAGAACTGGGAGACTTGGCACGTGTATCCCCGCGTCTAAATTGCAGGTTAGGCGCGCCCTCAGACGCGCTCCAAATTCAACCTTCTGTCCAGCGCGTCTATCTTCGCATCTAAGATGCATCACAGATGTGCTGTCAGACGCACATTCCAGGTCAATGCGCATGTATAATCGCGTGTAGACTGCAGGCCAACCTTCTGTCCAGTGCGTGTATCATCGCGTGTACACTGCAGAGCACACGCGCTAGCACACGCACCCTCAGACGCTATGAGAGGAAACATTTTTCGCGTCTATATCTGCGTCTACACTGAAATGTAGACGCGCTCGGTCGACTGATTTTAGCCCGACAACCGCCATTGATGATTTACAAAATGCAATACATAATGGAGTCACAAATCCTAAATACACAGACAGAGGAGAGAGAGGAAGAGAGAAACAAAGAGAGAGAGAGAGAGAGAGAGACTCACCTTGGGTGTTTGGTGTGGCGGGTGATGGTGCTTCTTCCTTCTCCTTCTTCCTCTCCTTGGTAAGTTACCCTCCCTTGATGCTTGCTTGCTTGCTTGTTGCTTCTTCTTGTTCTCTTCTCTCTTGTTCACTCTTTCTTTCTCTCCTTGGCTTTCCTTTTTCCCTTCTTGTGCGTTTGAAATGAAAGAAGAGGTGAGTCATGAGGAGGTGAGGCATGAAGAGACTGCATGTCCGCTAAACTCAAGCTTCAGAACCGCAAAAAATGCAGGAAAGGAAAGGTACAGTTTGAAAAGAAATCATTTAAGTATGGTTTGAATTTTGACATGTGCATCTATTTTTGCGTGTATATGCACTTCTATTGTTCAGATAGACGCGAGTATAGACGCGAATATAGACCCGGAAATAGACACCAATATAGACGCGTAGGTAAACATGGATATCGACGTGCGTTTAGGCTTTATCATAATTTTTTGTTTTTAAGATCAGTTTTGTTAGTGAATTCTTATCATAAGTTTTAATGTATTTATGATGATTTTTGTGTATTTAAAATTGAGATCTTATGTAAACATATGAATGACAAATATTTTGACGCTGTCATGAATTAGGTTTAATCATGTCGACGTCGTCATCACCTAGTGCAGTGCAAGATGATGAGTCAATGAGCACATCCTCAAGTGAGGATGAAACATTGCGTCTTCATAATCGAGATGCATGGCTACGATGAATAATTAAATGCATGTGTGATCATTGTCGAGGGTATATTTTTCGAGCACGTCGAATTGAATGTCACACCTCAGCTTGTATAGAGAATGGGACCGAGAGAAATCACTGGTATTCATTGTTTTTTTTTACCACTAAGATTGCTAGTCTATGTTACGGGAATTATATATCAACGTACATGAAACTCCCTTTTGTCGTTGAGCAGGATGCGGTGCCACATCCTCAGATGCTCCCTCCCGAGCGTCGAGAGACTGCAAAACGTTGACGCGAGGAGGCAGAGTCTTCAATAAGAGTAGAGACTGACGACCATGATAGTAGCCCTCATGAAATGCCCCATCAAGTCATAGAGGATGAGATTTTGGACAACATGGTACACCATCTATTTTCGCAATCGGTTCAGGAAGAAGGTCACTCTACGAAGCCACATGATCCACTATATGTAGCATCATCTACTCCGTTGTATGAAGGTTGTACGTACTCCGTTCTTCATGCGTCCCTCGAGATACTTAACTTGCAAACAATTTTTGGATGGAATAATGTTAGTTTGGATGTGTTATTGAAGTAGGTAGCAGTTCAGTTTGGCTTATGAATCATAATATTAATTGTTCTATTTTGAAATTAGACAGAAATATATGTTGGTGGTTTTTTAACTCACTTTTAAAAATATATGTAGGTTATTATCACAAATGCTTCCAAAAGGAAATAAATTGCCAACTAAGAGAGAGCATATTATGAGATACATATTGCAATGCTTGCTACTAATTGTAAGGATTTTGTCGCTTGCCGCTAATTACTTATATCAGGCTTGTCAACTGGAGGAACTGCCATTCATTAGAGAGCAATGAAAAAGTAATTATTAACTCTATTTTTTTAATTCAATGATTCAATGTGTATTCTTAATTCTATGGTTTTTATCATGCGCACACGTGCATGCTCAAGAATCAATTTCAGGTGGTTAAATAATTATTAACTTTGGTTTTTTAATTATGTGAATTGCAATTTTAGGTGGTTAAATAATTGTGTGTCTGTTGACGCGTCTATATTAGCATATATTTGCGCGGATATATAGACGCAAAATTCGTGTCTATTTACACGCACGTTTACATGCACTTATAGACGCTATGATAGACGTGCCCGACTTTGCGTGTCTAACATGCGCGTCTATGCCTCGTTTCTGTTGTAGTGTTGGGGCAAGCAAAGGGTGAGGATTTTGAAGGTGTATGGGCTGTTATGGGTTGAAATAACAAGTCAAAAATAGGGCAGCCCACTGTTCTTGTCCTTTTTTATGAGCAAACAAGATATTTATGTGGTTGTAATAGAAGAAAATGACCTCCTTTCATCATGACTTTACTCATTAATGATTAGAGGAGCTTATTCATGAGTTTATGCACTCTTTTTGAGCTTGATTATGGGCTAGAATTTTCTATTTTAAAACAGGGCTGAAGTAAAGATTATGCTTCTTCAATGCATTTCATATACCATTGGCCCAAATCTTGAATGTATTTGAAGTCTACCAACATAATACTTGTTCCCTAGAGTTGAAATCTATCTATGTACTTGAAATAAAAGCCATTAGAGTTTGCATTTGATATTCATATTTGGATTAAGAATCTGAGTATACCATTTATGTTATGGATTATGTATCCAGAGGCATTTGATGTAATCAAGATAGAGTTATTTATTCCATTCATGTATGGTTAATACATAGAAAAAGCTTGAATTCTTCTTCCACATCTAAATCATTTCTAAAACCCGGATCTTGTTAAACCCCAATCTTTTTCCCTTTCCTGAACTTTGAATCCCATACTCCTCTTCTGCACTAAGCCCCGGTGGTAGACCTTCAACCCTTAACACGACAACAGTAGTGAACCCAACGTGAAGGTCCGCTGCGGAAGAAGAAGTCCAATGGGAGAGTCATCAAGTTCGGGAGGAGATGCCTTGCAACAGTTGATTCGTTTGATGCAAGAAAGCCAACAGCAACAATTGCAATTTCAGCAACAGTTGCAATTGCAACAACAACGGAGACAAGAAGAAGAGCGGATTGATGCTGCTGTCATTAAAGCTTTGAAGCAGTTGGGAAAGAGCTCAAGCAATTTAATGGGCAAAATGTGTCCTCTTTTATCCGCCTCTATACTGACAAGATGGTCTTCTTTGGTGTTCCTCAACATGCCTGGAGCCGTTATTTTGCCCGTCTGGCTGTTGCATGGTCTCCAGGACCAAATTCATGGTCTTTTTCAAAAAGACGCGGGATGGTCCGTGTTCAAGAAGGCTCTTCGAGAATAATTTTTTCTTGAATATTCTGGTCTTATGACAAAGAAAGTTTTCACTGAATGGGTCGAAAGGCCCAATAAGGGTCTAACCGCCACTGCTCTTCATCGAGAATTTGAAAGCAAATTTGATCAACTAGATCTTGACGATCAACAAGGTATGGAAAGCTAGAAGATTGAATTATTTCTAAAGGCTGCAGATCCTTTCCTTAAAGAGAAGCTAACTGATCGACTTGAGGATCCTGACTCTGAGATGCGATTGAAGACTGCTTGGAGTGATGTCACTAAAGCAGTTAATATGATTGCTCGAAGAGAGCGGTTGCGTCTAAGATGGGGATCAACCCCCGCAACAACTGAATCCATGAAGGAGCCTGTTTCTATTTCTCGTCCTCCTGTCTCTATGGTCGAGCAACCAAGAAATTCTGTTGTTCCGTCTCCAAAGAAGGATGTCACGGACGAGTTAATTAAAAGTATGCGGGATCTCCATCTTAATCTAACAGAGATTAATTCCAAAGTGGAAAAGCTTGATATGAAAGTGGAAGAAAGGGGACGGTCAACTGCCCAAAGGTTTGTACGAGAAGGCTTTAAAAGACGTTGTATCTGGTGTGATAGCCTGCAGCATGACAAGAGGGAGTGCGGTGCATTCCGTGAAGTGAAGCACAAAAATTAGTCTTTTGGAATGATGGTAAAATTCATGCAACTGAAATCGGGCTTCCTCTAGAGCCAAACTTCGGCAACGGTGGCATGAAGAAAAGATTGGAGGATTTGGCAACAAGAACAAACTATGAAGCTATTGATGCAGCAACCTATGGGCTGAAAATTGAGCCAACTAATGAAATTGTTAAAGCATGTAAAATTAATGCAAAATCTAAAGTATGGATGCAGGCCTTGGATCTCATGAAGCAAGGTAAGGCAACCAAAGATGATTTAACCACAGCCAGTCAATGCATCTGAGGAAGAACCGGTTGGACCGAGCTTGTTGATTCATTTTCAGCTTTTGCCCGGTTAGCTGAAATTAATAATCATGAAGCCATGATAGAAGAAAAGAGAATAAGAGATGAAGATGTTACCGGTCCTTCTTCTTCAGGGCCAACTAAATGCGTGACAAGAAGTAAACCGGACCAGCACAAGGCTACTGAAAATCTATCACCGCCGAAGCTTGATATGGGAGATGCTCCTCAAGCAAAGAAGACAGAAGGAAAAAGAAAAAGCAAACATCCTAGCTACAAGTTGCAGTCAGACATAGAGACCGCAATGGATCTTAAACGGATCCTAGAAGAAAGGATTCTTGAAAGTAGAATTGAATTTACATTAGGTAAAATTCTTAGAATTACAAAATGAGGATTTCATGATGTAATAATTGATGTAATTAAACGAAAAAGACAATATGTTGGTGAGGAAACTGAAGAATCTGTGCATGCTTTTTTGCAAGCCCTTCATGTGTATTTGTAGGATGAAGAGAAGCTGAAAACTCAAGGGATTCGATTGGAGGCAATCAAAGAATTGATTGCAGCCATAGAAGCCAAAGATGAAGACATCTATGAAGTAGAAACTGAAGAAGCCATTATGGAGGGGACTTCTCAATCTAAAGTGCAGCCCATGCTTAAGAAAGAAGCTCATCTTCACAACATGCAAGAAGAAAGTGATGCTCACTTCATTCCTAGTAGTCACTACTCCCGTACCCATTGGGCAAGGGGAACTACTGAAACCATTATTAAAATCGGTAAAAAAGAGACTCCGTGCATTGTCCTTATAGACCATGGTTCGGAGATTAATGTTATGTCAAGAAGTCTCTATGAGAATGGCCAATGGCCCATTGATGTGGACCCAGGATGGCGCATGAACTCTTTCGGTGATCTTTATGCAGCATGTCCTTATGTACAAGTTACTATTGGTAATGTAAAAGATGAATTTCATTTCTTTGTTCAAGATTCCTGCAGCTATCCTATCATTCTTGGACAACCGTTTATTTCTGAGTCTCGTTTAGAGACAAAGGCCCTTGATGATGGTTCATCATATGCTCGGATAAGAAGTAAGGATAATGACAAAGCTATCCAATTCTTGACTATATGTGTAAATCATCAGCAGAATAGGGATCTATTGAGAGATCATCCTATTCCTCCTAATGCCCAAGAATTTAAGGGTTTTCGGGTAGCGCTACTATAAGTGGAGGCTATGGTAGTGCATCGTGTCATAAAAAATAGCCTCCACATATAAAGGAGGCAAGGCCAAAAGCTGACTTGCAAATTTTACAGTCAATAATGTGGACTGTTATAAATCGTTTTCAGCCATGAATAGGGTTAAAAGAAAGTATTTGTGTCATATGGAACAACAGCTGAAGCAAATTGATGTTTTACCTAAAAATGAAGAAATTTCAGGGCTGTTGTATGGACTGAATTATAATGATACAATGGCTAAAATTTATACAGCCGTTCATACAGAAAACCAAGCTAAAAATTTGTCCATACAGGTATGTACATTGGATATGTATGACATAATTCAAGAATTTTCAGATTATGAAGCTTTTGGACAGCCAAGCAAGGATGAAGTAAGAGTAGAAACAAAGTATAAAACAATTGATAAAAAGGTCAAGCCGGTGGCTACTCCTCTACCACCTGAAAGCGAAGGACTGGCAGAAAGGGTATCCAAACAGCCAAGCCTTCGAGATCTTAAAGATATTGGTCACCAATTTACAACAAAAAGTCTAGAAAAGCTGAAAATTGGTGAAGACTCTTTCCTCTTGCCAGCTGAAAAGCAAATCTTCATGCATATGTTAAAAAATCATGGCAAAGCTTTTTCATTTCAGCCACATGAAATTGGATGTGTGGATCCAAGCATTGTGGCACCAATGCTGATTTTTACGGTCCCACATGTTCCTTGGAATCTTAAACCAATTCCGGTACCAAGGGCTCATTTTCCTAAGTTATTGGAACTTCTAAATGAAAAGATAAAAATGCGAATATTGGAGCCATCCTCAGCTCCATATTCCAACCGATGGTTTACCATGCCTAAGAAGAATGGATCTTTGCGACTCATTCAAGATTTACAGCCTGTCAATAAAGTCACTATTAGAAATGTTGGATTAGGGCCAATTGTTGATGAATTTGCTGAAGCTTTTGCAGGTAGAGCACTCTATTCCATGGGAGATTTATATTCAGGCTATGACCAATTTTAGCTTGCTTTGGAAAGCCGAGACATTACCACAATGAAGATGCCTCTTGGCTTAGTCTGCATGTGTACTCTACCTCAAGGGGCTACGAATTCAGTAGCTCACATGATGAATGCCATGCATAAAGTATTGAGGGATTATATTCCTCAATTAACTCTTCCTTTCCTTGATGATGTTCCAATCAAAGGATGTAAAGTTCATGAGAAGACTGAAGAACTCAATGAACTTGGATGTCGCAAGTTTGTTTCCGATCATATTAATGTTTGTGCTCAAATCTTGTCTAAATTAGAAGAGGTCCATCTTACTCTTTCAGGTGCAAAGTTTTTTTTTGGAGTTGAAGAAGTTCTTGGGGTAGGGCATATGTGTGGTCCATATGGCCGAAAGCCTTCTCCATCCAAGATTGATGCTATCAACAAAATGCAGGAAATATGTACAAATGTTTCAGAGGTGAGAAGATTTCTTGGTGCATGTGTCTTCTACCTTATTTGGATCTCACATTTTGCTCATGTTGCTGAAAATCTTTATCAACTGCTAAGAAAAGGCCAAAGGTTTATATGGAAAAAAGAACATACTCAAGCTATTCGAAAACGGAAGAAGTTGTTGATTTCAGCCCCCACCTTAAAGAGGGCTAATTACTCTAATGGACAGCCTATTATACTCACAATGGACACAAGTTCTATTGGAATAGGATGGGCAGTTGGTCAAGACGACCTTGAAGGCAACAGATATGTAATCCGCTTTGGAGCGAAGGTTCTTAATGAATGACAAAGAAGATATGCTCAAATTAAAAGAGAACTTTGGGGAGTAGTAATTGCATTGAAATGTGACAGGGAGTACTTCATGGGCGCACACGTAATAGTTGAAGCAGATTGCCTTCCACTCTTGGGCATGATTGCCAACTATTCCACTCTCGATATAGCTATGCTAAGATGGATAGCATATATTAAATCCTTAAATCCTGATTTGAAACATATTGCAGGAAGAGATAATCCACTTGCTGACATGCTTTCGCGTGCCAGATATAAGGATGAAGAAGAAATGATGGATGAAGAAAAATCAGAGTCTATAAATGATGCTGTAAATGTAGGTACAAATCTGAAAACAGCAAGTACAGCTGAATCTAATGATGATTCAGCAGTCAAAAATGCAGGTACAACAATAATTACAGCAACTACAACAGGTTCAGTTGCTAAAACCAATTTTACATCGGCACAAGGAAGGATGAAACAACCAAAGAAGGACATTGGGCAGCTAGTAGACAGCATGCTCAATGTTTTGTTATGGTTTGTTCACACTTTAAAGAAGAATATTATGTAGATGATTGGCTAAAAATTGGCCAATTTTTGAGCACTATGACAAAGAAGGAAGATTGGTCTAATGAAGAGTTCAAGAGAATTAAGAGAAAAGCTTATGGCTTTTTTCTTAAAGATGGTTACCTTTGGAGGCATGCGAAAAAGAAAGAATGGACGCTTGTTCGTGTCTTAGGAGACAAAAAGACTCAAAGACAGGTCAGCAAGAATTTCATGAAAGCCTATTGGCTAGTCATAGAGGCATATGGGACACTTTTACCAAAATAAAAGAAAAATTTTGGTGGCAAAACATATATAAAGACATTGAGCGTTTTGTTGAGTCTTGTCATGTTTGTCAAATGTACTCTATGGTTAAGCATAGAGATGGGCTTTAGCCTACCTATCCTTTATCCATTCACTATAGATGGGTTATTGATTTAGTAACCATGTCTACAGGAATTTGGAACATGAGATATCTAGTACTTGCTAGAGAAGATCTCACAAATCAAGTGGAAGGAAAAGCCTTGACAACAAAGTCTACTCAAGCTGTTTGTAGATTTTTACTTGAAGAAGTCTTTTGCAGGTATGGCTGTGTTGCCAAAGTAGCATGAGAATTGGATGCTGATGCGGCTCGCCATTTCTTTGCTCAATTGGGAATTAAGCTATCTCTTACTTCAGCCTACAACCCTAAAGGCAATGGTAAGAGCGAAAGAGGACATCAACCAATTCTTAAAGCTTTAGCAAAATCTTGCAAAGGAAAGATAAGGGAATGGCCTAGAATGCTACCATTTGCATTATGGGCTGATAGAACTACTCATAGTGCAGTAACAGGTTATATGCCGACTGAACTAATATATGGACAGCCACCTATTATGCCTATTGAGGAGTCCATTGTCACATGGAGTATGTTACCTTGGGATGAAGGCATGAATAGAGAAGAATTGCTGACTCTGCGCATAAGGCAACTTGAAAGAAGGCCAGAAGATGTCAAGACAACCATTGAAAGGCTAAAAACAATAAGATTAAAGAATAAGAAGAGGTTTGACAAGCATCATCGACTTTGTCCAAGAGCTATTCAAGAGAATGATTGGGTACTTGTCTATGATAGCAGCCTGGACAATTAATATAGTGCTCATAGAAAGTTAGCCAAATGATGGTTTGGACCATATGTTATAAAAGTAGTACATAATAATGCTACTTACTCTTTGGCTGAAAAGGATGGGACCATGATAAAAGTACCAATAGCCAGGAAACGAATCAAGCTCTTCAAAAGAAGAGAATCTTCAACTTATGAGCTTGATGACTTAGATATGAGCCCTCTACTTGAAGACAAGCAGGAAGAAAAAGACTTAGAGGATGAAGATGAAGATATATCAGAAGAAGACCCTCCTTAACCTGTAATCTTATGAAATGGCACATGCCAGAGGATGTGCAGGTTAGGAGGGGGTGAATGTCAAAGAGTTTATTATTCATAATATAAATCATGGGATTGTTATGAACACAGAAGAACTTCACTTGAAGTTATATAAGGAATTTACATACAAAATTTAGTCATTGTTACCCAATAACCAACTTAGTTACATAAGTTCTTTTGTATTTAACATATAATATTCAGTTGTACCATGTATATTGATGAAAAATAAGTCTATGGGAACCTACAACTTGGTCAGCTGGAAGTAATTTACAATCTGCAGGATAAATCACATTGATTCAAGTGCAAAAATATGGCTAGAACTCAAGAAAAATGCCAAAAGTCCACTAGGTTCACGGGGGACCTGAAGTAACAAACTAATGTGACCAGCAAGTGACCTAAGTAGGTCAAAAAGTGACTTGGGCCTGAGCAAGAAGCAGCCCGCATTTTTCGACGCAAAATGCGGTGTCGTGCTGCTGCGCATCCGAGCTGTAAACACCTCCATTTTTGTTGTGCATCTGTGTTATCTTTTTGCGTGGGTTTCATTGTGTGTGATTCTGCATTATCTACCTGTCCTTTCAGTACCCGCATCCAATGTACATACTCCACTTGTGTCTTTGTGTTTGTGTGTGTTTCAGTTTGTATGCATGTTGTATGTGTGACAGAAAAATATGAAAAACTGATGCGAAAGAGTAATATTATGTTGTCAATTACAATGATGAATTCCAAGAAAAGTGCAGGATATCGTGGAATTGAAGGAAGGCTCGGGAATTCGTTGTGGATGCTGCGATGAAGTGGTTAGCTGTTCATCATTTGAAGCTCATGCTGAATGTTGAGATGGAGGGAGATCTTGTTCTTTGTGATGAATGCCGAGGATCATAACACATAGAATGTGCTGGTCTATCCTGCATACCGGAGGGAGATTGGTTCTGTTCTCTCTGTCAAAATAATCTTGGGGGAGATAAGAGACAAGTGTCTAGAACAAGTGTAAAGAGTTGGGTTAGGCTTCCTGTTTTGAAAGTTGGAGGGAAAGATAAAAAGCTTTGCGTTCTCAAAATAGCCTTACCAATGCTATGTTGAGATTAGGGGGGCGGTCTGCCTGTTTGACATGGAAAATTTTGAAAATTTACGGAGGCGCGGAGACTACAGTCACTATTCTTGGATACGCCCTGTTTTCCCCGGACCACCATAGCCTATCTTTGGCTCTGGCAATTTTTGGAGCCGCATGCAGTTGCAACGCCTGTCCTTGGATGAGAGGAGGCCTCGGATGATTCTTCAGCTTCTCTTTTTCAAAAGTTCAATGGTCTGATGGATCAAACTAAATATCAATGTCATCATACATCTCTCCTTCCTCGGCATCCGGCAGCACGACATAGTTCTCATCCTCTTCCCCAATTCCATCCACTTCCCTGTTGTTTTCTTCACCAGCATCGCCCTCGGTGCCATCGCCACCACCGTTAACCCCATCAACATCCCCACCGAGGACTCGAAGGCCAAGCGCATCGTCACCGTCCCAGAGCTCCTTCACAAGGTTATAGAGTTTGGCTGGCCCATCATCCTCATCAATGAGGAGAAACACCATGTTGATGCTCAACCGCAAGTCAAATTGGTCACAGATGATGTCCGGGCAGCTGTCTCATACCATGTCCCTACATTTAACATCAAGCAAACCGACTGTGCTACGTTACTCTACTCCTCTGGCACAACCAGGGCCAGCAAAGGTGTTGTCTTGTCTTATCGCAACTTTATTGCTGCAGCTTTGATGATCAACGCGGATGCAGATTTGCATGATGAGAGGGATCTTTCCTTTTTTTGTGTATCAACCCATGTTCCATGTGTATGGCTTGTCAGTAATTGTGTTTGGTCAGCTTCATAGGGGTAATTCCATCATAACTATGCCCAAGTTTGATTTCCTTCAGTAGCTGAAAACGAAGCTTGGAGGAGACATGGAGGGATCTTCATCAATAATTGGAGGAGGTTGAGTCAACTGTGGAACATTGAGTCCAAAAGGGCAGGAAGACTGCAGATACTATACAAAGGATTAAGGAAGACCGGTGCACTACTTTCCTATGATTCTAATCTAAGAATACCTTTGTGGCCCTCGATTGATGCAGCAAAGCAGGGAATCCTGAGTGTCTGGGACAGAAACTAGAGGCAGAGTCAGTGAAGATTCGACAGAGGAGTATGATACTGCTGCCTTAGATTCCATGGAGACAGAACTCCAATGAATGGGGGTCTGAACTCAACTCGTAGACCAAAGCGGGCACATTCACCTGATTTGATTCAGCACTCGAAAAGAAATGCTACTTACCATGAGAAGAAGCATTTACCACCTTCAAGAGTGAATGCACCGAGGCGATTGTTGCAGTCAGTTGTGCGAGAGGCTGTAACAGGTGTCTCTAAGAGATCAAAACATGTGAACCGCCTAGGGTCAATTGTATCTACTAACATTGAGTACTCAGAGAGTGCCAGTGTACATCAGCCTGTTCGCATGCAGGAGGCTTAGCTTGTTCATGTACAAGATCCTCTTGCCATTCGACAAGGTAGAAGAGCTAAACCAGCTATAATGATGGCCATGAAAGCAGCTGCCGCTGCAGGAGAGAATGTTATAAGAGCAAGGAAGAAGTAAGTTCATCTTGAAACAAGCAAGAAGAGGGTGCACCATCAGATCTTCAAGGAAAGATTAAACAATCTGAAAACATTACTGAAGATGATGAAGAGAAACGAGGCCTGGAAGATGCTTTTGCTTTGATTAAGGATGATGCAACAGCAGAGGGGACTGGTGCTTCTTTGACCCAAGAACAAAAACCGGATATCAACCTGGCTACTCAAATAGTTATGGAATCGATCATGGAATTAGCTGGTCAACCTATGGCAGTTTCTGCCATATAAGAGACAACTAGCGTAACAGAACCTCAGACTTCTGTGGGTGCCCTTGCAGATGAAGAAAGAGGAATCAAAACAGGAGTGTCTAGTAATTTGTCATCACCGTTTTGCCTAACCTGGGAGCCTTGCATAACGAGGATAATACAACTAAGTCTTGAATTCGGTTGAATTCCTTGGTACCCTGAACGGCAAGCTCTTATGTTTATTGTCATTTATTTTGACTTCATATCCATAAATCTTCAACACTGGTCTATGAAAAGAGCTTTATCAAAACTTTGTAGCTGACGGACGCTTAGCCTAAGCAAATTCCTGCACAAGCTGGATATTCAAAATGAATATTCATGGATCTCTTGTAATTTGCTTGACAAGCAATATAGTGATCTTTGACATAAAAAATTGAGATCTTCTTGTTAGCTTCTTTCCTTGCAGTATCTTGAACCCCATGTTCTATAGCTCTTACACGAACTCTACGACATTTCTGCTGAACCCAATGTGAAAGTTGTGCGTCAATTTTCAGCAAGATGGGAGACTCGCAAGAAGAGATGACATATGACAATGTCATGAAGCACCTGTTTCAGTCATTTACAACCTATATGCAGCAGCAAGCTCACGCGAAACGTGATAGTGATGCCATGGATGCCTTGAAAGCTGTCCAACAGGAGATGAAGCAGTTCAACGGCCAACAAGTTTCAACTTACCTGCATTTGTATGAAGAAAAGATGAAGTTTTTTAAGGTTTCTCAAGATGTTTGGAGCCACTACTTCTTGCGGATCATGGTGCGCACTCTTGAAGTCCGAATTTCAGAAATTCAAGGAACACATGTTGGTTGGGCAGAGTTTAAGAAGGCATTAAAAGATGAATACTTCCTGGAGGATACAGGTCTTATGAACTGCAGAAATTTCTTAGCATGGGTTTCTATGCCTAATAAAGGACTTTCAGTTACCACCCTTCTACGAGAGTTTGAGAGCCGCTATGATCAGTTGGATGGAACTGAGCAGCAAGCTTTGGAGATGCAAAAAGTGGAATTATTTTTGCAAGCTGCTGATGCTGATTTACAGGAAAAGTTGGATGATCTTTTGGAAGATCAAGCTACCGATTCAGGTTTAAAGACCGAGTGGAGACATGTCATTGATGCTGTGAATGCTCTTGTTAAGAAGCAGCGCAGGAGAGTACGATTGCATTGTAATACATGATCTATTTCTGAAAAATCCTTGGAGGCCTCTACTTCTACCCCTGCTGCAAGTTTTATGCCTAAGCCTACTCCTCCTGTTGTAAATCCACCAGTTCCTGCTGCTCCAGTGCCCTTATCCGTAGATGATGTTATTAAAGGCTTGGCAGATTTGACGATAGAGGCAGTCAAAGCTGAAGTTGGGAAGTTAAAAGAGCAACTTATATCAGTACACCCCTGCTGTAGCACCTGCTCCAACGACTGCTTTTCCAACTGACCAAAGAAAAGGGAGACGATGTATTTGGTGTGATAGTACAGAGCACCAACACTGCAGAGATTGTGATGCTTTTTAGGAAGCGCGTAAGAAGAACGTAGTGTTTTGGGGACAAGATGGGAAGATATGGCTGACAGAGACTAGTGCTCCTCTTGACACAAACTTTGGTAAGGGAGGCATGAAGAAGCTCATTGATGATATGGCTACGCGATCAGCTTATGTGAGTGTTAGAGGAGATGCTTCAGCTTATGGAGTCCAGCTTGAGCAGAAATCAGATGGAGACTCAGCCTTATGGTCCTCTGCCTTGGAGATAGCGAGAAGAGGGAAAGTTCAGGCATCCACTATGACTTGTGTGGGCTCTAGCATCCGAGGAGAACTGTGATGGGATTCTCTTGTTGACAGGTATTCTATTTTTTCTTATATGGCGAAAACATAGGGTTTAGATGCCATGGTTGAGGAAAAGAGAAGAAGAGATGAGGAGGGTCTCAGCACCTCCAAAAAGACTGGAGGGGGTGACTTTGTTTCACCACCTGTTACAGCTCCACCTATGATGAGTTCTCCAGCTCAATCAGGTCCTAAACAACCTATGGGAGACAAGCAGATGAAAGAAAAGAGACAACCAAGAAAGGAGCCACGATTCAAGCTCTTGTCAGACCTTGATATGCAGATGGATATGAATAAGATTTTTCATGAAAGAATTTTGAATAGTGAAGTCACTTTTACTGTTGGAGAAGCTCTTGGGATTGCTAGAAGAGAAATACAGGATCAGATGCAGGATCTTTTGTGGAGGAAACGACATGCGATGGAAGGACCTGCTTTACAGGAATTATGGCATGGAGCTCTTGGGGAAGAGCAAGATGATGCAGTGATGGTTGAGAATGCTTCTGTCAATCCGCAGTTGGAGAAAATAGTTCAGCCTATGCAGTATGAAGCTGATGATACCCCTATCCTCATTCCTCGCAGCCATTTTTCACGCAGTCATTGGGCTAGAGCAACCACTGAGACGGTGGTAAGGATTGGAGAGAAACAGATTCCTTTGGTCGCTTTAGTCGATCATGGTTCCGAGATTAATCTTATTGTTTGAGGTGTTTATGAGAGTGGCAAGTGGCCTATGGATGCAGAACATGGCTGGCGCATGAGAGCAGCCAATAATACTTCTGGTGATATGTATGCTGCTTGTCCGATCATCAGAATTTCTATTGGTAATGTTGAAGAGGATTATCATTGCTTTGTTCAGGATTCTTGCTCTTATCCGATTATTCTTGGACAGCCTTTCATTACAGAAGCAAGAATGGAGATAAAAGTGATGGATGACGGCTCAGCCTATACACGGATACGCAGTAAGGATGGTATGCGAGCTGTTCAGTTTATGACTGTTGGAGTAAATCATCCGCGAAACAGGGACTCCTTGCATGAGGCACCACTACCTGCGAAGGAGTTGGATTTTCATTAGGTACCGCTGTCTTGCGAGACGCTAGTGGTACGGAGCGGAGAAAAGAGGAGATCTTGCCTCCTGGCAGCCAGTCTTTCTCCACTAATTTTGTTGGTTTTTCTTCAGATAGTTCAGTGAGTTATCAAAAAATTTCAGATTTGTCTAGAGCTGCTAGGCAGTACATTGGTCGTAAGGAGAAAGAGTTGAAGACTGCAAGTATTTTGCAAGTAGAAGAGCATGTAGATGGGCTGTATGAAGGGATGTCTTATGCGGATACATTGTCTGAGATGGGAACTATGCTGAAAACTAATGTATGTAAGGGTTCAAAGATTATACCTGTGCAAACCTTGGATATGTCTCAGGAAATTTCTGATTTTATGCTGAAAACAGAGTTAGAGGCTTAGAAAACTCAGCAAACTGAATCTATGGCTAATCTTGATCAGCTTTCAGAGTTGCAGAGGGCTGAAGCCTTTCAGCCAGCAGAGTTAAATGCTAGAAAAATTCAGCATATGGAGTATGAGGCTCCATCATGGCAATCCACAGAGCAGAGGGCTGAAACCTTTCAGCCAATAGATTTTAATGCTGAAACATTTCAGCATACAGAGTTTCAGGCTGCACCCATGCAGTCCATAAAGCAAAGGGCTGAAATCTTTCAGCCAACAGAGTTGAGAGTTGCTGAAAGTTTGCAGAAATTGTAGCAAGAAAAAGAGTGCCTGACTGATGCCAAGGTTGACACGAAGTATAAAACAGTTGATAAGAAGGTTAAGCCAGTTGCAGGGCCGCTTCCTCCTAATAGTGATGAGCAGATAGAAAAAGCTATGAAGTAGCCTATGTTGAGAGATCGTGCAAATATTGGACATAAATTTACATCTGAAACTCTTGTAGAATTGAAGATTGGAAATGATGATTTCTTGCTTCCAGTGAAAAAAGAATGTTTTAGAGAGATGCTTGGACGTCATGGTAAGGCATTTGCTTTCTTTCCTCATGAAATTGGCTGCATTAGTCCCAAATTGGTTGCGCCTATGGTCATCTTCATTGTCCCTCATGTGCCATGGAATATACGTCCTATACATGTGCCTAGAGCACACTTGCCAAAGCTAATAGAGTTGCTAAATGAGAAGATTAAGATGGGAATTTTGGAACCCTCTTCTGCACCCTATTCTAACAGGTGGTTTACTGTACCAAAGAAGAATGGTACCTTGAGATTTATTCAGGATATGCAGCCCGTGAATAGAGTGACAATCAGGAATGTGGGAATAGGTCCAGTTGTGGATGAGTTTGCTGAGGCTTTTGCAGGACGAGCCATCTATTCCCTAGGTGACTTGTATTCTGGTTATGATCAGTTTCAGCTTGCCTTGGAAAGTAGGGATATTACTACTATGCGGACACCTATTGGTCTTGTGAGGATATGTACCTTGACTCAAGGTTCCACCAACTCAGTTGCTCATATGATGAATGCTATGCATAGAGTTCTACGAGACTATATTCCGTAGTATACCATGCCTTTCCTAGATGATGTGCCTATTAAGGGTTGTGCAGAAGAAGAAAAGAATGAGAGTCTTGATTTGCGAGGATGTAGACAGTTTGTGGCTGAATACTTGGTTGCTTGTGAGCAAATATTGACACGATTAGAAGAGGTGAATTTGACTCTTTCAGGGCTGAAATTTGTCTTTGGTGTTAATGAAGTCATCATAGTTGTGCATATGGTTGGTTATTATGGCAGGAAGCCTTCACCTGCAAAGGTGGATGCCATAAGTAGGATTGCAGAGTATTGCTCGACTACTTCAGAGGTGCGGAGATTTGTGGGAGCTTGTGTATTTTACATGATTTGGATTCCTCATTTTTCTCACATAGCAGATGTTCTCTATCAGCTGCTTCGAAAGGGGCAGAAATTTCATTGGGATGAGAAGCATTCGAAAGCCATGTGTAAACTCAAGAAGCTGTTGCAGTCAGCTCCTACTCTTCGCAAGGCAGATTATCAGTGTGGATGGCCAATCATGTTGACAGTTGATACTAGCCCTATTGGCATAGGATGGGCCGTGGGACAGGATGATGCTGATGGAAACAGATATGCAATCTGCTTTGGAGCTAAAGTTCTTAAGAGCGATAGAGGAGATATCCACAGATTAGAAGAGAATTGTGGGGAGTAGTCACTGCACTGAAGTGTGATAAAGGGTAATTTATTGGTGCTTTAGTTGTTGTGGAAACAAATTATTTGCCTTTGCTTGGCATGATTACTAGCTGTTCGACTCCAGATATAGCGATGCTTCGGTGGATTTCCTACATAAAATCATTGAATCCAGAATTTCGACACATAGCAGGAAAAGATAATCCAGTTGCTGACATGCTATCTAGAGCGAGATATGAGGATGAGGAGTCAGTGCTTGCAGAAGATGATGAGACAAAGTTTGCAGCTTCTGTCCTTGTTCATGATTGTCATGTATTTACTGTTGAAGCCTTTACTGAAGAACTCTATGTTTACGGGTGGCTGCAAGTTGGACAGTATCTAAGTTCATTGACTCGAAGAGCTGATTGGATAGATGATGAATTCAAGAAAATCAGAAGAAAGGCTTATGGGTATTTCTTGAAAGATGGTTTTCTTTGGAAGCATCCAAAGAAGAGAGGTGGCCTACCCTTGAGAGTAGTTTGTGAGGTAGCGATGTAGATACAGATTATGCAAGAGTTTCATGAGAGTTCTTGAGCTGGTCATAGAGGTGTGTGGGCTACCTATGAGAAAATCAAAGAAAGATACTGGTGGAAAGGGATGTATAAAGATGTTTCCCACTTTGTGGAGACTTGCAGGGACTGTCAGCTTTATTCTTTAGTGCGTCATCGTGATGAGTTTCATCCAACCTATCCGCTATGTATGCATTATAAATGGGTGGTTGACTTGGTTACTTTGCCAGTGGGACTTTGGCAGATGAGATATCTTATCTTGGCTAGGGAGGATCTTACAAACTATGTTGAAGGCAGATCTTTGCCGATGAAGACCACCACTACAGTTTGTAAATTCTTGTTGGAAGAGATATTTTGCAGGTATGGATGTATAGGCAAGATTACAGCTGATCGTGGAGAGCTAGATGCAAACGAAGCTAGAGAATTTTTCTCACGGCTTGGGATTAAGTTGGCTCTTACTACTGCCTATAATCCAGAGGGAAATGGCAAGAGCAAAAGAGGACATCTGCCGATAGTTAAGGCATTGGCAAAAGCTTGTAGAGGTCGGATTGGAGATTGGCCGAGATTACTACCTTTTGCATTGTGGGAAGACCGCTCTACACATAGCGCGACTATTGGATATATGCCTGTAGAGTTGATGTATGGGCAAAAACCTATCATGCCTACAGAAACATGTGCTCTCACGTGGAGTGCTCTTCCATGGCATGAGAATTTATCAAGGGAGGAGCTTCTAGCTCTTCGGATTCGTCAACTAGAGTGAAGGGCAGAAGATGTGCAGCTAGCAGTTGATTATTTGAAGGTAGCCCGACTCAAAACAAGGACAGGTTTGATTTGAGGCATCGCTTGAGGCCTAGAGCTATAAAAGAAGGAGATTGGGTTCTAGTCTACGACAGTAGTCTAGAGAATCAGCATAGTAGCATGAGAAAAATGGTTCAAAGATGGTTTGGACCGTATGAGGTGAAACAGGTTTTTGACAATGCTACCTATGAGTTGGCTGAATTGGATGGGACGGTATTGAGGGTGCCCATTGCTAGAAAACGAGTCAAGATTTTCAAGAGAAGAGAAGATGAAGAGTATGCACTTGAAGCATTGGCAGAAGAAGAGTAGGTAGAAGAAAGTCTAGCAGAAGAAGCAGAGAATATGGATGATGAAGCTGATGGAGAAATAGGTCTGCCAGAAACTGATGAAGGAGTGGACCTGTTTGTGGACTTGGATGATCCTGGATAGTTGGCTCATCCGGAGGATGCGCAGGTTTAGAGGGGGTGGATGTCGTGTTGCTACGCATCCGAGCTGTAAACACCTTTCGCATGCGTTTCATTGTGTGTGATTGCTGCATTATCTACCCGTCCTTTCAGTACCCGCATCCAATGTACATACTCCACTTGTGTCTTTGTGTTTGTGTGTGTTTCAGTTTGTATGCATGTTGTATGTGTGACAGAAAAATATGAAAAATTGATGCGAAAGAGTAATATTATGTTGTCAATTACAATAATGAATTCCAAGAAAAGTGCAGGATATCGTGGAATTGAAGGAAGGCTCGAGAATTCGTTGTGGATGCTGCGATGAAGTGGTTAGCTGTTCATCATTTGAAGCTCATGCTGAATGTGGAGATGGGGGGAGATCTTGTTCTTTGTGATGGATGCCCAGGAGCATAACACATAGAATGTGCTGGTCTATCCTGCATACTGGAGGGAGATTGGTTATGTTCTCTCTGTCAAAACAATCTTGGGGGAGATAAGAGACAAGTGTCTAGAACAAGTGTAAAGAGGTGGGTTAGGCTTCTTGTTTTAAAAGTTGGAGGGAAAGATAAAAAGCTTTGCATTCTCAAAATAGCCTTACCAATGCTATGTTGAGATTGGGGGGGGGTCTGCCCGTCTCACATGGAAAATTTTGGAAATTTACGGAGGCGCGGAGACCACAGTCACTATTCTTGGATACGCCCTGTTTTCCCCGGACCACCATAGCCTATCTTTGGCTCTGGCAATTTTTGGAGCCGCATGCAGTTGCAACGCCTGTCCTTGGATGAGAGGAGGCCTCGGATGATTCTTCAGCTTCTCTTTTTCAAAAGTTCAATGGTCTGATGGATCAAACTAAATATCAATGTCATCATACATCTCTCCTTCCTCGGCATCCGGCAGCACGACGTAGTTCTCATCCTCTTCCCCAATTCCATCCACTTCCCTGTCGTCTTCTTCACTAGCATCACCCTCGGTGCCATCGCCACCACCGTTAACCCCATCAACACCCCCGCCAAGGACTCGAAGGTCAAGTGCATCATCACCGTCCCAGAGCTCCTTCACAAGGTTACAGAGTCTGGTTGGCCCATCATCCTCATCAATGAGGAGAAACACCATGTTGATACTCAACCGCAAGTCAAATTGCTCACAGATTGTAATATTTCCGTTTGAAATATTACTAGACCAACCTCCCGCACATCGTAAATTCGTGAAAAGATTATCTCCATTTCCGGTAGTTGATTTATGATCGTACGCGAGAAAAGGAGTACTCCGCATTGGTAAATAAGGACCGAGGTATCATGACCTCTCCACTGGCAAAACGGAACCAAGGTTTAAAAACCCGTGTAACCATAGGTAAACTCCCTCTTGGGAGGAGGTCAAGAGGATAATGTTGGGATAAAATTGTTGCAATTTATTTTTTTAATTTAAAGAAAAATATTTACCTTCCCCCAGCCGATGCGTGGCTGAGGGAAGGGGATGGGCTATTATGGCAATTGAAGAGGTGGAGGGGAAGAGGCCATGCGAGGGGCCACGTAGGGGGGAGGTCCTCTCTCCCCCCAAACTATAAAAAGGAGGGAAAAAAAAATGCTACGAGGGGCTGCCGTGGAGAGCCGCGCCATTTTTCTGGCCATGAGAGAGGGTGAAGATGGACAAAAAGGAGGGAGTACAGGCCGCCATCGTCGTGAGTAGAGGGAGCGTGAAGAGGCTACCAAAGAAGGAGGAGAGAGGCCGTGTAGCCTGTAGAAGACGTCCTAAAGGAGGGGAAGCTAAGTGCTACGTGGGAGGAGAAGGAAGTTGAGCCGTCGTGCTGTAGAAGGATCCACCACCAATTTGTGAAGGGCCGCCACTTGTACCGGAGGTCGCTGCTGCCATCGCCGAGACGCCACCAGCTGCCGACTGAATTCGCTGATGTCATCCCCTTGACGACTGCCATCGAGGCCTTCTAATCACCGTCATCCACGTAACCATTATTCTCCCTCTTCCCATGTCTGCACGCTTTAGAAGCTTCATAGAAGCTTCTTTAGGAAGCTTCTAAGGGGGCTTCCCTAAGCCCCCTTCCCACCAATCACCTATAAGCCTCCTAGGCTTGAGATTTAAAGCCCCCTTCCCACTACATTTCCCCCATAACCCCATCCCTATCAACCCCCCCCCCCCCCCGAGGTCTTTGTAGAGAACAAGAGGGTTCCTTAACGCCCTTTCACACAGATCCTCCATAAGTCCATTTTTCCCCTGGCTTTGAAGAGGAAGCCTATAAGGCCATTTCTACCAAATCTACCATAAGCCCCCTAGGGCCAGATTTAAAGTCTCCACTCCTGCAAGGTCCATCACAAGATCCCTTTCACGAACCCTCTCTTTTTCCGAAAGAAAGAAGGCCCAAGCTCCGAATCCTAAGGCCTTCCATAAGCTCCAAATCCCATAGGCCCAAGTCTCACAGGCCCGCCTTTTAAAGATCCGAAGTTCCACGAAGGTATCTCCTGCGTACGAGGGAGAAGGGCAAGATCTTGAGGCTGCATACCAAGGCGAGTAAATTTATAGACCGCGAAGGCAAACCGGAAGCCAAAATCACGCCTACAATGGACCCTAAAAAGTCACAAGACACGCCTGCGGGAGGATCTTCTCCTAGTATTTACGTGGATATTTCCCGGAGTCCACAAGTCCAGGTTTTATCTATTTGGATTCCACACAAAAGTATTGAATTAGTCACGATAACTTCATCGATTAGGAAGCACTCATGCATGTTCAAATTCAACTAGTCAAGTTAAATGCAATTGGAAAATGAATTGGCTATTTGAACATTTACTAGAATTAGCTCAAGATATGAAAAATGATCATTGGTACATTCAATGGAATGAATGAAAAGAACATAAGGTGTCTATACATTTTTAGGACCTTACCAGTAAGTTTCCTTTTGTGCATTCAAAAGTGACAAGCCTAGGACAACTGTTGCCTCATTACAAGGTTGAAATTATTGAGGTACACCTTTTACTAGGCATGGAAAGATTAATGGCATGTCACATTTTTAGATAAATCTTCTTGGTAATGATTCATTAAGGAAGTCGTTATCACCCGTAGGAAATAGCAAAGCATGGAAATAATTCTAAGGGCTGCATTAAATAGGTTAACTCTAGCTTCAATTGGCATGAATCTCATTTAACTACGTGTAGTTAGGAAAGGATTGCATGTTGCACATTCATCATACGTAAGAACTTCATTCATCAAGAGATGTAGTTAGGGAAAGGTTTCATGGTTCATTAAGCATGAAATCTTAAAAAGCTTAGAAAAAGAATTGTGAGCATGATTCGTGAATGCAAGTCCTAGTTGGATCAATGGAAGTTATGCCGAAATTTAACATGCCTTTTGGCCTTAACAAGAAAAGTTAGGGATTGTGAATCTAGTCGTACGTAGAAGCAATGAATCGTGTGCTTACGTAAATTGTGACAAAAATGCAACTAGTTTTCCCCTTTTAGATCAAGTAAACATCTCTAGGAATGGTTCGTCCTTATCGTAAGACAAGTAAACTCGAATACCTAAATCACTTAAACCGCAAAGTATTCGCATAGGATGGTTCAATCGATACAATAAATCCTCCAAGTGCTAACTAGGGTTTAGCACGTTAAGGACTTGACCTAGTTTCACACTTGTTGCCAAGTCGAAACCCTCATACCCAAAGGTCCTACCCACATTCACGGAATGTAGGGACAATTGGACAGGCTTGCAAGAAACGATCTAAGGTTTCTACCCTAAGGGTCACTCGTTCAAATTATGAAACTCGGATTGAGTTGGAATTCCTAGGACCGTGGTCAGCCTAGTGTAATTAGGAATGGGTTGGGTAAGAAGACACCCTAAACCCTGCTTCTCGTCTGGAGATAAGCCGTTCAATGGGTGAAATGATCTCATGGAATAGATGCGACACTTGTGCAATAAGTTGCAACGTCGCATAGACTTGTGGTTAGTTCACAAGAGAGTTTTGCCATTTCTTGAAATGAGGTTGGCAAGTTCTTGCGCAAGTTTAACTTGCAAGAGGATGAGTAGTCATCCTGTTATATCACATTTCTTGGGAAAAATTGCCAAGTAAAGGGAAGTTAGGTATTTGCTTGGAAGCAAATGATCAATCAATAAATTAAAGTGACATGGTCGCCAGGATTTGCTGTTAATAAAACCTAAGGTATTGGTTAAGTTGGGTTAACAGGGTATGGCCCTAACCCAAGGACAAAAGGGTGAACAAACAAACCCTTGGGGATCTTGCCAAGTCGCAATTGATCCCGGATCGAATGCTGAATGCATTCGGAGAGAAGGATTCACTCCTTGAAAGTTGGCCAAATAAACGACCACCACTGGAATTGATTGTGCTTGTGACAGTTTAGAAAGCATTGCCTGCCTGAACCTAACCAAGGGGGTTGTTGACTGCGCCGGGAACGTGGACCGAACCCGCCGCGAGAGGTCTTTCCGTTGAGCTCTACTTGGAGCAGGAGGACGCTTGGGTGCCAGGGGGGCTCTGGCTGTAAATCCCTCGCCTTCCGGGTCCTGCACAAGAGGCTAACGTGACTCGGGATTGGATCTCGAGGCCCGCATACTAGTCTACGGGCAGAAGCTTGGAATAGTGATCCCTGGCGGATTACTGGATAGCCTTCGGGCGGATTATGGACAAGCCTACGGGCGGAACTCCTTGTATTTCAAAGATAAAATGATGAAATGATAATAAAGAATTTGGCTGATATTGTTTTTCTATGTCACGTGATAAGATTACGTGAAGGAACCAGTGCTTAACAGGAGTAATTAAAGAAGTTGATTGTTATATGTCAAATTAATGTGTTAGATAATTACATAACTAAAACAAACTGAGGAAAGTGCGGAGGATGGGCCATGGGTCCGTCCTACGGTTGGGTGGTCCCGGTTAGCTGGGAACTTTTCTCAAAAATCTCGAAGAACAGTGGGAGGATCATCGAAAGCAATGACCTAGAATTATGTTTTACCCAATTTACGCTATTTTAGGGGAACGGAATGGGACTATGCCTTATGGCAGAGAGGTTGAGTTTTGCATCCCTCTCATTTCCCATTCTCCTTGAACCAAGTGCAGCGTGAATCCGCTTCGGACCTGGCGTTTCTGCGTAAAGTAGTTCGCTCGGGTCTAACGCTAGTTGCTGCTAGCTAATGACCAAACAGGAAAACCCAAATTCAGGCCGATCCTAAGTGGGAACGGCTAGGATACTTCCGCTACGTGGCAGACGCGGGAAGACCTAGATCGCAAGTCCCGTAACATTCCATGGGAGTGCCGGGTGGAGCTTTCTAGACATCCTTTCCGATGGACTGCTAAGACGTGTCCGGGATGATTCTAGTGGACACGTTACACAGATGATGTCCGGGCAGCTGTCTCATACCATGTCCCCGCATTTAACATCAAGCAAACTGACTGTGCTGCGTTACTCTACTCCTCTGGCACAACCGGGGCCAGCAAAGGTGTTGTCCTGTCTTATCGCAACTTTATCGCTGCAGCTTTGATGATCAATGTGGATGCAGATTTGCATGATGAGAGGGATCTTTCCTTTTTTTGTGTATCAACCCATGTTCCATGTGTATGGCTTGTCAGTAATTGTGTTTGGTCAGCTTCAAAGGGGCAATTCCATCATCACTATGTCCAAGTTTGATTTCCTTCAGTAGCTGAAAACGAAGCTTGGAGGAGATATGGAGGGATCTTCATCGATAATTGGAGGAGGTTGAATGAACTGTGGAACATTGAGTCCAGAAGGGCAGGAAGACTGCAGATACTATACAAAGGATTAAGGAAGACCGGTGCACTACTTTCTTACAATCCTAATCTAAGAATACCTTTGTGGCCCTTGATTGATGCAGCAAAGCAAGGAATCTTGAGTGTCTGGGACAGAAACTAGAGGCAGAGTCAGTGAAGATTCGACAGAGAAGTATGATACTGCTGCCTCAGATTCTATGGAGAAAGAACTCTAATGAATAGGGGTCTAAACTCAACTCATAGGCCAAAGCGGGCACATTCACCTGATTTGATTCAGCACTCAAAAAGAAATGCTACTTACCATGAGAAGAAGCATTTACCACCTTCAAGAGTGAATGCACCGAGGCGGTTGTTGCAGCCAGTTGTGCGAGAGGCTGTAACAGGTGTCTCTAAGAGATCAAAACCTGTGAACCGCCTATGGTCAATTGTATCTACTAACATTGAGTACTCAGAGAGTGCCAGTGTACATCAGTCTGTTCGCATGTAGGAGGCTCAGCCTGTTCCTGTACAAGATCCTCTTGCCATTCGACAATGTAAAAGAGCTAAACCAGCTATAATGATGGCCATGAAAGCAGCTGCAGCTACAGCAGAGAACGTTATAAGAGCAAGGAAGAAGTGAGTTCATCTTCAAACAAGCAAGAAGAGGGTGCACCATCAGATCTTCAAGGAAAGATTAAACAGTCTGAAAACATTACTGAAGAGGATGAACCGAAATGCTTTTGCTTTGATTAAGGATGATGCAACAGTAGAGGGGATTGGTGCTTCTTTGACCCAAGAACAGAAACCGGATATCAACCTGGCTACTCAAATAGTTATGGAATCGATCATGGAATCTGCTGGTCAACCTGTGGCGGTTTCTTCCATATAAGAGACAACTAGCGTAACAGAACCTCAGACTTCTGTGGGTGCCCTTGCAGATGAAGAAAGAGGAATCAAAACAAGAGTGTGTAGTAATTTGTCATCACCATTTTTCCTAACCTGGGAGCCTTGCATAACGAGGATAATACAACTAAGTCTTGAATTCGGTTGAATTCCTTGGTACCCTGAACAGCAAGCTCTTATGCTTTATTGTAATTTATTTTGACTTCATATCCATAAATCTTCAACACTGGTCTATGAAAAGAGCTTTATCAAAACTTTGTAGCTGACGGATGCTTAGCCTAAACAAATTCATGCACAAGCTGGATATTCAGAATTAATATTCATGGATCTCTTGTAATTTACTTGACAAGCAATATAGTGATCTTTGACATAAAAAATTGAGATCTTCTTGTTAGCTTGTTTCCTTGATGTATCTTGAACCCCGTGTTTTGGAGCTCTTACACGAACTCTACGATATCGGGTTGCACAGCCTGACTACAACTGGACAGAACTGAAGCTATGGTGCATGCTTTGGAGCATGCAAACTGGAGATTAACAAGAGCTGAAGATGAAGATGCAAACACGGTGAGAGCTCCACTTATCTGTCCATTTGGTCTGATGAAAATTCATGGTATGACAGTCTATAAAAGGGGAAAATCTGAAAGAGAAAGTATTCAGCCTGCTCTTATGTACGTCTTCTCTCATTTTGTCTACCTTATTCATGGTCCAATGAAGCTCGTACTTGTACCCAAGTACTTTAGTGACTTTGCGGCAAGCAAAGGGTGAGGATTTTGAAGGTGTATGGGCTGTTATGGGCTGAAATAACCAGTCATAAACATGGCAGTCCACTGTTCTTGTCCTTTTTATGAGCAAACAAGAGATTTATGTGGTTGTAATAGAAGAAAATGACCTTCTTTCATCAGGACTTTACTCATTAATGATTAGAGGAGCTTATTCATGAGTTTATGCACTCTTTTTGAGCTTGATTATGGGCTGGAATTTTTTGTTTTAAAACATGGTTCAAGTAAAGATTATGCTTCTTCAATGCATTTCATGTACCATTGGCCCAAATCTTGAATGTATTTGAAGTCTACCAACATAATTCCGTCTCGACAGGGATTATTCGGGTCACTTCCTCATACACATACGTGTTCAGCTTGACCTTCCAACCTTCGACATGTAAAGTTGTGTTTAGGTGAGCCTCAACAAGATGAACAGCTTCACGATCTTCAGGTCCTCCAAGCACTTGATTCTCTTTAGGTTGGTTTGAAGGTACGCAAATCGGTGGGTAGCTATATAATAGATTCTTGAATCACCCGTCCATCTCCATTCCACGTACAGAGGTGATGGATTGTAGATGCGGTCTAGGATATTCATCATATCGATCCTCAATCGATAATCCAAGGCATCCATCGTGGTCATAAACATGACGTGGAACACTATGAATCTGTTCCATGCTTCATGACTCTGCAAGACGGCATCGATAAGTAAGGAAATGTTCTTAACAGCAACATTTTCTTTACTTCTTCTTATTAAGTTTTCTTATAAAGACAGATCCTTTGTTGGTTTGCTCTAATACCAATAGTAACGTGTCCACCTATTCGCTTGTAGGACACATCTCAGCAGCCCATCGGAAAGAGGGTCTAGAAAGCTCCACCCGGCACTCCCATGGAATGTTATAGGGTTTGCGATCTAGGTCTTTCCGAGTCTGCCACGTAGCGGAAGTATTCCGGCCATTCCCACTTAGGACCGACCTAAATCATGGTTTTCCTAATGATCAAGTTCCTAGAGAGTAACTAGCATCAAACCCTAGACGAACTACTTTACGCAGAAACGTTAGGGTTGAAGCGGATTCATGCTACACTTGGTTCAAAGAGAATGGGAAACGAGATGGATGCAAAGCTCTACCTCTTTGCCCATAAGGCATAGTCCCATTCCGTTCCCCTAAAACATCATAAATCGAGATTCTAGTAACATAAACTCTAGCTCAGCGTTGCGTGCTGTTCATTTGCTTCGAGAATGGTTCCTTGCTATCCATTTCGCTTGAGAAAAGTTCCCTGCCAACCGGGACCAGCCATCCGTAGGATGGACCCATGGCCACATCCACCGCACTTTTCTCAAGTTTGCTTTAGTTGTCTAATTACTTACCGCATTTAGTTGGACACGTATAAAACAGCTTCCTTAATTAGCCAATTAGTCGCTGGTTCCTTCACGTAATCTTAGTACTTAACATAGAAAAACAATGTCAAAAAAGTTCCTTTACATCAGTTGATCTTATTTATCTTTGGAATACATCATATAATCCAGCACATAGGCTAATCCATAATCCGCCTGTTGAGTGTTGAAATGACTTGTTTTTTGGCTGATTTTTGTTGTTTTTGAGAGCTGAATGGTTGATTTTTTTTGGGATGATTGGTTGGTCTAGAAGTGGTTTAAGAGTGTTTTGGATGATAATGATTGTGTTTTGGAAGATCATGATGTTTGTTGATGGTTCTATGATATTCTGATAAGTTCTGATAGGTTCTGTATACCTTCTGTTTTGTTCTGTTTTGGTCTGTTTTGGTCTGTTTTGTTCTGATTATCTTCTGTAAGGAGGGATGGAGTATTGATTGATGAAGAATGAGATATTGTGAAAGCTTAGTGAATGGTTTGTGAGAGTTTGAAATGGTTTGAGAATGAGTGATGTGGTTTTGATGACCTTCTGTAACCTTCTGTAGGTCTTCTGTAGAGCTTCTGCTTCTGTTCTGTTTCTGTTGTGTTCTGTACTGTAGCTGTTCTCGTACTGTTCTGTAGACTGTTCTGTATGCTTCTGTAAGTGTTTTGTGGAATGTATGTGTGACTTTGGGGAAAGTTTTCTAGCCTTGGAAAGAGGTGAATACAAGTGCAAAAGAGCTGAAAGAAGTGGAAGAAGAAGCTGCTGAAGACTCAAGTGAAGACTAGAGTGAAGTGACAGTAGTGAGCTGTGAAGAGACACTGTAGTGGCTCTGGTAACCCTTCATATCAGACATACCTCTTGGGAGGGGTATCCACGACCTAAGAAGGATTATTGAGTGATTTTTGAGAGATTGTAGTGAGGATATGATGTATTATTGATGGAGAGAGAGAGAAAGAGTCAGAGATAGCCAATTCTACTCAAACAGAGTGATTGTATATGAGAGATTGAGAGAGAAGACTATGAAGATATTGAAGATGAATAATATGTGATGTATTTCCATTCAAAGATGGTGTACTTCTTTGCTTTCTTTGTTCCATTGATGGATTTTATGAGGATGTTGAAGAATATGGTTGATTCTATTAAAAACCGTGGGAGATTTACATGATGCTGCATGAAGATTTGTTGTGCCTGGTGTTCTTTTCTTCATTATGATCCTATGAAACATGATAAACAAGCTTGTTGATGTTACAAGATAGATTTTCTTGCAAGAGAATTCCCTTTTCCTTGGTGTTCCTCTCGGGGCTCCATGTTTTTGGTGCGCAGCCGGGGAAACTTGCCATCAACAAGCACCAAAAGAGGCTGAAAATGAAGGAATTGGCATTGCCAAGAAGAGAAGAATTCAATGGATGTTTGTAAAGTTCCTTCTTCCACTGAAGAGTTGGAATTCCTCATAATCAAAGCCACTTTCCACAAGAAGTTCATCCCACAATGGCGGAAACACATCACCATCATGATGTATGCTCTATGTGGTGGACAGTTTCCTCTTCCTATTGAAGCAGCAGAAACTTGCATCTTGGTGGCAAACTGTTTGGGAACAAACTGAAGAACAGAAACAGAGAGAATGACCATCCATGGAAGATTTGGCATTCATTGAGAAGTTTCCAGACAACATCAAGTGGGAGATTGTGAAGAAGCTTCAGGAGTCTTGGTCTGTAGAGGTTCACAGGGACAAGAAGGAAAAGAGTTGGAATTTGTTCGTGGATGCTCAACAGCAAGATACATGGGATGCTTGGTGTACTGATAATCTTCTGTTGGTTCAATTAGCAACCCACTGGAAGTTGGTAGACAGAGTGTTTTTCACAACATACACTGTTGAAACCATCAGAAGATGGCATTACTATGATGATGGCACCACCACAATGCTCAGACGTATGCATTTTGACACCTTCAGAACCGAATACCTTCCTCTGTGCAGTGGCATGAAAGCAGAATTTAGGGACGTTGAGAGGAAAGAAGTAGAAGAAATGTTGGCAAGAGAGTCCTCTAGAGACTGAAGCCTTCTGTTAACCCTCTGTGGAGCACTAACAACATAGTGGAGTCAACCCCCTGATGAATGACGCAATAAAAAGGCAAGCGTTGGAACGAGTCCAGAGGTACGTGAGAAGAGAGAAAGCAAGAATCAGAGCCGAGAGCAAGCTCGTAGCAGAAGCTGCCTTTGACGCCCTTGCGGAACTCTTTACAGAAGTCCCAATGGCACATCAAGCCCTTCCTCCTCCTGCTGGAGGTCCACTTCCAAGCCAGATCCGTCCTAGAAATATTGATGACAGGCCAGCGAATGTAGTCCCATTGCCAGTTTTTAAGGGAGAGTACAATGAAGACCCCGATCTTCATGTAGCAGAGTTTATGGTAGCGTGTGTGACTAACAATGCCAGAACCCCTGAGCATTGGTTGGCAATATTCCCCGCCACTTTCAAGGGCGCGGCGTTTCAGTGGTATGAGAGACAAGCAGCAGGAACTTTTGGCACATGGGACGACCTGAAGTTGGCCTTCCTCACTAAATTCAGGCGTGAAGGTTTTGAAGAGCGGATGAGAGAGGAATTTATGAACCTAAGTCAGTCCTCTGGAGAAAGAGTAGAAGCCTATGTCTCACGAATGGAATCCATCCTGAAGAGATGGACTAACCATAATCTAGATGATGGCATTCAAAAGGGGGTATTTCTCAGAGGATTACAACCAGAAGTCCGTAAGTTTGTGGAGCTACAAAGACCAGCCACCCTGCAAGCTCCAACAGAAGGTGCAAGACTGTACGATGAAGTGGAAGCTAGATTAGCAATGAATACAGGAAGAGGAGCCCTACCTCCTCTGGTGCCAGGAATGATGTACCCACCAAATGCAGTCCCAGGGACTGTTCCCTACCCCTACCAACAGATCCCCTCGGTATCACAGTACAGTGCACCAAATTTACAGTGGCCACAATCCATGCCTCAAATGATGGTTCCACCACAACAACCATGGTCTCAACCAATTTCCTCAATGCCAAATCAGCAGCAACAGTGGAACCCTACCAACTGGAGTCAACAGCCAACAGTTCAAACAGGAGCACTGAATCAGAACCAGAACAGAGACCCCTCTGTACCAGCCCAACCCATTTATGCAGTGATTACAGAGACTCCTCAAAACCCTCCTGCCAGTACGTCCGGAGGAGAAAGCTTGAAGGATTATTTATCCAACTCAGTTGCAAACATTAAGAAGGAGTTGATGGATGTGATTACAGAACAACTACAGACGTTGAAAGTGAATACCGCTAGCATATCCAACGTTGCAGGAGCAGGAAGAGATGTGATGCGGTCAAATACTTGGTGTGGTAAGTGTCATCAAGCAGGCCATTTAGCCACTGAATGTACACGGAAACCAACCATCCCTGGAGCCTTCTGTTCCTACTGTTTACGGAAGAATCATACAGAGGACATTTGCTCTCTGAAGGAGATGCATGATAGGAGAAAAAAGGAAGAAGACGCAAGATTTAACTTGCTGGAATCCAAAATGACAACACAGGATATTGGACCCAAGCCTAGAGAGTTTGGTCCTAATTTCGGACCCAGAAGATTTCCTTCTCAAAGTTACAGAGGAAGACAGTCTAGCGGTGGTCAGAGATCAGAAGTGGAGTGTTACAGATGCGGAGAAAAGGGCCACATCTCACCAAATTGTCCAAATCCTCGAAGGTCAGTGGATTACAAGCCCTTATGCAGTCGATGCAAAGGAGAAGGCCACACTGCAAAAGACTGTCCAAGCCCAGCCCCAGTGAAAAACAGTGCTACTGATAGTCCAGCCAAGGCCCAAGAGCCTACCTCCAATTTGGTGGAATTGGAAGTTGCTGCCATCACGCGTGCAAAGCAGAAGGAACCACCTATACAGAAAGAAAATAACCCTCCTGCCAGAACAGTGAAGTTCAATCTTCCACCAAAAGAACAGAACAGAACAGAGCCTAACAGTGCCGTACAGAGCCCTACAGTGCCACAGAGAGTTACAGAGACAGTTACAGAGACAGGACCAGAGGTCCAGGATACAGAAGAGGAGGAAGTGCCACAAGTGGCAGAAGAAGTTCCTATAATTCCTCTGATGGAAGGAAGAGGGAAAATGAAAATGGGTGTTGCCCCATTCCCTAATCGGTTAGAGAAGCCAGTGGATCCTATTAAGGAATACGATCTGGTCAGAGATCTAGATACCTTTAAACCAAACCTCACATTCCGACAATTATTGATGTTGTCTCCCAATTGCCGAAAAAGGTTCAAAAGTATACTGACAAAAAGACGTGGTTTAAGGATTGCTCCCTCAACAGCAACAAAGTCCAACAAGGCTCCAGAACCTGTAAAAGAAGTGGATGTGGCTAATGCTTTCCTAGATCCGGGTACTCCAGAGACTGGCGCGTGGATAGAAGGCTGCTTCATTGCAAATGCACTGATTGATGGAGGCTCATCAGTGAACATTATGACGGATGTGACGATGAAGGATCTAGGCCTACAAGGTGTGCAACCCACCCAATGGCTCATCAGACTGGCGGATCAGAGTAGAATCAAGCCTTTGGGCATTCTTCCATATGTGAAGACTACAGTGGCTGGAAAAGATTATTGGTTGACCTATTTGGTGGTGAAGCCAAACTCTTATGGTACATCCTATCCTCTGTTACTGGGCAGACCATGGCTTTTTGAAGCCCGAGCAAGGACGGATTGGTTTAACGGAACTTTGACCTTGGGTAGAGGACCCAACAAAGTGGTGCTGAAACTGTATGGTTCTCAAAAAGGACATGGATCCACCTCCTTGGAATTATCTTCTGACTCCCCTAACGAGGCTACAGATGGAACATCAGCAGATGAAGATGCTGTCAAACAGATACTTCCCAAGAAAACAGTGGCACATTCCTTAACAGTGGATACTGTAAGCCGAATTCCAAAAGAGGCTAAGCCATTATCAATGGGTGAATACTTTCTGCCTGAACCAGGAATGACTTCTGAAATCACTTCTGACAGTGAGATAGAAGCATGGATGTACTGCTCTCCCTGTTACATGGTCACAGCAGAAGCAGAAGCAGAGACAGAGGCAGGAGAGGAAACAGAGAATCTGTTCTTCTGTTACAGAGCTCCTACAGAGATAGAAGCAGAGACAGAAGCAGAAGCAGAGACAGAAGCAGACGCAGAGACAGAGATAGAAGAGGATGAATATGATATGGACGAAGAAGGTGATGAAAGTGAGCCAGAAGAGTCTATCCCACCTGAAGAGGATACATTTGAGGAAGAAGTTCCAGAAGCATCAGAAGCCGATGAGCTCATGCTATGGGACAGAATGATGATGGTACCATTTGGTCTGGTAAATGGATCTTCTCATATGCAAAACCTTTATAAGAAATGGATTAAGAAGAGCAAGCCGTCTTTTAGCAGTGGCTCATGCCGTCCTAACCTATCCTTGCCAAAGAAAGATGATGATGATGCACCGTGCCAACAAGCACCAATCCAACTAACCCAACAAGCATCAGAGGGTCCCTGTTATGTGACGTTCCTGGATGTATCATCAGAAGATGAGTCTTCAAGCCAAGAGGTAATTACTCTTGAAACCAAACCCGAAACAGCTTTAATCCCATTCCAATATCTTAAAGAGCAACCTAAGTCTCCACCAAAAGAAGAAATTGGTTCTAGTGGGACATCAGAAGAGGATACCATTCCCTTGAAGGAGTCGGATCTCTACCCAGAAGCAGTCCGCGGGACCTTCATCCGTGAAGTAGAAGGTGAAACGCAGTTAACCTTTGTGGATGCTGAAGGCACTGAACGCCACTTGAAGGTGGGTAGCAGTCTCCCAGAAGAGGAGTTGTCAACCTTGTACAACTTGTTGAAAGAAAATTTGGACGTGTTTGCGTGGTCCTACAAAGACCTAAAGGGGATTGATCCCACAATATGTCAACATCATATTGACTTAGAGCCTGATGCCAAGCCAGTACGGCAACGACAGAGGCGAATGAACCCGAATTATTCCACATTGGTGAAAGCGGAGCTGCTGAAGCTTCTAGAAGCCGAGTTCATCTATCCAGTGGCAAATAGTGAATGGGTTTCACCCATCGTGGTTGTACCCAAGAAGAATGGCAAATTGCGAATATGTGTGGATTTTCGAAAGCTTAATTCCAAGACAAAGAAGAATCACTTTCCTATCCCTTTCACAGACCAACTGTTGGACACAGTGGGAGGACATGAGCTTTATTCCCTTCTGGATGGATTCAGTGGATACAACCAAGTCCAAATCGCAGAAGAAGACCAATCCAAAACAACCTTCACCACAGAATGGGGGACCTACGCTTACCGAGTGATGCCATTTGGGCTCTGCAATGCCCCTGCTACTTTCCAACGAGTCATGATGGCTGCATTTCAAAATCATCTACACGACTTCATTGAGGTATATTTGGATGACTTCTGTGTCTATAGTTTGATCCGTGAACATTGGGAGCACCTGGAGCAATGCTTTGACCGATGCCGGGAGTATGGGATTTCCCTCAACCCCGACAAATGCATCTTTGGGGTTTCTTCTGGAGTTCTGTTGGGCCACATTGTCTCTGCACAAGGGATATCAACAGACCCTGCAAAGATCGAAAAGATTGCAGCTCTGGCAGCACCCACCAACCTCAAACAGTTGAGGGGATTCCTAGGCCATGTGGGTTACTACAGAAGGTTCATAGCCCATTTTGCGACAAAGGCAACCTCCTTGCACAAGCTCCTGAGGAAAGATGCAGAGTTTACTTGGACAGAAGAATGTGACAAAGCCTTCCACACTCTGAAGCAGTGTCTGATAGAGGCACCCATTCTGCAACCTCCTGATTGGACGAAAGAGTTCCACGTACACACTGATGCATCAATTGAAGGATTAGGTGCTGTCCTCTGCCAAAAGGGCTCCTCAAAGTTGGATCAACTGATCTATTACGTAAGCCGAAAAGTCACTGATAGGGAACGGAACTATACAGTGACCGAGCTGGAGTGCTTGGCAATGGTGTTTGCCCTGGAGAAGTTTCGACATTACCTCCTATCTACCCACTTTAAATTTTATGTGGATCATGAGGCCCTGTCCTTCTTGATGAACAAAGCAGATGTGAAAGGATGAATGATGAGATGGCTCCTTCTATTCCAGGAGTTCGACTTTGAGGTGATTACTAAGCCTGGTCGTTCCCATGTTCTGGCTGATCATCAGTCGCGTATCCCACAAACTGCAGACGAGGAGCAGGATGATCCAGACCTCCCTGATGCTTCCTTATTCTTAGTAGAAACTGTCACTCCCTGGTATGCAGACATTGCCAATCTGTTGGCAACCCAACAGTACCCTCCTGGTATTTCTAGTCGGGCAAGGAAGAAGCTCATGCTAGAATCAGCCCCCTACACCCTGCTAGGCGGTGCACTGTACAAGAAAGGCAAAGATGAAGTGCTCAGAAGATGTGTTGCAGGAGACGAGATTGGGATTATTTTGAAGGCTTGCCACGACGAGCCATGTGGAGGTCACTTTGCAGGAGAAGCTACAGCTAGGAAGGCTCTGCTAGCAGGATATTGGTGGCCTACCATCCACAAAGATTCCTATGATTATTGTAAAAGATGTGATGCTTGTCAAAGAATGGGGAAACCCACGAGGACAAGTGCCATGCCATTGCAACCTATCCTTCCTTTGAAGCCGTTTGAGAAGTGGGGCATTGACTTCGTAGGTCCAATCGACCCTCCTACCAGAAGGAAACAGAACCGATACATCCTCGTATGTACAGATTATGTCACAAAGTGGTGTGAAGCTAAAGCCCTAAAGCGTGACGATGGTAACAGTGTGGCCCTGTTCATGTACGAGAATATCATCACCCGTTTTGGCAGTCCCTTAGAGTTGGTAAGTGATAGAGGCACGCATTTCCTCAACAAAGTCATGGAAGAGTTGACAGAGTTGTATAAGATCCGCCATCGCAAGTCCACTCCTTATTACCCTAGAGCCAACGGCCAAGTCGAAGTCACCAATCGCATCCTCTGCTCGATTCTGACAAGAACAATTGCTGCACATTGTCGTGATTGGGACGATTGACTTACAGAGGCCCTCTGGGCGTACAGAACCTCCCATAAAGCAGCAACGGGACAGACACCTTTCCAGCTGGTGTATGGAACAGAAGCTGTTTTTCCTGTTGAACTGGAACTACCCTCTTTGAGAGTGGCGATCAAAGAGCGTTTGGGGGATGACGATTCACTGCAACGCCGTCTCCTGCATTTGGAATGTTTGGACGAAATTCGCAGGATGGCTTTACAGTGCATGGAAGCCACGCAAGCTCGACGTAAGGCTTACCATGACAGCTTCATCAAGCACAAGGAGTTCAAAGAAGGTGATTTGGTCCTAGCCTATGATTCACGATTTGGCAAGTTTCCTGGCAAGCTCCAACAGCGGTGGATGGGCCCCTATAAGGTACTTGCAGTCAACCCTAATGGTTCTGTCCAAGTGCAGACCGTTGATGCCTCTGATGATCCCTTTCTGATCAATGGATATCGCCTGAAGAAGTACTTCCCTCCTTGGGGATCTTGACAATTACGGACACTTGATCCTTCCCCTCGTTGGCACGGCACTGTACTTCTTATGATGCTACTTTTGATAGCCATTCTTCAATCACTTCTGATGAAGAGGGTGCAACCCTCTGTCCCCTCCAAACCCCCTTCCAGTCTTGATTTCTTATCCTCTATTTTCCACCAGCGACAGTGGCGAGGTTGGTCTTGACACATGGTTTTTCTACCATTCCCTTGCTCAATTTGCAAAAAAGAAAAAAAAGAAAAAAAAACAAAAAAAAAAACAAAACATATCGGTCATGGGAGAAAATGACTTAGGTCCCTGTCATGCCAACCTATTCTTCGAGAAAAGGTGGAAACACCCTCGGGAATAGGGGAAAACAAGAAAAAGAAAAAGAAAAAGAAAAAATAAACAAGAAAAACAAATTTGTTATGAGAGAAAAGGAAGCAATTCCCTGTCATAGCGGGCCTCGTTCCAAGAAAAGGTGGTAAACACCCTTGGGCGGGAAGTTGGCTGTGGAAAAGGTGGTAACACCCAGCAGTCCAGAAAGTGGATTCATTAATTGATATCCCTAGGATCCAATTCCGACGCTGCCTCCCTTGGTACGCTGTGTCCTGGGTCTCTTTGCAAAGTGACTACCTGTCCTCTAGCAGACGATATGTTCCTGTCCAATACAATGTTCGATTTGATGGCTACCTCCCTGGGTACGCCTCTTCAACAACTGATGACGCGATCTTCATCAACAACCCCTTGAGTGATGTGAGCTTTCATCCTAACCGGATGGGGAAGTGAGTATGGTTGCCCTTTGTATCTATCCACAGAGCGTGAGACAGAGGGTGGGTTGAGTGTGACTGGAGTTTCTTCAATCAATTACCGAAAGGCGAGATTGAGGGACGTTACGACACTTGGAGTCAGGTATGTTCCCATTTCCCTATGCACCCACGGGATGGGTCTTTACCGTCATCACAAGACACAACACCCTGTTCTGTACACTGCACTGTAAGGCTCCCTTGCCTTCCTCCTTGCACTTATGCCAGATGGGTTGGATGCACTAATGCACCATCAACTGTGCACCCTGGCATACCCCTTCTGCACCATTCCCCCTTATCGATTTCTCAACCGGGGATGAGATATGGGGTTCCATCATTCTTCCTTGAGTGATATTAGTCATGGGGCGAGTGACTGTTCTTTCATTTCATTTGAGTGACTGTGAGTTGAGTGTAGTATTCCTCATCATCGACGAATTTCCTATGATTCCTTCCATCAGCTACCTCCATGGGTGCTGTGGCGTGGTCCCTGCCATGACGGACGTGTGCGTTGTAAAGATGCCTTGGTCCCTCCAGCGCCGACAACAACACTGGACGTGCCATCGATACTCAACCTTGATTCTTGACGAAATGGGCTAAGTTCTTCTAACCCTACACTTTGGTTTTTTCGTGCCGGTCATGTTTTAAGTGTGGGGAAGTTAGTGGATGGTCTGTGGCGTGGTCCTAGGTCCCTAATGCTCGGTTAACCCTATCCGTTAAGGTCTTAAGTGTGGGGACGCGTCCCTGCGCGTCTACATTGCATACCCTTCTGCATATGCCTCAACTTGTTCATGCATATATGCCATGCCTTGCTTTTACCCTAATGGGATCCCTTCCCACCCACCCGGTTATGTTCCACCCACCCTTGGAGCTATTTCCTTGCAGTTTTCCTTCATTCCCTGATTTTGAGGTCCTGCCATGTGAATGCATCCTACGTTCACCAAAGTCCCAATCCAACCTTATAGCCCTGTTCCCCCCATTGAACTGATCCATTTTCCTTTTTACCTACCCCTATTCCGGTGCACGGTTTTTGAGTTATTAATTTTTGAAGCATTTTGCACAATTTAGCCGGTTTTCCATGTGAACGCGCTTTTCTTGCTTCGGAACCGTGACCTGACGTCATAGCCCTGACAACCGCTTTTCCCCTAACATTTTTCCTTTTTATTCCGCATCATTCCGCTACATGGTTTGTCCGTTATTAATT
Organism: Lygodium microphyllum; assembly: GCF_053477565.2. Lineage (NCBI taxonomy): Eukaryota > Viridiplantae > Streptophyta > Polypodiopsida > Schizaeales > Lygodiaceae > Lygodium > Lygodium microphyllum. The sequence continues at coordinate 64,774,679 of NC_141155.1, forward strand.
TTCCAGGTTTTTAAAACTTTTTCGTGTGTATTTTTGACATTTTTCCATGTGAACCTGCCCTATTTGCATCGGAATTCCAAATTGATTTGAGAGCCGTGTCTCCTGTGCCTTCCCCTACCTTTTTCCTTTTTCCTCCACCCTTTTTCAACTTCCGGATTTTTACTTATTAAATTTTAAATGACTTTTCGGGAGTATTTTTGGAGTTTTTCACATGTGAACCCCTCCTATTCCCGCCGGAACTGCGGTTTAACGTGATAACCCTGTGCCACTCCTTTCTGTGGACATTTTTCCTTCTTACTGCATGTCATTCCGGTGAATGGTTTGTTCGATATTAATTTCCGATCCCATTTTCGGATTTGTTTTTTGGGTTTTTCCCATGTGAACGCGTCTTACCTTAGTCGGAATTCTGTTTCGACATGATAGGATTGTCGGGCACATCTTTCTGCACAGTTTTCCTTTTTTCTGCACTTCCTTCCGATGCACGGATCTTTCGATATTAATTTTTAAATTGCGTTTTTGGTTCGTTTTTTGTGTTTTTTGCACGTGACCGCCCTTTACCCCTCCCGGAACCCCTGTCCCGTATTTTCCTTGTTTTCCCCCTGTTGTCCTGCCCACTTTTTGTTTTTACGCTATTTCGTTTTGATGTCCGGATTGGGCGTTATTCATTTTTCTTTCTTTTTACGTTTTTTCTCACGCCCGTTTTGCGCGTGAACGCGCTTTTTTCGATTTTACGAATCTCCACGCGCCTCGGTCGTGTCCGCGTAACCCGTACCGTCTTCCTCGCGCCATTTCAATCCCGTCACGGTAAATTTTTTTACCCCGCCCTGCGCACGAGCGCGGGACGGGGGTACGCGCCTTTGTCCCCATCCCATGGCCCCCCCATGGGCCTTCCATCCCTTACCCCCACCTGCCCATCCCATGGCCCCCCCATGGGCACCCACCCTTTCCCCCCACCCCTTCCCCCCCCCAACTGCCACCCCTTCCCCACCCGCCCGTGCATCTCTTTCTCTCTTTCTTTCTTTCTTTCTCTCTTTCTTTCTTTCTTCTCCAGCGGGCTCCCTCCTCCACCGTCGCCCCTCCCTGCGACCACCTTCTCCTCCACCCTCCCTCCCCAGCAGACTCCCTCCTCCACAGCGCCCCCGCCCGCAGCTCCCTCCTCCACAGCACCCCCCCCAGCGAGTTCCTTCTCCTCCCTCGCTTCCCACCTCCCTCCTCCACCGTCGCCCCTCCCTGCGACCACCTTCTCCTCCACCGTCGCCTCCCCAGCGCACCTCCCTCCTCCACTGTCGCCCCTCCCCGCCCGCACCTTCCTCCTCCACAGCGCCCCTGCCCGCAGCTTCCTCCTCCACAGCGCCCCGCCAGCGTTCTTCTCCCTCCCCGCGACTCCTCCCCCTCTACCACCTCCTCCTTCTCCTTCCCTTCCTCCACCGCCTCCTCCCCCTCTACCACCTCCTCCCACCCTCTCACCTGCCCAGGTTAGCAACTAACCTTAGATTAGTTAACACTAACCTCACTGTCATTAATTACTAACCTAGCTTTAGTTAACCTTAACTAACTTAGGTTAAAAATTAACTTAACTAGACTTAGGTTACAAACTAACTTAACTAGGGTTAGGTTAACCTTAACCTAACTGTGGTTAGTCAACTAACCTACCTCCGGTTAGTCTTTCCCCCACTAACTAACCCTAGGTTAGTTAGTCTCTCCTAGGTTAGTTAGAACTTACCTAGACTAACTTAACTAACCTAGACTGACCCCAGACTAACCTAATTGACTTAGTCCACCCTAGACTAACCCAGACTAACCTAATCAACCTTGACTAACCTGACTAGACTTAGGTTGACTAACCTGACTAGACTTAGGTAGACTAACCTGACTTATCCCACTAACCTGACTTAATTGACTTATGTTTAATTGACTTATGTGATTAATGTGATTTAGGTGACTTAATTAATCACTACCTTAATTTTTCCATTAAAAAATTTCAGAAAAACTTTTAAAAATTCCTTTTGCTTTTTGTCAATTTTTGGAAATTTGTCTGCTGGAAATTGCCTACCCTATAATTTTTGAAAATTCCACATTTCCTAAATTTAACCCTAAAATTGCCCAAAAATATAGAAAATTCATTTAAAAAATTGTAAAAAATTCTAAAAATTTCTAAAAACATTCTAAAAAATTCCCCTTACCTCCCTTGCTCATTTTCCATTTATTCAACCATAAATAATCACAATTAAAAATTTAAAAAAAATTAAAAAAAATATAAAACTAAAATAAAAAACCAACACAAACCAAATCAACACATCTGCTAAGGTGTTGTCATTGTTGTTTCACCAGTGTTCTTTACTTTTCCTTTACTGGATTCACTTCTTTTGGGAGACTCTTCCGTGCACATTCCTGCATTACATACACACCCCTTCCAGGTATTTATTTTATGTGCTTTATTTATTTTTTATTTTCTCCTTAATCACAAATTAATTGTTAAAATGAACCCTTTAATTCACCCACAGTTTCCACGCGCCTTCGCGCTAAACACACATATTTTTTTAAATTAAAATCAACCAGCCGTTCACTTAGTATGCGCTACGTACGCTACAGAGGCACTTTAAATTTTTAATTAAAAAAGAACCAGCCGTCACATGAGCACGCGCTGGCAAAAAAGCGCTCCACATCACCTTAAATTATAATTAATGAATTGCATTTAGAGACCCAGTCGGGAATCGAAGTCCGGAAATCGAATAACTGCACCGCTTAACCTAATAATTGGTAATTTAATTTATAATAAGGAACCGCCGTTTTCTTGTTAAGGTTTATCACCTAATAAAAATTCACCCATTTTTATTAATTAATTAAAATCAACCCTTCATTAAATTAATTCCCCCTCACTGCACTTAATTCCCCTTTTTAATGAAGCGTTTCGTGGGATGGGTATACGCAGTCATTAGTGTTATTTTCCATGGTCCCGTCTTGGTTCTATCACAGATGTCGTATTGATATGTGTCGGATATGGTATGGTTTTGGTTTCATGTCTAATTCAGTACCTCCTTCTCCACCTTCAGAAGAGTTAGCACCTATTGACATTGAGGATGATGATTCTCCGCCTCCCTTGGTCATACAACGTAAACGCCTTGAAGAGGGTAGCAGATAAAGCCCCTGCTGTACTTCCCTCAGTGCCTATCCCTGCTACTTCTGGCAGTGAACTCCCTAGGTATCTCACTTGCAATCATCTGTTCCGAGCACATAGAGAAGGATCCTTGGAGATCTCAGTTCCCTCCCTGAACAGTCTCGTCTCAGGAGATGCCATTCCTTTCCTCTGCAAGGATATTTTGGTGCGCAGATCGGACGCAGGTAGCTCACGTAGTGAATTCCCAAAGGTCCCCAAGAACAAAGCACTCTACTTTTTAGCACAAAAACCAATGTAAAAACAAGCACGACATGAGACAAGAGACAATTTGGGTTGAATCTCCCCCATGCCTTGTGTGAGCGCTTCACAAAGCATGTATTTAATATATATTTTCAATCTTTTTGCTCAAAAATAGCCCAATTACAAAAATATGACAAGCTTTTAGCTTTTGAGTTTGCTTTCTTCCAAAAATAGGAAAATAAAGCTAATGGACGGTGCCCAAAGAGTCTGGCACGCCCAATCTCAATGTCCAAATAAAAATAACATATCCAGGCGCATAAGCGCATACAAAATAATAATAAATAGTCGATGTCTCTATAGACATAATCAAAATATAGGCGTGGCGCCTATCAAAATATAGTCCAAAGGTCGAAAACCCGCTAGACTCCAATGCTTTCCTCTGCCACTGCTGCTATCTCTACACATCAACTGAAGCATTCACAATCGTTAGTAAAATAACACAATTAAACCGACAAAAGTGAATACCTAGCAGTCTTCAGCTACATAAATAAATCAACTGGTTAGAAATAAATCCTAACCTTAATTTATTACGAGTGCGCACTCTAAACTCATAAACGTTTATTAATTTAATATGCATTTTGCGGAATCACCCGCTATGGAATCACCCATGTACACACTAAATTGATGAAACGCCCGAAAAGGACAGGCGTCCCCATCAACTTCTCGGACAAAGAATCCTCTTTGCGTATGAGCCCCGGTCATCTAAGTTTACGGAATCCACCATAAAACCTCACGGAATCCACCGTGGAATATGCCTCCTGGCATCATACCCCCGGGGTGGGATAGCAATTGACCTCAATTGCTATTAGCTCAATGTGGAGCTAACAGAGTGGGGAAAGCATTTAGGTCTCTAGCGTGCATCCATTGTGCTTCTTCTACAGGATGGTTCTTAAATTTCACGAGATATGTAGAGTACCTTCGGCCAGTTCTAGTGGTCATGTAATCAGTGTCTATGATGGCTTCTGGTTCAAGGATTTCAGTCTCTTCTTCTAGTAAAGGTGGGTTTTCATATACAGGGTGGATAGGTAATTGTCCTCTAAATGGTCTCAATAAACTAATATGAAAGGTATTATGAATTTTCCAATGTGATGGCAGTTCTAACTTGAATGCATTGTCATTAATCTTATGAATGATTCTAAATGGTCCGTAGAATCTAGGGGCTAATTTGACAACTGGATGTCTATCTACACTTTGCAGTCTACGCTTTTCTATTCTAAGCCAAACATAATCATCAACTTTGAAATTCATGGCTTGTCTTTTCTTGTTGGCTTGTTTGGTATATGATTGTTGGGCTTTAACAATCATATCCTTTACCTCATCAAAAATAGTGTTATGCATAACAGCAATATCATCGGCACTTTGTATTCTATTAGACAAAGATGCAACAGGTGTAGATAATCTATGTCCATAAATAACTTCAAAAGGTGCTTTCTTTGTAGATGTGTGCGGTGTATTGTTGTATGCAAACTGTAATAAATGTAAGTGAGTATCCCATGTCTGAGGTTTAGAGATAGTGTATGCACGTAAAAGATCTAAAATAGTGCTATTTGTGGCTTCTGTTTGTCCATTTGTTTCTGGATGAAATGCAGATGAAAAATCAATCTTTGTGCCTAGATTTGCAAACAGTGTAATCCAGAAATTATTACAAAATCTAGAATCTCTATCTGAAATAATCACTTTCGGCAATCCATGGTTAGTAAAAATAGTTTTCAAAAATAACTGTGCTGCTTGTGATGCTGTTAAAGTTTTCTTACATGCAATGAAATATGCTTGCTTACTAAATCTATCTACAATTGTCCAAATCATGTCATGGTTAGATTTAGTATTTGGTAATCCAGTAATGAAATCCATAGATATATGTTCCCAAGGTTTAGATGGAATAGATAAAGGCATTAATAACCCATACTGTTTACCATGATGTCTCTTTATTCTTTGACAAATCAGACATTCAGAAACAAAATTAGACACATCTGCATCCATATGCGGCCAATAAAAATCTTCAGTTAACATGCGTAATGTAGAAATGATACCTCTATGACCTTGATATGGGGGACAATGAATTTCATTCAAAACAAATGATCGGAATGGAATAGTAACACACAGTCTCTTTTCAAAGAACATGAATCCATCATTATATGATAATGAATCAACAGGAATGAAATTATTTTGAACTAATTTTTGCCAATCAGAATGAAAAGTAATATCCTGGTGATATGTGTCTTTCATAGCAATCAAAGAATCAAAAGATATGATAGAAATGTTATGAATTGCAGGTCTTCTACTCAATGCATCAGCAACTACATTTTCTTTTCCAGGTTGGTATTGAATGATAGGATGAAAACCTTGAATGAATGAAGCCCATTTGATATGGCGGTCAGAAATTTGGGGTTGGCTAAGTAGATGTCTAATGCTTTGCTGGTCAGTCTTTATCATGAATTCTGAACCCATTAAATAATGCTTCCATTGTTTCAATGCTTGGACAACTGCTAAGAGTTCCTTGTCATAAGTGGAATATTTGAGCTCAGAGGGTTTCAGCTTAGAACTAGAATATGCTATTGGATGGTTGTCTTGCATAAGCACAGCTCCTATTCCTGATCCGCTAGCATCGGTCACAACTAAAAAGAATGGTCTATTAAAGTCAGGCAATTGTAGAACATGAGCATTGGTCAATGCACGTTTAAGTAAATCAAAGGATTTCTGCTGGTTTTCAGTCCATTGATAAACAATGCCTTTCTTAAGAAGTTTGGTCAGTGGTAAAGCAAGTAATGAGAAATTACGTACAAACTTCCTATAGAAACTAGCAAGACCAAGGAATGAGCGTAATTCATGTACATTTTTAGGAATAGGCCAATGCAATATTGCGTCAATTTTCTTAGGATCAACTTTTATTCCTTCTTCTGATACAATATGACCTAGATATTCTATTTCTGTCTTAAAGAATTCACTCTTGTCAGGATTTGCAAACAATTGATTTTCTTTCAGTAATTGAAAAACTAATGATAAATGCTCATAATGCTCTTTTTCACTTTGACTGAATACTAAAATATCATCAAAGAAAGCAATCACACAATACTGATATTTTAGAAAAATACGATTCATCATTCTACTGAAAGTGGCAGGTGCATTAGTTAATCCGAATGGCATAACTAAGAATTCGTAATGGCCAAATTGTGTCCTGAATGCAGTCTTAAATATGTCGGATCTATCTAACCTCACCTGATGATATCCAGATTTAAGGTCAATTTTACTAAATATAGAAGATCCTTGCAGTTTGTCCATAAGGTCATCAACTCTAGGTATAGGATACCTATTCTTTACAGTGATCTTGTTTAATGCTCGGTAGTCAATACACATCCGATAAGTATTATTCTTTTTCTTGACTAAGAGCACAGGTGCACCGAATGGAGAACTGCTAGGTCGAATTAAACCTCTATTTAGTAATTCTTCTACTTGAGTCTGGATTTCTTTTTGCTCTATTTGATTGTGCCTATATGGGGCTTTGCAAGGTGGTTGTGTGCCAGGTATTAGGTCAATCTTATGGTCTTCTGGACGTGATGGAGGTAAACCTGGTGGTAGATCTTCTGCGAAACAGTCCTTAAAATATGCAAGAAATTCCTTATGTCTAGGGTGCATATGTGTTTCTTTTGCGTGTAATTCATTCACCCAAATGAGATATGATTTAGTATTCTTGCGGAGTGCACGTTTTGCTTGAGTATGCGAAAGCAGTGGAAACATATGAGATGCATGCATACCAAATAATGTAATAGATTTTCCTTGAAAATTAATATTCATTGTGTGTGTGGAATAATCTATATTGGGATTATGTTGGTGTCTCCATGGCATTCCTAGAATAATGTCGCTAGACTGTAATGGGACAACTAAGAAATTTCTTCTTTCAATATATGGACCAATTTGAATTTCTAAATTTTGAACTTCTTGTGTGCCATTGTACCTAGTGCCTAAAAATGCAGCTTTTATGCGATAGTGCGTAGGTACTGTATGCAATTTCAATTCCTTTACCAATTTTGCTGAAATAAAATCATGCGTACTACCGTCATCATGCAATACAGTTCTTTCTTTTCCATGTACCATACATTTCATAGTCAACAATGAGTGTAAAGTAGGCATACCTGGTAAAGTGTCGGAAGTAGTAGTAGGATCATCTTCTTCTTCAGTGAAGTCCGGCATATCCTCATGCTCGTCCTCGTCCATAGCTCCAAGGTAGTTGATATGTGCTGATGGCTTCTTTGAATGACAATTTGCTGCGAGATGGCCTGGCTGGTGACACTTGTAGCATACGATGGGCTTGGCTTTGGTCACATTATTTGCAATGGCTGGGAGTCTGGGTATATTTGGATTTGCTTGTTGGATAGGCTTAGGATTTGGATTGACAGTGGACGGTAATGCGGGTGGTTTAGGCCAATTCTTGCCGAAAGATGGTGATGAGAAACGACCTGGATTAAACCTTCTGAAATTTGAATTGAATTGTTTAGATCCATAATTACCGTTTGCTTGGAATGGCTGTGGTCGTCGATCTCTTCCACGTAACTTATCTTCAGTGTCGTGAGCTAAGGAGATGGCATCTTCAAGAGTAGCAGGCTTGAACATATTCACCTCAGCGTAGTAATGTCCAAGAAGTCCAGACATGTACTTCCGCTTATGGGTCGTCTCTGGTACGTCTTCAAGCATGCGTAGCTGTAGGAGTGCATTCCAAAAACGCTCTGTATACTGTGGAATAGGCTCACGGTCGCGCTGTTGAAGTAAATCCCATTGCTTGATTGCCTTCTCATGAAATTGCGGTGGAAGGAAATTTTGCATGAACTTCTTCTTGAAATCTTCCCATGTAGCAGGACATTCTATACTCTTGCGGACGACAGTCCACCAAAGTGATGCTCTGTCTATCAGATGATTAGTAACACACTTGATTTTATCTTTCTCAGGATAAGTTTCCTCATGGAAATAGTCATCAAACTGGCTAATGAATGATAAAACAGTCTTTCCTTCTCTTATGCCATTGAAAGTGCGAAACTTGAAACTTCGTTTACTTATCTTGGATTCCTTGCGAATGGTTTGTGCTTCAAGAGTGGCGTCGATGGTACGGCGAATCAGATCTTCAGCTTGGGGTTCTTCTTTATCAGTGGACGCTCCTTGTAGCTTTGTCAATTGCGCTTGCAAGGCTTGCCTAGCTCTTCGCTCTTCGTCCAATTGCAACATGATAAGATCCAGCTTTTGCTCCATGGTAGGCTCGGGTAGGTCGTCTTCAGCCATAGGATCATCCATATGTGGGGAAGTCATCCTGTAAAACTCAACAAACCTTTCTCACTCAAAATCAGTTAGCGGGATGAGCGTAGCTCAAATTTGGGGTTACAAGGCTATGTATTTTTGGGTATTTTCTTCTTCAATTTTCAGAAATTCTGAAATATTTCTGTCTCCGTTTGCTGAAAGTACTTCAACGAACTTGTAGATAGGTAAAACAGCTTGCTGCGAACAACTTTCCAGTTCTGAGTTTTTGCAAACGAACAAGTCTTCTAGGAGTTTCGAGCGTTAGTCAGTTCTGATTTAGTCTGACTTGCAGAGTTGCAGACTTAACAGACTTGCAGGGTTGTTGACTTGCTGAACTTAGCCGATTTGCAGAACTTGTAGGACTTGATTCCAAGTGACTTACTGAACTTGTCTTCTGGTGTGCGTGACCCGGAGTTTAGTGACTTTGATTATCCTGTGTGACTTGAAGAAGCTTATAGTCTTAAGCTTATGGGACTTATGGCTTACCAAGCCAAATTGGATTTTCGTGTATCGGAGTATGTTGGCGACGGATTCGTTCATGACGAGTTTATACTGACGCCGCCGAAACGATTTTTTTTTGTGGGTTAAGCTTTATTAAAGCTTAAGACTAAGCTTTATAACTTTTGATTTTTAAGCTTTTAGGCTTGATGAAACTTAGCTCTGATTTTTGACGACTTGAAGAAGGAGATGAATGCGTGGTCCTCCGCCGACAGAGAGTGGTCCTTCGCGATCTGACAGTGGAAATAGGGGTTCTTGATCGCCAGAAGTCTGCCTGTATCGACGGTTCGCGACGAGATTGACTGTAGAGGCCGTTTGTTCCTAGAGCTCCGCCTTCGCCCGAGATGGGTAGCGATTGGAAGCCCTTGATCTCTGCTCCGCTCTGATACCACTGGTGCGCAGATCGGACGCAGGTAGCTCACGTAGTGAATTCCCAAAGGTCCCCAAGAACAAAGCACTCTACTTTTTAGCACAAAAACCAATGTAAAAACAAGCACGACATGAGACAAGAGACAATTTGGGTTGAATCTCCCCCATGCCTTGTGTGAGCGCTTCACAAAGCATGTATTTAATATATATTTTCAATCTTTTTGCTCAAAAATAGCCCAATTACAAAAATATGACAAGCTTTTAGCTTTTGAGTTTGCTTTCTTCCAAAAATAGGAAAATAAAGCTAATGGACGGTGCCCAAAGAGTCTGGCACGCCCAATCTCAATGTCCAAATAAAAATAACATATCCAGGCGCATAAGCGCATACAAAATAATAATAAATAGTCGATGTCTCTATAGACATAATCAAAATATAGGCGTGGCGCCTATCAAAATATAGTCCAAAGGTCGAAAACCTGCTAGACTCCAATGCTTTCCTCTGCCACTGCTGCTATCTCTACACATCAACTGAAGCATTCACAATCGTTAGTAAAATAACACAATTAAACCGACAAAAGTGAATACCTAGCAGTCTTCAGCTACATAAATAAATCAACTGGTTAGAAATAAATCCTAACCTTAATTTATTACGAGTGCGCACTCTAAACTCATAAACGTTTATTAATTTAATATGCATTTTGCGGAATCACCCGCTATGGAATCACCCATGTACACACTAAATTGATGAAACGCCCGAAAAGGACAGGCGTCCCCATCAACTTCTCGCACAAAGAATCCTCTTTGCGTATGAGCCCCGGTCATCTAAGTTTACGGAATCCACCATAAAACCTCACGGAATCCACCGTGGAATATGCCTCCTGGCATCATATTCAAAGTTCCATTGAGTTGTCAGTGACAGCCTGTGTTCAACAGCTGTACGCATCTTTCTATGAGGAGCTTATGCAGTCCAAAGATCAGTTGCATAAGGCAACATCTGAGTTAGCTTCTGCTAAGGATACCCTAGCAGATCTATTTAAGCAAATGGAACAGCAAACCCAACTGGTTGCCATCCAAAGTGATGAGATTTCTTCATTGCAGACCCAGTTACTAGAGGCTCACTCCCAAGTTACTAGCCTTTCAGAAGAGAAGGAGAGGATGTCCAGAGAAGCGAAAGAATTCCAAGCTATTTTAGATGACAAGCTTTCAGCTTTACAGACTGCTAATGACATAGTGGCCATCCAAGCCTCCCAAATCCAGCAGTTGCAAGATCAGCTTGCAAAGTCCCGCTCTGTTCCTCCAAGCCCTCGTGTTCCATTAATTCCTTCTCTTTCACAGCAGGACTTGGCTGCCTTACAGAGACAGGCTACTTTGTGCCCCCTATTCCAAGACAAAGTGGAAAGATTGCAGTCCAGAATGGACTTGTTATGGTCTACCTTTGAACAGTTTCAGGACTTTGTCTTACCAGACCATTCTTTCTTTGTCCACTACCACTTACAGAAGTTGGTCTTCTATATGAAGCTTTCCACGATGGATTTACCTTTTCCAGAGGATGGCTGGAGTGGGGCTTGGTCTGCTGAGTTGTTGACAGAGGTAGTCAGAATGGTCTTTGAAGATTCTGTCACGCCAGACACCATGTTGATGTCATACATGTATCTCCGAGGAGATTTGTTAATTCCAGATGAGGTAGATATGGCATGGTATGTGGGGGATGTGGTCTTACAGGCTGTTCTATATGTCAATCATTTGGAGTTGCGCATAGCTGATATGTTTCAAAGTTATTCCTCCAAAGTAGCTGATTGTCAGGATAATTCGTGGCATCCCATGATTGATTCGGTGGTCCTCAATCAAAGACAAAACACAGCTCCTACCTTTGTCCAGAGTACTAACCAACTGAGGATGGATCTCTTAACCTATCTTTCAAAGCATAATCCATTTGATGCTACCTTCTTTGATGCCTATCAGAGACGATCTCTCTTGGGACCTTCTGTTCCTACCCTCCTCTATTACCAACAATTGGCTCACCGCTATGCTATATATATTTCCCTTTGTCAAACTAATTCCACAGTAATTTTACCACTTCTTTTCCAACCTTCCAATTTCCCTCAAATTCCTATTTTCACTTACTGTTCCTTTATTGAGGATAGGGTATTTTCCCCTTCTCCACCCTGTCCTTCACCCCTCATAAATGTACCCTCCACATTTCCTATTTATCAGTTAACACCGTTCCTTAGTGATTCCTTACAAATTTCTGCCACTCCTTCTTTAACCTTTTCTTCCTTTTATGATTTTTCTTATCCTTCCCTACATCCACTTTCCCTTATTCCATTACCCTCTCCTAATACTTCCATATCTCAACCACCTCAGTTGGTTAGTGACTGTGACGGTTTTGATACTCAGATTTCCAGAAGAAGGGGATGGAGTTCGGATGATTGCCTTACAGGACCACAGATTAATTGGCCAGTAATTCCAGGGGAATGGACAGCTTCCAGTCAAGCTTATCAAAACTATGTTCATTTTGCCCAACAATATTCACAGTCTACAGATCCCTCAGTGAGATTGACTGCTCACTTTACTTGGTACCTGGCGTATATGCATAGGCACTCTCATACTGATTCAAAGCCTATTCCAAAGTTGTGCATGAATGTCAATGTTAGCATTGATTCTCAGCAGCTGGAGATACTGTATTTTCATGCCCTCTGTTTACCTAGCAGATACTTGGTCCTGTTGGAAAGGATGTGCTGTCTCCAATTTTTCCAAAATCCTCCTAAAAACTTTGTAGATGAATCCTTATCTATGGATCGATTTAGACAACATCAATCTTTTAAGAGGGATCATCTTCATTGATACCTTTCCAATGTATGGTGGAAGCTTTTAATAAACAACTCTCTTTTTGAAGAAGTCATTCAGATGGTTGTGTTGTGTATTAGTGTTTGTGTTGTGAGTTCATTTATGTCAAACGAACGTGGTGGTTTCCTATTGGATTTCGTATACGAGCTATGTTTTGGAGATTTGTCAAGATGGGGTCGTGGTTGGAGAGTTGAAGCTGATGCTGAAGAAGAAGAAGCAAACTCTTATATCCTTTACAAATTTGTGGTGATTTTTAGTTTGATAAGAGGTGTTAATTTCAAAAGAGTTTTCCTTTCTTTGTATTTTTATATCAGAAATAGGTTATAAGATGGGGTCGTGGTGGATGGATTCTTTGTGAAAAGATATTGAAGATCAAAGTTGAGCTTTTTCTTGAACTTGTATTCCCTTTTTCCTGGGTCGCGAGGACGCTTCCTTATCAAGTGTGGGGATATGTTGAGTGTTGAAATGACTTGTTTTTTGGCTGATTTTTGTTGTTTTTGAGAGTTGAATGGTTGATTTTTTTTGGGATGATTGGTTGGTTTAGAAGTGGTTTAAGAGTGTTTTGGATGATAATGATTGTGTTTTGGAAGATCATGATGTTTGTTGATGGTTCTGTGATATTCTGATAGGTTCTGATAGGTTCTGTATACCTTCTGTTTTGTTCTGTTTTGGTCTGTTTTGTTCTGATTATCTTCTGTAAGGAGGGATGGAGTATTGATTGATGAAGAATGAGATATTGTGAAAGCTTAGTGAATGGTTTGTGAGAGTTTGAAATGGTTTGAGAATGAGTGATGTGGTTTTGATGACCTTCTGTAACCTTCTGTAGGTCTTCTGTAGAGCTTCTGCTTCTGTTCTGTTTCTGTTCTGTTCTGTACTGTAGCTGTTCTCGTACTGTTCTGTATGCTTCTGTAAGTGTTTTGTGGAATGTATGTGTGACTTTGGGGAAAGTTTTCTAGCCTTGGAAAGAGGTGAATACAAGTGCAAAAGAGCTGAAAGAAGTGGAAGAAGAAGCTGTTGAAGACTCAAGTGAAGACTAGAGTGAAGTGACAGTAGTGAGCTGTGAAGAGACACTGTAGTGGCTCTGGTGACCCTTCATATCAGACATACCTCTTGGGAGGGGTATCCACGACCTAAGAAGGATTATTGAGTGATTTTTGAGAGATTGTAGTGAGGATATGATGTATTATTGATGGAGAGAGAGAGAAAGAGTCAGAGATAGCCAATTCTACTCAAACAGAGTGATTGTATATGAGAGATTGAGAGAGAAGACTATGAAGATATTGAAGATGAATAATATGTGATGTATTTCCATTCAAAGATGGTGTACTTCTTTGCTTTCTTTGTTCCATTGATGGATTTTATGAGGATGTTGAAGAATATGGTTGATTCTATTAAAAACCGTGGGAGATTTACATGATGCTGCATGAAGATTTGTTGTGCCTGGTGTTCTTTTCTTCATTATGATCCTATGAAACATGATAAACAAGCTTGTTGATGTTACAAGATAGATTTTCTTGCAAGAGAATTCCCTTTTCCTTGGTGTTCCTCTCGGGGCTCCACCGCCCGAAGGCAATCCATAATCCGCCTGAAGGCAATCCAGCAATCCACAGGGATTCCGCCCGTAGACTAGTATGGAGGCCTCGAGATCCAATCCCGAGTCACGTCAGCCTCTTGTGCATGGCCGGGAAGGCAAGGGATTTGCGGCCAGAGCCCCCTGGCACCCAAGCGCCCTCCTGCTCCAAGTAGCATCCAGCGAAGAAACCTCTCCTGCCGGGTTCAGTCTACATTCCCGGCACGGCTAACAACCCCCTTGGTTAGGGTCAAGCAGATAGTCGGGGGTAATTGATACTGCCTCTCCCTTCAGGCCTTCAACTTGAAGCATTATTTATCTTTCCATTTTTAGTTCCTTGAGCAAACAATGTAAACAGTGCTCCTAAACTGTTACAAACACAATCAATCTAGTGGTCATATAATTGGCCAACTGCTAAGGTATATTCCTTATCTCCGAAAATGCATCTAGCATTCGATCCGGGATCAATTGCGCTTGGCCAGATCCTCAAGGGTTTTTTTGTTTACCCTTTTGTCCTTGGGTTAGGGTCATACCCTGTCAACCTAAATTAACCAATAGCTTAGGTTTCTTAAGTTAAGACATTGAATCCTGGCGACCACGTCGCTGTAACTTGATTGATCCTTTGATGACCAGGCAATACATAACTTCCCTTAACTTGGCAAATTAGCCCAGGAAGGGTGATGTAGCAGGATGTCTACTCATCCTCTTGCAAGTTAGACTTGTGCTAGAACATGCCAACCTTACTCCAAGGAATGGCAACTATGCTCTGTGTTTTAACACAACCATGCGACATTGCAACTTGTTGCAAAAGTGCCGCATCTAATTCATGGGATCATATCACCCATCAATGGCGTTTCTTGTCAAGGAGTATGTTTAGTCAAGATGTAGGGTTTGGGGTGTCTTCTTACCCAACCCAACCCTAATTGTACAACGTTCGGTTCTAGGGTTTCCAAATTCAATTCGAGTTTTAGCATTAGGTCGATCGACCATTAGGGTAGAAACCCTAGATCATTAGTGTATGGGCATTCACCTAACCCAACCGTTCCGTGAATGTGGGTAGGATCCTTTAGGTTTGAGAGTCTCGACTTAGCGTCCAAGTACGATACTAGGCAGAATTTCTGATGTGCTAATCCCTAGCTAGCACTTTGAGGTGTTTGTTGTACTAACTATACATGCTTATACAAATCCCTAGGGGGATATAACATTACAATTGATTCAGCTAAATTAGTCTACTTGTCTTGCGACAAGGAACAATCCTTTCCTAGAGATGCTAAACTTGTTCTAAGGGTGTAGATAGTTGCAAATCATCACAATACGTGTAAACATGCGATAGGCTCATTACTTTGGAAATGCACCAAAATGGCAACATGCGACTACGCTCGTAAGATGAATAAGCAATTTATATTCATAGCTTCCCTATGAATTTTAAACATGCCCAATGTGGAATTAAACTTTCAAGAACCTGGGTTTGTGGATCCATGGGGATGTCCACGTGTAGAGTTGGATTCGAACCTTCCACATGTGCGCCTTGCGACTTGGACTTTGGAGCCATCGTAGACGTAGTGTGTTTTTCGACTTCGCAGATTCTTTCTAGCCTTTATTCTCACTCTCTGAGACTGCCTATAAGTTGATACCTTTTCCCTTGCGTAGGAATTGGAGCTACAAGTGTGGGTTATAAGCACCTAGGGTGAAAACCGCGTGCACAAGCTTTATGGGCCTTATCGTTAGAAGATTCTAAGGAATCTTCTTAGCCTATCACAGAACGTGACGTGGGAGAAAAGGGAGTAATGATTGGGGAAGAAGCTTCAAAAACGAAAAGGGGGGGTGATTAGGACGATGGCGACGGCGGTATGGCAGCGGCTTGGCAGACTGGGCGTGGTAGGGTGGCGATTCTCTGCGGCTGCAGTACGACATCCTCCTTCTCTCCCTTTGTACCTCCCTCTTGAATATCACGGCAACATGAGGCCTTTCCCCTTATCTCCCTTTGTTCATGCCGCACGATAGCCCTTTCCTTGTCTCCTCCTGATCGTGCCTCCCCCCAATGCCTAAGGGGAGGTTATATAGTGCTAAGCGGGGGAGAGGTGGCCACATACGTGGTTGGTGCATGCCTCCCCCCTCATGAAACCCAGACACCACTCCACCTTAGGTCACTCCTCCCGACACTCCCTCTCCTCCAGCCATGCATCGGATGGAGGAAGGGATAATTAGTAAAAAAAAATTTGCCTATATTTTCACCATTATCCATTTTTCCTTTATCCAAGAAGGGTATTCTTGCAGGGTTTGCGATGTTTGTGCCCCGGCCTTAATTGCACATCATGGATGGGAATTTTTATCGTGCGCGCAGGGCAACCACTTAGCCATTGTCATTAGTTGATGCGGGAGATGACTTTGCACAGCTTTTATGAGGGCGTGTGGGGGTCAAGTTCTATAATATTTTTGAACAAAAATATTACAAATGGGGAGATTTAGGATTCAAATCGAAGGGGGGGATGCCGTCTTCGAATCGAGCTATGGGGCCCGCACTCAGTCACATAAGAAGGCTTTGCTGTAATAAACTTTTGTG
Organism: Lygodium microphyllum; assembly: GCF_053477565.2. Classification (NCBI taxonomy): domain Eukaryota; kingdom Viridiplantae; phylum Streptophyta; class Polypodiopsida; order Schizaeales; family Lygodiaceae; genus Lygodium; species Lygodium microphyllum. The sequence goes on from NC_141155.1 coordinate 64,791,227, forward strand.
GGCTGATTGTGTAGGACTACTGCCTGTCCCACAATACCTCTGAGCACAAAACTGAGCATATCTCCCAAACCATATGGCTGAATGGGGAGATTTTTAGTTCAGATCGAAGGGGGGGATGACCTCTTTGAATCAAGCTATAGAACCTGCGCTCAGTCACACAAGAAGGTTTTGCTGTAATCAACTTTTGCGGGCTGGCTGTGTGGGACTGACTGTCTACAATACCTTGCAAAGACTCCCTCAAGGAGCATACCTTATCCCAATGGTGAGGAGCTTATTCCAAGACATCCAGGGCCTCAACAGTGGTTCTCAATGCCACATAGAGCCATACATCATTTGCATCCATAGTTCTATTGCTGACACCACTTCCATGACTACATACCCTTCCCTTCTTACATGCATCCACCATACATTTCCAAGTGATACATGACATTACCAATGCATGTAGAGGGCTGTAGACTCAAATGATTAGGGTTCAGGCTATTCCATCAAATGTACCTGCACGTGCAATAATCTTTGGGCTCCGGATCACCAGGAGGTGGGCAAAGTTCCCCCCGGGCCGGGTTGTGCATCCCTTCAGGGTCTTTGATGGCAAGGGGGGGTCACCCCTCTTTTGTCTTGCCACCTTGCCTAGCATCAAGCTTTTTCTCACCCAGAATATACATGGCAGGCATTTATTATTAAGCAACTAGCATCATATGCATTTACAAATTGAGGATTGGGCCTTTCATAATATGCATGATCAATAAGGAAATGGGATGGGGAAGGGGTTACCTCTGCAATTCAGTGACTCACTGATTGCATCTTACTCTTCTTACAAATTTTTTTTAATAAATAGGAATCAAAAAAGAGCATGATTAAGGATTAGAGTAAAATCTTAATCAATGGGAAAGAAATTGAAGATTATCCAGCTATGCATGCATTCCCAGGGTGTGGGTTGAGGGTGGGAATCCCATTGGCAATCTGAACTCAAGAATTTCTTTCATATCTCTCATCAATTTGCTGAGCTCAAAAATTGGATGTAAAAGAGAGAGGAAGAACTGATTGGCATACCTTGTTCAAGCCTGGGGAAGAGTTATTGGCTACCTCATTCAAGAGCTTTGTGGTTGCCCATCTTCTTGCTGCCCATGGTTGTATGGGGGGTTCTTCAATGCTGTATATCTTCACTTATTGAAGCTTGTGGCTGATTGCAAGGCTCTTGGGAAGAGTAAATTGAAGGGGATTTAGTGTATTATGAGCTGGGCTAAAGGTTCCATGGCTTCCATGGCTAATGCCCACAATAGGGTTTGAGGTGTTGCCAAGAACTGATGGGGGGGGTCAATACCCGTGCTCAAGCTTGATTAGGGGTGTGCCAAAGATGAGAAGTGAAGCAAGGGAGGGATGAGTCTAGGCTGGAGCAGAGGGAGTAGGCTAGGAAGACGAGCGCAAAATGCGCCACGTTTTTTGGGCTGCTCCCTAGAGGCTCTAGACAAGGTAGGCAAGGCTCAATGCTGCTCTAGATACTAAGCGACATGAAGGAAAAGCGTTGGGACCAATCATTCTTGCTGAGGAAGAGGAGGGAGCAAGATCTCTGAGGTTCTTGGTCTGAAGGTTCCATGACAGCTTGAAGGAAGGAGGAGAGAGAAGGTCCTCTTGAAAAGTAACTGTGCTTTTGGTCTTCTCTAACTGTGCTACACTCCTTTTTAACCAAAACCCTAAAGAAACTTACATGAAAATTAGTGACGACCTGTCAAATTTGTCTACCCGCCTCCAGATGTGTCCATGGTTCTTGGGAAAGCTCCAAGAAAGGCTACCCTGGTCTTCAAGAGGGCTGACAGCTTGCGTGAGTACTCCTGTGTACCTGTGAGAGAGATATAACTGGGGTTTTCTAACTGTGGGAAAACTGTGAGAGCTCTAAATCTCTGGGAAAAGAGAAGGATCAAGGACAAAGCTCTAATACCACTTGTAATGAAAGAGACCTAACTGTCCTAACTAAGGGAGAGAAGAGAGAGAAGAACTGCAGGAGAAGAGGGAGAGGAGAGAGAAAGACAAGAAGAAGAGAGAGAAAGAGAGGAAAGGGAAGAAGAAGAAGAAGAGGAAGAAGAAGCCATGGAAGCTTGAGAAGGTGAAAAGAGAGTTTCTTGATAATTTTTGTGATGCCTCAAAATACCCTCTTACACCTTATATACCGTCAGTGTGACTGGTATGTTCCCATGACATGTTCCCGTAATCCTCGCTCATTACAAATGATACCACTTGTAATGAAAGAGGTCTAACTGTCCTAACTAAGGCAGAGAAGAGAGAGAAGGACTGCAGGAGAAGAGGGAGAGGAGAGAGAAAGACATGAAGAATAGAGAGAAAGAGAGGAAAGGGAAGAAGAAGAAGAAGAAGAAGAAGAAGCCATGGAAGCTTGAGAAGGTGAAAAGAGAGTTTCTTGATAATTTCTGTGATGCCTCAAAATACCCTCTTACACCTTATATACCGTCAGTGTGACTAGTATGTTCCCATGCCATGTTCATGTAATCCCTGCTCATTACAATTACTCGCGTGATTGGAAACAAGCCAATCCATACGAGGTGGCAATCATAGGTTCTTGCGGACTCATAACCCAAAAATTGCGGCCTTTATGTGTTGACTCTCTAAATAGAGTTGTATGTTTTTATTATACTTTCCATTTTTTAGTTTGACTATCATATTTTTAATGGGGTTCAAATTCCAATTGAAATTTCTTTACATACCTACAAGAGATGAAGGAATGAGTGTTACCAAAATCAATGAGGATTTGGAATGGTCTAGGTTGGAGATTTCCAAGAACATGTAGAATGGAATATTTTCCTTCACCTTCATGATTGTTTATAGGTATATAAGTAGTGTCTTTCTTTACTTGCTCTTATATGGTAGGGACTTCCTCTTCTTCCCTAGCTAGGAAGCACACAAAACCACCTACCCAACCACCCATACCATTGTTGTGCTACACGAGCTCAATATAGTGGGACTTTGAATCCACTCTTATTCCTTCCAAAGCTTCAACATATTCTCTCACACACGAATGAAAGCATTCATTTGTAACTATGCATAGCGTGGCCTTCCTTCAATCCCATGAAGGATGTGCTTTGCAGACTCCATAATCCAAGTAAGTGCTCCTTTGATTCTCAACTCTCTACAACCTCTACATGCACAAGAGAAGCATGGGCATGGCAAGAGGAAGTGTTTGGAGAGTGGATGAGTAGAGCTTCACCCTTTTGGTCCCTCACCGTCACTCTCTCACTCTCTTGCTCTCAATATCTCACTCTCACTTTGCACACACATGAATGGCTTGTTCTAGTCATTCTCATCCTTTTTATACGTGATTTCTAGGGTTAGGGTTTTCCCATCCCTCTTAGACATCTAGTCCACTTTAGGGCCTCAAGATAGGTCATCTCTCATTACATGTTTTTCCTATGGTGAGAATGAACTAGAACCTTTGCAGGTTTTCCATAGGAGCCTATGCTATCATTACAACTTGCGCACGATCACGCCCTCCGCCTATGGATTTACATAATAAATCAATACAATTGTTGCAACTACTTGGAAATTTAAATATGTATGTGCTTCATGAATATTATATTGTTGTTAATAATCCAAAGACTATTTCTAAAAATTTAGGCTCCTTCTTGTGCTTGTTGACACCTTGCTTGCATAACACATAATTCTTGTAGTTAACATTGTTTCCCCTTCTAGATTTGTGCTAGTCCCATGGTACTCTCTATCGTATGTGGTATGTTTCAACTTGCACCAAATATATGGATACTAGGAAGTGCTAAGTGCTATCCTTGAAGTAGTCCTTTAGACTATTTTTACTATAGAATTTTGTTGTTGTAGGGTAAGTTGTTTTTGGAATGGTGGTAGGTATTTTTGTTGTTGAGGTTAATGGGATTCTTTTGGTGGGTCCCAATAGTGATCATTCTTCTGGTAAGCTCGCATGGTGAGTCAAATTTTGAAAGCATATGAATGGAAGATCTAGGAGAGAAGTTGATGGTGTGTTAATCCTTGGGGTCTTTAGTACCTACAATTGAAAAACCTTTTGTGAAGATTCTCCCTAGGGGAAACTATTGGTATTATGTTTGTGCACAAGATATATTTCATTGGTTTGGGAGACGGGTCAGCCGAATTAAGAGTGTTGCATTACACTTGAGGATCTAAGCTCTCATAGGTTATGTTGCAAATATTACATGAATGCACATAAATACTTAAGTATTACCTAGTTAGAGGATAGCCATTATGGTTCCTCATAATTGTGTTATTGACAAAGGGATGAAAAAAGTGTTTTGGCTGGTTTAAATTGTACTTCAAGAATTTTCTAAAGACATCATTATTAGTTGGATAAGATGCATTATACCTGAATGGTTTGAAAATATGGGTCTTCAGTAGTTGAGGATTCTTTCATCGAGGTTGAAGAGAATGGTCTATTCTTCTAAAGCAAGGCATAACATCCACAAGGAGTAGGCCTAGCATGCTCTGATAGAAGGTCCGAAGCTAGTCACTAACCGACTGCTCCAACACGGCCAAACTAAAAAGAACTATCAAAAAGGTTACCCTAACTGGTGGTCTGAACTACTTACCTAACTAAGGACAACACAACCAGGAGCTCCTACTAGGCGAGGACTCCTATAGCCTGATCAAGAAGTATTTTCTTTTAGGTTTTTATTTTTCCATACTCGGGCATGTAAAAAGGAGGGAGCTGAGCGTAGTGACCCAAGGAGAACAGGGCATCGGCCTCAGGTCCAGTCTCGGTACCCAAGAACCTACCAAGCCCTCGCAAGGCGATACTTAATCCTTTTCTGACGCTCACTTTTATTTTCCCTCCAACCTTCCTTACTTTCTTCTTTTCCAGCAAGACGCCACCCCTAGGAAGACAAGGTATCGGCCCCAGGTCTGACTCGTCCCCAGAAATTTTCTTTCTTTCCTTTTCTACTTTTATAGGGGGTTAGAACCCCTTTTTACACACCTTTGTATATATTTATTGTCTTTAAGATATTCAGGGTTGTTTCTCTCTATCATCAGCATGATTTTTCCTCTGGTAGGCTTCTCTAACTGCCTCACAACTAACAAGAACTCCTAGAATGGCTGCCTAGCAGGCTAGCAGAACAGGGTAACTAGAACTGCCTTCTAAGACAGGTCTTTTGATGCCTGGCAATGTCTTTACAGGAGGCAATGACTACTCAAATCTCCCTCAGACATACCCAATCTAAACCTCGAGACTTCATGCCTTGGACGCCGATCCCCAACAAGAAAAGAAAATCCCCTACAAGTACACTGACACATATAGCATAAAAACACGATACTCGAAAAGGAGAGATATCACCTGGATAGGGCCAGGAGAAGCTTCCACGCAACAAAAGGCTCCTTCCAAGCTCTTCTTCAAACCTGTCCTAGCAGAAGACTAAAATAAGAAACCATTAACCACACCTATACTAAACAGACAACTGGCTCTCTTGGCCTAATGAAATAAAGCACTTCTCTACAAAAACTGATTGGCCCTCTTGGCCTAATGAAATAAAACATTTAAAACCTCGCGAAACTGGCATGCTTGGCCTAACGAAATAAAACAGAATAGCACCCACACATCCCTCCCTGAAATAGTATAGATATACAATAATATGCTCCTTTCCGAGGAGGAGAAACAGGCTCGTAGCCCTAAACTAAATGCATAAGGTTATGACCCATCCCTTCTGCATATATAGCAAGAGGCGTACGCATGACATGTTGTCTAATCAACCTATGGGTACATGATAATAACGGTAGATTGGTCTCGGCTACTCTTTGCATCATCCATATCAACCATTGCCTACAATATATTGCATGCTCTGATAACATTCCCCACAAGTGACCGGGTCCTGTCTCATTATTGAGATCAATATCTAAACTAGGACCACAGTTAAAGAAAATGTCTTCTTCATAAGTAAGATTTGCCTGTGAATCCGCAAACTGATTCCAATAACGTGGAATCAGCTAAAAAGACACTCTCTCAAACTCCTCAAGTAGGGTCATCACAGTTCAGTGATACATACAAAGGATGGGATTCCGCACTATGTATGTCCCATCTAGCTGATTCAGGATTAACTGGGAATCCCCTTTTACTAACAATCATCGAATACACCTTGCTTGGCAATGTGTAGTTCCATAATCAAGGCTTTATACTCCGCCATATTGTTAGTGAATCCTACCCCGAGATAAGTAGCTAACTTCATCGTCACTCTACATCGGGGATCTCGAATTACTACTCCAACACTCCCTTTTTTATTAGGGCCAATGGATGCTCCGTCAAAATAAATGTATACGTCCACAATGGGTTTACATAGCCTTCCATCACGAACCCCTCTATTCGTAACTATGATAATCAAAATTTAACATGTTTAGAGGATGAACTGACGGCTCCATCCCACCTTCTTCATTGAACTCAATAGGGATACTTGTCAATAGTCGTAAGTAGTGAGATGGCAAAAGACTTTGATCTCCCACACAAAGGTTCCGTCCTCTTGCTCAATCACTTTATACCCTTTGCTCCACTAGATGAGTTTCCCCTGATGGTATCTCTGCTCCAAATATGGGTGCTCCAAATAAGGAATTAACCACCCCATCAACCAGCTTTAAGATCTTTTGCAGGTCTCAAATCATCCCCAGTATGGACCTGCAGTGCATTTTTCTATATTAGCATACTTAGAAATAATAAGGTTTAATCTTATTAATATCAACCTTATTTTTAAACTCTACTCCCTGTAGATTAGCTAGTAGAGCCATAGACCTATTTTTCCCTATCCTGACAATCTTGTAGGTGCCATCCCATCTAGGGTCCATCTTTCCTGGAAACAACTCCCTACGCGCATCATAGTACAGAACTAATTGCCCTTTCTTAAAGGTATATTTCTTTTCTTTAACGTCGTGCAACTGCTTCATCCAACGTTTAGCTACCTCCTGGTGCAATAGGCTCTGCAACTTCAGTTCATCCAGGTGGGCTATGGTCGTGAAATGTTCAAAGAGGGAATCCTCATCCCCCAAAGAGTGGTTAATTGCAAACCGTATGGTTGGCAACTCAATTTCTAGGGGTAACACACACTCTTCCCATAGACCAATTTAAATGGAGTATGGCCGGTAGCTCGCTTGAACGTTGTATTGTACGCCCATACTGCCACATACAACTTCCTGTCCCAGTCTCGTTTCTTCTCCGATACTATTTTAGACAAGATACCCACAAGCTACTTATTAGTACTTTTGACTTGTCCGTTTACTTGCAAATTATAGGGAGTCATTTTATTATGCTTGATTTGCCAAGCTTCAGTCAAGCTTTTGATCACTTTATTCAAAAAGTGGGTTCCATGGTCCGATACTAGTTCCTTCATGGACCAAATCGGTAGATAATTTGCTCTAAAAGAAAACCGGCATTCTCTTTTGGATTGTCCTGCCTCGTCGCCCGCGCTTTTGACCATTTTGTAAAATAATCGGTTGCTACTATAATGTACCTCTTCTGAGTAGTAGACACGGGGTGATAGGACCCAGAAAGTCAATGCCCCACTTCTCAAATGGAAGGATAGCCATAATAGGCATAAGTGGGCATTTCGTATTCTCTCTGTTGTCATGTCTTTGATAGGTATCACATCTCTTAACATTCAAAAGAATCTTGGAAGATGGACGACCACCAATATCCAGCTCTTAAAGCTTTCTGCGCCGTCAACCATCCAGCGAAGTGCCCTCCACATGCAGAGTCATGGCACTCTTCTAAGATGAAAGGAACCTCGTCAGGCATCGTACATTGGCGATAGATATCATCAACACCCTGCCGATATAATGTCCCTGTGATCAAGGAAAACTTCAAAGCTTGTTGTTTGATTTTCCTCTTTTTTGATTTTGATAAACCAACTCGAGTCTCTCCTGTTGATACATAATGCGTAATAGCAGCATACCAAGATGGGATAGAAGCTGTATCAATTTTAAATATTTCTTCAATATCACTTCCTTCAGCCAAAGTCTCTTTCGGCTCCCCGAAATCCACAAGGCATTCCACAATACCCTACAACCTCGGTGGCTTACTCTTAATCTCATAATCCAACTCCTGCAAAGTGATTAACCACTTTTCCAAGCGATCAGGTGGTTGTAGCTTGTTCATAAGCAGTCTAAGCCCTTCTTCCTTCGTATAGAACACTACCTTCTCATAGAGGATGTAGTGCCTCAACTTTTTAGTCCCAAAGACCATCGCAAGACACAACTTCTCCATGTAGGTGTAATTGATTCCTGAAATGCCCGATTTTCGACTCACAAAAGCTATCGGATGATACCACTTTTCCTCCCAGATTTGGGCTAAACAGCAGCTTATACTATGTATGGTGGCTGCTGAAAATATGTAAAATACCTCGCCTCTTTTGGGTGCATTTAAAATAATGCTTTTACTAGCTCCTGTTTCACATCCTCGAAAGCTATCTTACAAGGGTCACTCCATTCAAATAGACAGCTAAAGGATAATAAGTTCGTTAATGGCAACGTCCTTTCTGCCAAGGCATTTATAAACCTCCGATAGTACCCTATCGATGATAGAAAGCTATGTACCTCTTTCAGAGTGCGTGCTGGACTCATAGCGACTATGACCTTGATCTTTTCAGGGTCAGTTTGCGATCCCTACTGAACTGACCACATGACCTAGTAATAGCCCATAAGGCACTCCAAAGACACACTTCCGTGGGTTAAGAGCGATACAAAATTGTTTGCAGCGCTCAAAGAACTTTCTTAAGATAATCAACATCCTTTCCCTTACAGTGGCTGCCCCCAGGTCATCGATAAATACTTTCAACTCATCTGGGGAGATGTCACCAAAGGTCTTGTCTGCTGTTCGTTGCCATGATCCAGGTGCATTGCACAAACCAAAGGCCATCACATGGTACGCAAAAGTACCAAAGACAGTAATAAAAGCTGTTTTCAACTTGTCCTCTTCTGTAATTGCTATCTGGTTGTATCCCGCAAAGTAATCCATAAATGAATATATTTCCCTACCTGCTAATTGATCCAAAATCCGGTCAATAAAGGGCAATGGGTAGTAATCTTAACCATATGCTTATTCAGCTCTCTAAAATCTACACATAGTCGGATCTGGTTGTTTTTCTTCTTCCTGATAATAACTGGTGAACACCATTCTATGTGATGTATAGGGAAGATTAACCCAACTTTCCGTAACTTTTGTAACTCCTCAAACAGCCCGTCCCTCAATTCAAAAGGCATACGTCTTACTTTCTGACGCACAGGACGACTGCCTTCTTTTATAGGAATAGTATGAACAGCCAGGCTGGGAGGAATACCTCTCAGCTCATCATAACTCAAAGCGAAGATGTCGTGGAGTTCTTGAATCAAGGACACATAGTCCTCCCTTTCTGCTGAGCTGAGCATGGAGCCTAATTTAATTGGCTACAAATTATTCGGGTTGCCAAGGTCTAACTCAATCACATCCGTGTCTCTTATCCTATCTTGCAGCTCTATTGGCTCATTTAGAGTTATCTGATAAATATCCTCTATAGTGGACCCCTCTTTAGATTCATCGTTGGATGATGTCTCACTACCAGATGGATCATCTGCTGTTTCTAACTCAGTGGAGGATAAAGGAGCTCTCTCACTCTAAGGAGACTCAGGGTAAGCATCGACTATTACTCGATTAGCACCTCTATCTAGAACCACTCGATAGCGGGTATATTGACTTGACAATCTGTTCGTAAGATCCAAGGCCTACCTAGCAAGACTCGATAGCTAGGACGTCTTGCAAATCTTATCACCCTAAAGTCCAAGAAGCATTCTACACTTGTAACTGTAACATGAACTTTAGTAACGCAACCTTTTGGTTGTCTTAGACTATCATCAGTCATTCTAAGAAGGGTGGAGCTATCCTTCTGGATGCCTAAACCCAACCTCTCCATCAACTTTGAACTCATGATGTTGACAGAGGACCCAGTGTCTGCAATGGCATGTTCCATTAATATTCCATCCACAAATGCTGGAACCCTAGGCCAATTCTTTTCAGCATGATCAAATCAATCTTCCCCTACTCGTGCTATGCCCAAAGGTTCTACAATATATCCAATACGCAGGATCTTCTTGAGTTCCTTGCGTACTCCTGGAGATAATTTAATCAACTGTAAGAGATTCACATCTGGTTTAACTTCGCAAAGAGAACTTGCTAAATCAAACTCATGATAGGTAGCCAAAGCTCGCTTTTCTCATCAAACCATTCTCTCTTTTGGTCTCGGGACTGGCTTTGGTGCTTCTTTCTTGGCTCTTGCCTTCTTTCTTGGCACTTCCTCATCCTTCTTAGGATCGACTTTTTTGTCAACAGGCCTTAGAGGTCCACCTTCCACGCCAGGATTCTGGACTTGCGTCCCCTTATCCCCTTGCTTAGGGTTTCCCTCAACTGGTTTTGCATTATCTTTATCACCCTCTTTAGCCTTTTGGCCTCTTCTCATGGCTCTTAGGTTAGAGGTTTCGGCATCATTGACTCGTACAGCCTCGATAAGGTTGACTCCATTGCCTTGTGGCAACTCTTCTATAGTGGTCTTTCCCCTTTGCAATATTTGTCTTGGTCCATAATTTTGCTGCAGGTTATTACCTTGCGCTCTATGATTAACTGGACCTGGCTGTTTACTCCCTTGTTGGAGGGAACTAATCTTACTCCAACAGGTAGCAGTTAAATGGCCCGACTTTCCACAAATATCACATTTAACATTTGGAAAGTTTCTAGGGAAATGTTGTCCACCACACCACTTACAACTGAATCTTGAGGGTCCACCCTCTTCAGGGCGTCGAGTCCCTATCAAACTCTGCTGCTTCTTCAAGAAATTGATATTGACATCTATTTGCTCGATATTGTTCAGAAATCATGTCAGTGTAGTGCTTCATCATATCCTTAACTTCCCCAAGGACATTAGATGCACTCAACTCATAGCCTTAATCATCTATCCGTCATTCCATCGGCCTAACAATTTGATTGGGCATTGGTTGTTGACTCACAGGAACAACATTAGGGTTCGGAACCTGGCCTCCAACATTTGGTGGAGCCAACTGACTAGCCATAGGCATAGTCACACTGGGAGGAGCTGGTAGCAAAGGTACATTTTGAACCATGCTTCCTCTCCCATTAGGGTTATTCACAGGCATCCCTTGACTCCCATTCCTCAATGGTAAATTGTCTCCAGGTACTAAACCCACGTTAAGATTTATTTAAGAGGAGTAGGCCGTTTGTAATCATGACTCTACTCCTTCTGCCCGCATAATGGTAGTGTCTATATCAGCCAAAGTCACACTGCTCAATTGTGTCACAGATTGAGTCAGAGACTGAGGTGGCTCAGCAAAAAGTGTTGAGTGTTGAAGAAATTCAGCAAACAGAGTTTCCAGCTGGTTATGATCAGCTTTTAGAGACACAGAGGGCTGAAAACTTTCAGCCAACAGAGTTTACTCTGCTGAAATATTTCAGCATCCAGAGTTTAGGGTTGTTTCTATGCAGTCCATAGAGCAAAGGGCTGAGGATATTCAGCCATTGGAGTGCAGAATTGCTGATTTACAGTAAGATTTGAGTAATGCAGAAGAGCATAATGAAGCCAGGGTTGACACGAAATACAAAACTGTGGATAAGAAGGTGAAGCCGGTAGCTGTACCGCTTCCACCTGACAATGATCAGCAAATAGAGAGGGCTGCTAAACATCCAATTTTGAGGAATCCGGAGCATATTGGTCATAAATTTTCAGCAGAGACTCTTACTGAATTGAAAATTGAAAATGGTGATTTTTTGTTACCCATAGAGAAGCAATGCTTTCAAGAGATGCTTGAGCGACATGGAAGGGGATTTGCTTTTTTCCTGCATGCGATTGGATGTGTGAATCCTAATATTATTGCTCCTATGGTCATTTTTACTATTCCTCATATTCCATGGAATCTCCGACCTATTCCAGTGCCTAAAGCACACCTGCCAAAGCTGATTGATTTATTGAATGAGAAAATCAGGATGGGAATTCTTGAGCCTTCATCTGCACCATACTCAAACAGGTGGTTTACAGTTCCAAAGAAGAATGGTACTCTCCGATTTATTCAGGACATGCAGCCAGTGAACAGATTTACTATCAGGAATATTGGTATAGGTCCAGTTGTGGATGAGTTTGCAGAAGCATTTGCTGGACTTGCCATCTATTCTTTAGGTGATTTGTATTCAGGATATGATCAGTTTCAGCTGGCTTTGGAAAGCAGGGACATAACCACCATGAGAACTTCTATTGGGCTTGTCAGGATGTGTACCTTGCCTCAAGGTGCCACTAATTCTGTTGCGCATATGATGAATGCCATGCATAAGGTCCTTCCAGATTACATACCTCAGCTTACTATGCCTTTCTTGGATGATGTGCCCATTAAGGGGTGTGCAGAAGAAGAGAAGAATGAGAGTCTAAATGAGCAGGGATGCAGATACTTTGTGGCTGATCATATTTCAACATGTGAGAATATTTTGGCCAGGTTAGAAGAAGTGAACTTGACACTTTTAGGGCAAAAATCTGTTTTTGGAGTGAATGAGGTTGTCATTGTTGGACATATGTGTGGGTATTATGGCAGGAAACCCTCACCTGATAAGGTGGATGCTATAGGCAAGATTGCGGAGTATTGTTCTACCACTTCAGAGGTACGAAGATTCATTGGAGCTTGTGTGTTTTATATGATTTGGATACCTCATTTTGCACACATAGCAGATTGTTTATATCAGCTGCTTCGAAAGGGGCAGAAATTCTATTGGGATGAGAGCCACACTAGAGCCATGCGGAAATTGAAGAAGTTATTGCAGAATGCTCCTACTCTCAGGAAAGCATATTAAATTGTGGGAAGCCTATTTTATTGACGGTTGACACTAGTCCAATTGGCATAGGTTGGGCTGTGGGTCAAGATGATGCAGATGGAAATAGATATGCTATTCGGTTTGGGGCGAAAGTCCTAAACGAGAGAAAGAGGAGATATTCACAAATTAAGAGGGAGTTATTGGGGATTGTTACGGCTCTCAAATGTGATAAGGAGTACTTTATTGGAGCTTCAGTTGTGGTAGAGACAGATTGCTTGCCATTGATTGGTATGATCATGAGTTGCTCTACTCCGGATATAGCTATGCTGAGATGGATTGCATACATAAAGTCATTAAATCCGAAATTTAAACACATAGCAGGGAAGGATAATCCAGTGGCAGATATGTTGTCTAGAGCCAGATATGATGATGAGGAGACTCTACTTGCAGAAGAGGATGATGCAGAAATTTCAGCCACTATGGTTGATCATGTTTGTCATGTCTATGATATTGTGGCTTTCATAGAAGAACTCTATGTTGGAGATTGGTTGCAGATTGGCAAGTACCTTAGTACACTAAGCAAAATAGATGAATGGAAAGATGAAGAGTTTAAGAAGATCAGAAGGAAAGCCTATGGTTATTTTCTCAAGGACGGATTTCTTTGGAAGCATCCGAAGAAAAGAGGCGGATTACCTTTGCGGGTTGTCTGCGATAGAGAGACACAGTTACAGGTGATGAGGGAGTTTCATGAGAGTCCTTGGGCTGGTCATAGAGGAGTGTGGGCTACTTATGAGAAAATCAAGGAGAAATATTGGTGGAAAGGCATGTATAGAGATGTTTCTCACTTTGTTGGGACTTGCAGAGACTGCCAGATGTATTCGGTAGTGTGTCATCGAGATGAGCTTCATCTGACCTATCCGCTATGCATTCATTATAAGTGGGTAGTTGATTTGGTTACTATGCGTATGGGTCTATGGCAGATGAGGTATATTGTTTTGGCTAGAGAGGATCTTACTAATCATGTTGAGGGAAGATCTTTGAGAACGAAGACCACTAGTGCAGTGTGTAAGTTCTTATTGGAGGAAATTTTCTGCAGGTATGGTTGTGTGGGTAAGATCACTGCGGATCGCTGTGAATTGGATGCAGATGAAGCTAGGGAGTTTTTCTCTCAGCTAGGAATCAAGTTGGCTCTAACTACAGTATATAATCCAGAGGGAAATGGGAAGAGTGAAAGAGGGCATCTGCCGATAGTGAAAGCATTAGCCAAAGCATGCAGAGGACGGATTGGAGAATGGCCGAGACTTCTACCATTTGCTTTGTGGGCTGATCGTACGACTCACAGTGTTACCACAGGATATATGCCTGCAGAGTTGATGTATGGTCAGAAACCGATTATGCCGACTGAGACTTGTGCTTTGACTTGGTCAGTTTTACCTTGGCAGGAGGATTTGACGAGAGAGGAGCTCTTAGCTCTTCGGATTCGACAGTTGGAGAGAAGACCAGAGGATATTCAGCTAGCTATTGACAGGTTGAAGGTTGCTAGACTAAGAAATAAGGACAGGTTTGATAGCAGGCATCGCTTGCGGCCTAGAGAAATAGAAGAGGGAGATTGGGTATTAGTCTTTGATAGCAGCCTTGAAAATCAGCATACTGCACTTTGAAAGATGGTAAAAAGATGGTTTGGGCCGTACATAGTCAGACATGTCTTTGATAATGCAACATATGAGTTGACAGAATTGGATGGGACAGTGCTTAGAGTGCCTATTGCTGGAAAAAGAATCAAGATTTTCAAGAAAAGAGATAATGAAGATTATGCATTGGAAGAATTTGCAAGAGAAGAGCAACGAGAAGAAACTCCAATGGAAGAGACAGATGATATGATAGATAATTTTGTTGATATACTGGAAATGCATAATGAAGAGATTGATCTGTTTGTGGATCTTAATGATAACGATCATGGATAGTTGGCCCATCCGGAGGATGCGTAGGATTAGAGGGGGTGGATGTCGAACTGCTGCGCATCCGAGATGTGGAATCCACCAAAAAGGTTATGCTGAACATGGATCGTTTGTCAAGGCACTTGCTTTTTATCATCACATGTAATTAGAGGGTGTCTGTCTAGATGTTGTCAGCCATTGGACATGGGTTTTAACTATATTACAGTCTGCAAATAAGACTTTTACATATGGAATAAGTGGATCTTTTTGGTATTAAGCGAAGGGTACTAAAGGTTCATACTGTTTTGGAACTTGTTTGACATGCTGAGATCCGGAGGCTGGGGCTAATGGAAACTCATGATATTGTGCTAGGCAATGGATTGGTGAGCATGTATGCTAAGTGTGGTGCATTCGCAAAAGCAGAAGAAGTGTTTGATAAGCTAGCAATACCAAATGTTGTCTCTTGGAATGCCCTAATCTCTGGGTATCCTTGGCAATGCTGAATCTGGGCTTTGTGAGGATGCTCTGAATCTTTTTCAACTGATGGAATTGGAGGGTGTTCAGCCAAACTTAGTCTCGTGGAATGCACTTCTCTGGGCATATGCTGAACAAAGAGAAAGTGATCAGACTTTTAAACTTTTCCAAAAAAAAATGCACGAGCAAGGTCTATTAGCAAATGGCATAACTTTTCCAAGCATTTTTAGCAAGTGCTCTTAAGCTTGATCCAAATAACCTTGGCTATGTGTTGGACTCAAAACTACACTCACATGCTTGGCAGGTGAGATTCAAAGCTTTATGTGTGTTGGAAGCAATCCTGCGCCAGCGGGATGAAGAGTTTTTTGAATTGGTGGCACGAAGGTTTGAAGAGGATGCTGGTGCAATTCAGGAGTGTCTTGAGTCTCCACAAACATCTTTACGTGAAAAAGCGAAGAAGGTTTTCAATCTGCTTAAAGCAGTGGGGAATGGTCCTATTAGCAATGACTCAGAAGGCTCAGAGCATGTTAAGGATGTTCCACAGCGTTCTCTGGTACATGATGTGCCTGATTTAATTGACACAAGAGAGCCAGTTTTGTTAGGTGATGCTAAGGGCAGTACAGATGTTTCTTCAAATGTAGGGGATACTAGTTTTACAGCTCCCAATCCAGCTGGGGATCTATTAGGTGATGGGTTGTGGACTGAAGCAGTAGAAGCCAGTCCAGAGGCTACTTCTGATGACTTATTTACTGGAGTAAGGTTCCATACACTAGTTGGTGGAATAGAGGACTATAAGGATGATTTATTCTCAGGTCTTTCAGGAGATGGACCGTCAGTTGAAGGGGAGCAATGAGCTTGCAGAACCTACAATACACAAAGATATAAGATCGAGCAGAAAGAGTTGCTAAATTGCGAAGTATGGTCATGGCCATTAATATGCAGAAAAAAAAAACATATGGAAAAAGGCAAAGGATGCCAATGACGATCTCAGATCTGTAAAAGATGACAATAGGAGGAAGGACGATAAATAAGGCGAAGTAGGAGCCGAAAGTAGAAGGTCGCTTCCATTTACTTCAGCCTTTACTCCTCTTTGAAAAAAAAGCTGACCCTGTCATAGCCTGTATCTTCACCGTAGCGGTCATCAACTTCCATTTAAAGCGGCCAGGATCATCTCATCTTCAAGCTGGGGAGGAATCGACAAACGTGTGAACAAAAAGAAGTGGAAGAAAAAGCAGAAAACAGAGAGGGATCAGAATCACGAGGGGAAGAATAGCCTGAATTTTACCACCAAGAACCACAGAAAAAGGGATCGCCATCGCTCTGATCGGATTCAGGAAGGGAAAATAGTGGTCATCGCTAAAAGCAGGGAGTGATTACAGTTCTGGAGCAGATGTATACGAACGAGGATGCCATCGAAGAGGAATTTGGAGAATCGTAGCTAAAGTTGAGGATGAAGGGAATATAGCGTATTTAGTAAACATCCCTATGCAAAATCCACCTCTTCCAAGTGTCCAAGAGCCATTCCACTGACCGCAACTCGAACAGGCTGATGGCCAATTTCAAACAGACCACAGGTCCCTGCGAGCTCAGTATTTTAAGCTGAACATTGCAAAGGGCAGAGGCTGTTGACTTGGAAGTAGATAAACCAGCTATGGAGGTGATCAGGGTGAGGGGATGCAACAAGAAAATTCCGTTGAATTGATCGCCCTGTTTCACTTACGATAGCCTTTGTGGAACGAAAGAGACGATGTGACGAAATTTCAGATAAAATGCTTGATATGGGCTTTAAGCTGCAAATCCGAAAGGTTATGAAGAATCTCCCTAACAACCATGCCTTGAACCTTAAACTTTCCTCAGCGTCCATGCCTTGAATTGCTTTAGCTGCTTGTACTGTGGCTCAAGAGGCAACAACTGAACTGGATAAACAGAGTGTTAGATATTCTAGCTGGCTTGTCATCAGACTTTTATAGAAAAACTCATGTGTCAGAAGAATCAACATGCTGTGAATTAAATTTTTGTGATCAATGCAGTGAGAAAACTTCCAAGCAGAGGTCTGAACCTTTGGTTTCAGAGTTAATGAAATTTCTGATACAATTAAAGCAGAGCATCAGGAACAGATAGAGGTATTTCGACCAGAAAGCACTGTACAGTTGATAATATCTGTGAAACTTCTCAATCTGAAAAATGCATTAGTGTGTTTGTGCCAAACTGCTATTCTTTGGATAAACAGAACAATTCTTCTAATTGCGAGAGTGTAAACTTGAACATACCGAATGCTCCATTACAAAAAATCGGTATGGGGTTTCCAATTACAACACATCTAGATCTTCTCAAGCTTCAAAACTGATTATCTATTCAACAGTGTGGATCAATAACTTCATGTATTATGGGATCTTTTCTTCTCTATAAGACATCAACAAAGATAATGCTTTGAATAAAAATGTGGAATGCGTATACTGGAAATGCTCATCCTCTTCGCATATTTGCTGATCTTCTATCCTGAAATTAGTCAAGGTCTTCTTAGACACGACTTTGCTTTGCTTTGACAAATCCTTCGACACCGCTACAGTGTCTGTCTTTTCTGTGATGTGGTTCCATACCAAACTACCCACGTTCTTGAAAATATGCATGGGATCCAACAAGTGGTTGCTCTATAAGTGGGTCCAATATGGCAACTAATAGAAAATTGGGAATCGTCGCATTCCATTTAAATGTGACTTCCTGTGGACCATTTTCAGCTTGTACCAGCTTTGGGCATTCATACGTGCTGGAGGTCGTCCAAGAAAAACTTTCCTGAATTCATGACCCTTTGGCAAGAAAGCGGTGTGTCCTTGATATACCATCTTCTTCATGGTTCGTGACCTTAGGGAGTCTAACTGTGGCCCATACAATGGATATGCATGATAACCTGAGGTAACTAGACATGTCCCAACACCTCTATTGAGAGCGGAATTTTGGTGCCGAAAATTGCTTAAAAATAGCTAAAAATTATGAATATCAAGGGAAAAATATCCAATGTCAAAGGCGGCGGCTCGACCTAGGACGATTTTAAGCGTCAAAGTGCTCTAAGGACGCCCCAGCAACACTTGTAGATTTTTAGTAATTTTTCCATGCACTTGTGCCGGTCAGTGGAGCTGTGAGTCAGTGCGGGATGCCGAGACGAGCTCACAGAAATTTTCAAAACTGGATTCGGACACCGTATGCGAGAGAGACCGGGAAAAGGACCGGGGGGGTGCCCAAAAGGAGAAGTGAAGGGGTGCCTTTGGGGAGGGGCACCCCCCTCCCTAAAAGAAAAAGACGATTAGGGGGGGGCGGCGTGTTGCAGAGCCGTCGCGAAAAAAACGGCCCCCCCCTCAATGCAGATTTTTGTTGAAGAAGAACTCTCAATACTCTCATAATAACTCTCAATAATCCTTCTTAGGTCATGGATGCATCTCCGAAGAGGTATGTCTGATGTGAAGAGGTACCAAAACCACTATAGTGTCTCTTCATAGCTCACTACTGTCACTGTCACTCCAATCTTCTCTTCAGTCTTCAGTGGCTGCTTCTTCCATTTGTTTTAACTCTTTTGAACTTAGATTAATCCTTTCCAAAAGTTAGAAAACTTTCCCAAATTCACACATACTTTCTACAAAACACTTACAGAAGATCTACAGTACAGTATAGTACATGACCAGAGCAGATACAAAACAGTTGCAAAACAGAGAGAGGCTCTACAAAAGGTTTACAGAGGGTTACAGAAGGTCATCAGAACCTCATAACTCATACTAAAACCATTCCAAACTATAAAAAACTATTCAATAGGCTTTCAAAAGATTTCAATCTTCATCAATCATCAATCCACACTTCATATAGAAGAAAATCAGAACAAAACAGAAGCTATACAGAAGGTATACATAACCAATCAGAACCTCAACAGAACCTATCAGAACATCACAGAGCTTTACATATCTACAAAGAATCAGCTTCTAAAACATAATCAATATCATCGAAAACACTCTCAAACACTTCTATTAACAACCATACATCACTCTAAATCCATAAAAAATCAATCATTCAGTCCTAAAAAATAACAAAAATTAGTCAAAAATTCAGTCTTTTTTCACTCTCAACATATCCCCACACTTAGAAAGGAAGCGTCCTCCCGACCTAAGGAAAAGAAGAATATAAGTTCAATAAAGAGCTCAATTTTATATTCCGTAGTATCTTCAATAATCTTGCCAAACCACGACCCCAACTTATTACCTGTATCTCTATAAAAAAAACTACTAAAGGAAAACTTCGTTATTCATTAACGGATCTAATAATCATTTAAAAAGTCATAAGAAATTTGTAAAGGATATAAGAGGTTCTTCTTTAGCTTTCCACCATAGGCATTTCATCCATCATCACCATCAATAGTTTGAAAAGAGCTCTCGAACATAAGTGTGCATCCATTGGGCCTCTTCAGCAAGATGATTTTTAAATTTCACCAAATATCTAGAATATCTACGGCCAATTATAATGGTCATAAAGTTGGTATTTAGAATAGTCTTAGGCTCAAGGATTTCAGTTTCTTCTTCTAACGAAGGAGAATTTTCATAAACAAGGTGGATAGGTAATTGGACTTTGAAAGGTCGTAACAAACTGATATGAAAAGTGTTGTGGATTTTCCAGTGTTGGGATAGTTCTAATTTAAAGGCATTGTCATTGATTTTGTGAATGATTTTGAAAGGTCCATAAAATATAGGAGCTAACTTTACAACACGTTGTTTCTTAACACTTTGTAGTCTTCGCTTTTCAATTCGTAACTAGACATAATCATTAACTATAAAATTCATAGCTTTTCTTTTCTTGTTTGCCTATTTAGTATATGATTGATGGGCTTTCGCAATCATATCTTCAACTTCAGCCAAAATAGTAGCATGCATGTGGAAAATATCATCAGCAGCTTTAACTTTGTTTGATAATGAAGTATAAGATGTAGGCAATCTATATCCATAAATGATTTCAAAATGTGCTTTTCGTGTAGATGTATGTGGTGTGTTATTTTATGCAAACTGAAGTAAATGCAATTGTGTATCCTAGGTGTGTGGTTTTGAAATTGTGTATGCACGTAAAAGATCTAAAATTGTGTTGTTTATAGCTTTTGCTTGTCCATTTGTTTCAAGATGAAATGTAGATGAAAAATAAATATTTATTCCTAAGTTATCAAACAAAGTAGTTAAAAAATTATTGCAGAATCTAGAATCATGAGATAAAAAATAATAAATTATGATAAACGATGGTTAGTGAAAATAGTTTTAAAAAACAATTGAGCAGCTTGAGATGCAGTTAATGTTTTCTTGCATGCAATGAAATATGCATGTTTGCTAAATCGATCTACAATAGTCCATATCATATCGTGATTAGCGTGAGTGTTAGGTAGACTAGTAATAAAATCCATTGAAATATGCTCCCATGGTCTTTCAGGGATTGGTAAACACATTAACAAACCATATTGCTTACCATGGTGTCACTTAACTCTTGGATAAATTAAACACTTAGATACAAAGTTAGAAACATCAAATTCCATCCATGGCCAACAAAAATCTTCAATCAAAGTAAGTAAAGTGGAAATAATACCTCTATGGCCTTGATATAGGGGACAATGAATTCTGTGCAACACAAATTATCTAAATGGAATAGTTACACATAACCTTTTCTCATAAAACATAAAGCCATAAGCATAAGACAATGAATCATTTGGAATCTAGTTATTGGCAATTAATTTATTTCAATCAGCTTGAAAAATAGGGACTTGGACATAGGTATCTTTCATAGGGATAAGAGAATCAAAAGATATCACAGAGATATTATGAATAGTTGGTCTTCTACTCAAGGCATCGGCAACAACATTTTCTTTTTCGGGTTGATATTGGAAAAGTGGATGAAAACTTTGAATAAAAGCAGCCCATTTAATGTGTTTGTCAAATATTTGTGGTTGACTAAGAAGATGTTTAATACTTTGTTGGTCAATTTTAATCATGAATTTAGATCCCATTAAATAGTGTTTCCATTGACATAAATCTTGTACTACATCTAGCAATTCTTTATCGTAGGTAGAATATTTAAGTTAAGAGGGTTTAAGCTTGCAGCTGGAGTAAGCTATGGGATGGGAATCTTGCATAAGGACAGCTCCTATTCCAGATCCACTAGCATCAGTACTAGGAAAAATTATCTAGTAAAGTCAAGAAGTTGCAATATAGGAGCATGAGTTAAAGCACGTTTCAATAAATCAAAGGACTTTTGTTGATTTTCAGACCAATGATACACAATACCTTTCTTTAATAATTTTGTTTAAGGTAATACAAGCAATGAAAAATTCCTCACAAATTTTCTGTAAAAGCTAGCAAGACCTAAGAAAGAACGTAATTCATGCACATTTTTAGATATCGGCCAATTCAAATTTGCTTTTATCTTTTTAGGATTAACTTTAATACCTTCAGATAAAACAATATGTCTTAAGTATTCAATTTGTGTTTGGAAAAATTCACTTTTTTCAAGATTAGCATATAATTGATTCTCTTTCAGTAATTTGAAAACCAAATATAAATGTTCATAATGCTCATTCTCATTCTTACTGAAAACCAATATGTCATCAAAGAAAACAATGATACAATGCTAATGCTTCAAAAATATGTGATTCATCATACGAGTAAATGTAGTTGGTGCATTAGTTAATCCAAAAGGCATACCAAGGAATTCATAATGTCCAAATTGAATTCTAAATGCAGTTTTGAAAATGTCAAATGCATCCAGTCATACTTGATGATATCCATATTTAAGATCTATTTTGCTAAATATTGTAGTCCCTTGTAGTTTGTCCATAAGATCGTCTACCCTAAGGATCGGATATCTATTTTTTATAGTGATTTTATTAAGGGCACAATAATCAATCCACATCCTATAAGTGTTGTTTTTATTTTTAACTAAAAGGACAGGTACACCAAATGGAGAACTGCTAGGTCTAATGAGTCCTCGGGTTAACAATTCTGCAACTTGAGTTTGAATTTTTTTTTGTTCAATTTGATTATGTCAATAAGGTGCTTTACATGGTGGTTGAGAACCTGGAATTAAGTCTATTTGATGATCTTCAGGATGTGTCGGTGTAAACCAGGTGGTAAGTTAGCAGCAAAACAGTCTTTGAATTATGCAAGAAATTGTGTGTGCCTAGGATGCAACTTATTTTTCTTAACTTCAATTTCATTCACCCAGATTAAATATGATTTGCTACCTTTTCTTAATGCACGTTTAGCCTATGTATAACCAAGCAATGGGAAATTATCAAAAGTGTGCATACCATGCAATGTGATTTGTTTCCCATGAGAATGAATCTTCATTAAATTCATGGAATAATCTATATCGGGATTATATTGATGATGCTAAGGCATTCCTAAAATAATGTCACTAGATTGCAAAGGCACAACTAAGAGATTTCTACGTTCAACATAATCACCAATTTTAATTTCTAAGTCATGCACTTCTTGTGTTCCATTGTATCTAGTGCCTAAGAATGCAGCCTTGATGTGATAATGAATGGAAACAGTATGTAATTTTAATTCTTTGACCAATTTTGTAAAAATGAAGTTGTGTGTACTCCTATCATCGTGTAATACAGTCTTTTCTTTACCATGCACAATACATTTCATCATTAATAATGAATGGGGATTTGATATACTTGGTAAAGTATCTGAAGTAGTGTCGTTATCCTCATCGTCCTCTGTGAAATTTGGCATTTCTTCATGGTCTTCATCTTCAGTCGCTCCCAAATAGTTGATGTGAACAAGTGGCTTTTTGGATTGACAATTCGCTGCTAGATATCCAGGTTGATGGAATTTATAACAGACTATGGATTTGGCTTTGGAAACATTATTGGTAATAGCGGGAAGTTTAGGAATGTTGGGATTTGGGTTGAAGAGATGGCTTAGGATTTGGATTTGTGTTTGATGGTGAAGTAGGGGATTCTGTCCAAGATTTAGGGAATGAAGATGGAAGGAAACTGTTTTGATTGAATCTTCAAAAATTAGAATTGAATTGTTTTATACCGAAGTTACCATTGTTTGAGAATTGTTGTGGACGCTTCTCTCATCCTCGAATTTTGTCTTCAGTATCATGGGCCAAGGAAATCGCATCCTCAAGAGTCGTTGGCTTAAACATATTCACCTCCGCATAGAAGTGACCAACCAAACCAGACATAAACTTGCGCTTATGAGTTGTCTTAGGTACATCTTCGAGCATTCAAAGTTGAAATAAAGCATTCAAAAAACGCTCAGTATATTGGGAAATAGGCTTGCGATCTCTTTGTGGCAGAAGATCCCACTGTTTGATTGCTTTTTCGTGGAATCGGGGTGGAAGAAAATTATGCAAAAATTTCTTTTGGAAAGTCTTCCAAGTAGTAGGACAATCAATGCTTTTGCGAACAATAGTCCACTATAAGGATGCTCTGTCCACTAAATAATTTGTGACACACTTAATTTTGTCTTTTTCAACATACTGTTCTTCATGGAAATAATCATCAAATTGGCTGATAAAAGCAAGTAGAGTCTTTCCATTGCATGAACCATTGAAAGTATAAAATTTGAAATTTCTTTTACTTATCTTTGTTTCTTTCTGAATAGATTGCGCTTCAAGTTTTATATCGATCATATGTTGTATCATATCTTCGGGTTGCGGTCCATCTTGATCGGTAGTAGATCATTACAGACTGGCCAATTGAGCTTGCAAAGTTTGATGTGCTCTTCCTTCCTCTTGAAGCTACATCATAATTAGATCTAGTTTTTGTTCCATCATTGATTCCGATAGATCACCTTCAGCCATAAAATCTTCCATATTTTGATCGATCATCTTGCAAAATTTCAAACAACCTCACACACTCGAAATCCTGTTAGTGGGATGAGCATAGCTCACGTTTAGGTTTACAAGGCTTTTTTAAACAAAAAATTAGATTTTTATGATCTTTCTTCTTCACGGCTACGAAAATTGATATCGACCTTCTTCCAAGAGGATACTTCGTCCATGCAGATTGCGTATAGCAATCTGTTTGCTAGAATTTGGCTCTATCAAAGCACAGGTGCAAACAGGGGCTTATTGCAGGGAAGTTAAAAGCCGGCTCAAGAGTTATTGCGTGTGACCTCCTACTATGGAGAAATTTAGAACTTTCAAAATTTATTCTTTAAATCTTAGAAAGCTTTAAGCTTTAGCTCTTTAAGCCCTTTTAAAAAAACCTCTTCTGTCTAAATTGAAATGACTAGGACGACGGCATGTCGTAAACGACGATGATAGCATTCGATTGGTCCTTTCGCTACAGTCCTTTGAAATTTCAAGTTTTAGCTTTCTTTTAGAAATATTAACAAGCTTTATGATTAAACTAATTGACATTTGCTTATCTATATTTTATGAGAAAAAAAACGTCTTCTTGAGAGAGCATCCTGGGTGGTCCTCCGCCTGTAGAGATTGGTCCTTTGTAATCTGACTACATAGCAAGGGGTTTTTCACCGCCAAGAACGCATTGGTATTGACGGATTGTCTGCAGAGCTTGATCATTCCAAGAGCTTCGCCTTCGCATGAGATGTTAAGCGATTGGAAGCCCTTGATCTCAGCTTTGCTCTAATACCACTGGTGTGTAAATCGGATATCGTATGCATACGTAGCGAGCGTCAGAAGGTCCCCAAGAACAAAGAACTCTACTTTGTGCTAAAAAACCAAGAGATAAGACTTGCACGATATAAACTAAGAATACCAATTGGATACAATCTCCCCCCATGCCTTGTGTGAGCACTCTACAAAGCATGTATTTAATATATTATTCATCTCCAAGCTTAAAAATAGCCCAAATTTACAATTAGCACGCTTTAGCTTTTATGTTTTCTTTTTTCCAAATAAAGAATAAAGCGGTTGGGTGTCCCAAGAGTCGGACTATGTCCAAATACAATGACCAATAATGAATATTTAAATCATGCTCCCATGCGCATACAAAATAATAAATATATGTCAAGCGCTTTAATAAATAAGTGCATCAAAATAAATATTGGTGCCATGCCTAAGATGCGTGCCCATCAAAAATGATAATTTATTCTAAATAACTTGAATACACGCTATCGCCTAGTGCTTCCCAGCGCCACCGTCACCTGCTTTACACATCAACTGAGGCATTCACAATTGTTAGAAAATAACAAAATTAAACCAACAAAAGTGAATACCTAGCAGTCTTCAGCTACAAAATAAATAAATAGGTTGGAACTCTATCTTAACCTTAATTTAATATAAGTGCGCACTCTAAACTCATAAACGTTCATTAATTTAAAGATGTATTTTGTGGAATCACCCGCTATGGAATCACCCACTTGTACAAGAAATTAACGAGACGCTTGAAAAGGATAAGCGTCCCCATCAAATTTTTGCACAAGGAATCCACCTTGTGTACCAGCCTCGACAAATAAATATAATTTTACGAAATCCACCACAAAACCTCACGGAATCCACCATGGAATAGACCTCCTGGCATCATTGTGATAACACAAGTACTATACAATTGGCTAGGATCTGTGTATTCCATGCTAGGATAAAATACACTGAAGTGTATTACCACTTTGTGAGAGAGAAGCTACTTTTATTCTTCATGTATTCTTAAGTGAGCTTCCTCTTGTGTGTATGGTATATGTTTGTTGATAGAGCAACTCAAGTAAGTCCCCCCACCATGTGGTTTATGACAATTGGGACAATATTAAAAGAGATAATACTCAGAATATAGAGTTATTGAAGAGAAATGCCATGCCTAAGTATACCAAGGCATTTAAGGATTGGAGCCACATCCTAGGGTACTCGAAAAGTTATGTAATAGCTTTTCATCAATGTTTCAAAAAATATGATTGGGCATATACATGATGTAGATAGTTTTATAGAAGTGTGAAATGACCTTATCAAACTCTTTGGTACATATACCAAAGCTAAAACATTGTAGTTGAGATCTAAGTTATATAATATCAAGGATAGAAATCTGTTTATTAATGGCTATGCATTGAAGATTAAGAGCATTGTTAAAGCTCTTGGATCTATTAAAGCATAGGTTGATGATGATGATATAGTGGTTGCATGTTTGGATGGCTTGGACGAGAAGTACAAGCAATTTCAAATCTCCATCAATATAAAAGACACTATTTCTAATTTTGCATATCTAATATCTATGTTGATATTAGAAGAGAAAAACTTGGGTCTTATTGCATCTTTGCCACAAATGAAGAAAAGTAAAAAATAGGTACTCTACTTTAACACAAGTAGAGGTAGAGGTCATGATGGTAGAGATTGTGGTGATAGTGGCCATATTGGTTGTGGCTATTATGGAAAAATTTAAGGATAGTCTCATGACTCATAGAAGTAGTCACATACAAGTGGTAGATGCCGAGGTCTTTAGGCAAGGGGAGCAATAGAGGACATGGTAGAAAAGATGCAAGTTATAATAGTAGAGAATGCTATAGTTATAGTCAAAAAGATCATATTTCATATGAATATTCAAAAAAGAGAAGAGGCTAAAATAATAGAAATGGGAGAAGACATCATAAAAATTATGCATCTATCAGTACTCAAATTCATAATGGGCAATTGTTTATTATGTAGCACATGATAAATGCAATAAATGTAGATGCATCAACAATAATCACTGATGATGTATGGTGTATGAACTCAAGTTTTTCTAACCATATGACATCTCATGGAGAATGATTTACAGAAATAATAAATCATAAAATGCTAGGTTTGGTTGAAATAGGTGACAATACAATGCATCCTACTACTCATGTTGAGAGTAACCCATTGTCTATGCAAGTAGGATGGAAAAGTTAAGTATTTAGTTTATGTGTTGCATGTGTCTAACATCACAAAGAACTTAGTTTTTGTTGGAAAAATGGTTGTGTAGGGATTGCCATAAGTAAAGTTCAATCAAAATGGTTACTTTGTAGAAGATTTTAGAAATTGATATAAATTAGTTGCAAAAGACAAGCAAGTGGGAAGAATGTTTACCTTGGATGTAAATACACGTAAGCTAAAGACTACTATGTTTGCACAAGATATAAGAGTCGTAGTTGATATTGACAATTGATATAAACATATTCACCATGCTAATGTGCAGCTATTGAAAAATATATACTCACATGAAATTATGACCAACTTGCCTAAGTTCAAAGTAGTTGATATACAAAAAGTATGTGAAGCATATCAATTTGAAAAATAGCCAAGGCATGCATTTTCTGATCATGAACATGTAAGCAAGCATTTACTTCATATTATATATTCAAATGTATAGGGTCTTACAAATACTGTATCAACGGCTGAATGTAAGTATTATGTAACCTTTATTGATGATCATATAAGGAAGGTATGGGTATGCTTCATGTAGGAGAAAGTGAGGTGTTTTTCTCACTTTCAAGATTTTACAAATTTAGTTGAGAGAAAAACGAGAGTGTAGATAAAGTGCCTGAGGTAAGATGGAGGGAGAGAGTACCTCTCCAATGAATTCAAAAATTTTCTAAAACAACATAGAATTCAAAGGCAATTTACATGCAAATATACTCCACAAAAAAATAATGTTACCAAAAGAAAAAATGGATACATTGTAGAAATTGTAGAAGCCTTGATGTAGCTAAAAAAAATATGCCACATTATTATTGAGCTAAAGCTGTCTCTATAGATGTGTATATGATGAACGGGACTCCAATTGCTGCAATGCATGATGTGACAATAGAGGAAAAGTTTACTAGTACGAAACTAGCTTTGTCATATGTTAAGGTATTTAGATGCATTGTAAATGTATATGTTCTCAATGAGCTAGCAAAGAAGTTGGATCTAAAAGATGGAAAGTATGTATTGATGGGCTATTCCTTGAGAAAAAGCATTACATGTATTATAATCTAGTTACATGCAAGCTAAGAAAGAAGTTGGATCGAAAAGCTGAAGAGTGTATATTTGTGGGCTATTCTGTTGAGCAAAAGGGTTACATGTATTATAATCCATTTGTATGCATGTTAAAGTGAGCAGAGATGTCGTGTTTGTTGATGAGATGAGTAGTTGGTTTGCTGCTAAAAAATAAGTTGTTGTTGATGATATAAAAAGATTGCAAAAATTGTGGGTCCATAGTCATAGACATTGAATGGACCAAAAGAGTCCTCTTCTTGTAGGTTTATTGAAAGACCATGGAGTGGTAAGTTGCATGTAAATAGCACTCCTATAAGTGTAGAAAATGTATCACATAAGAAAAAAGAAAAGGTGGTTGAGTCATTTGGTGTGCTAAATATTTTGGTAGGCTATACGTTTACTAGTGGTCCCAATCTTGAGCTTGTGGTGAAACACAACAACTTTCCTCAATTCCAACCTCAAAAGGAGATGAAATATCAATTGCAATTCTAGTCGATGGTAGTAATTTAGGGTAATTCAAGTTTATCGAGTGTGGTCTTTCTCTATTCCCCCTAAGACTTCCCTCCCCTTATGGTTCATCATTCATCACAAGGCCATTTGGACACAAGAAACTGTTGAGAAGATTGGGATTGGTACATGTTAGAAGGTGTGAAGGAAAAGGAAACCATTCCTTATCTCTTTCTACATTGCCCCAACAATTAGGCCTACTTATAGTGATTGCATTTCAAGGTCATTTCGCCTTTGTGACCCTTACCTACTATTGTGGAAGGAACTCATCCCAGGTGAGGTCAATGACTTCCCCTCTTCTCTCTAGACATGCCTTAGGGGCACATGCCTCTAGACAATTTTGGCTTACTCATACTAAGACAGTATTTAAAAATAAAAAAGTTGACTTTCTTTCTCTAAACTAAAAACATATTGTTTGACGTAGAGTAGCCAAGACGGCAATTACACAATAACAACAGATGAAACGGGGTTGGCTCTTTTGAAGTCCAACGAGGAGCTAACAAAGAAAGTTAGAGAGGAGTTACTACTACAAAAGCATGTTGAGGTTAACCCTATGTTCATAGAAATGTTGAGGTTAACCCTTTTGTGGATTGAGCTACTAACGATGAAAAGGTATGAAGAAATCTGGAAAATGAGGTCTAGGTTGCTCTGTGACTCGTCAATGCAATGAGGCTACATGGTTAAAAGAGATTAATCCCCCTACCTCCCCCTCTCGTTCAACTTTCTCAGTGCACCGTAATAATCGGAGCCCTCGAAACACACAAAGCTTGAAGTTAGTCTTTTATCCTTTGATATCATTTACCTTAAGAAAAAAAGAAGAAGAAGAAATCGAGTTTCGGACAATTGTACAGAATGCTGCATGTCACGTGACACGGGCAAGTCGAGTAGTCACGTTACACGTCGCCCAAAAGCAGAGACGCGTGGACCCGGAAAAGCGATTGTTGCTTTTGGGGTACGCGCAGTTGCGGCGCATTCCGTTTCTTCTTGTCTGGCGGCTTCCCCACGCAAATCACGTAAAATCACGTATATTGCTCTCGCAATACTGCAGCCGTGTAAATATTTGCAATCGTTGCCAACCACGTTCTTCTCCAGCTCGGTCGTATAGACTGATTCTTTTATCTTCTCTGTGTGCTACTCTGCTAGCTGCATTCCTGTAACTGATCATCTGTGGCAGCCGCCCGGCATCTCTCTCTGCCAGCGTCTGATTCCGTCTCTCTCAGAGTAGCATTACCACTACTACTTGCTCCGCCTGCCCAACGTCTTCTCTCACACACATCAAAGCATCCTATGGAAGTGGTGGGGTTCCTTGGGCGCGGAGGATTTGGCCACGTTAGCAGGGTTCGTGACTCGACCAGCGGGATGGAGTTCGCCTGCAAAGCCTTACCGATCATGGCCGCGACCAAAGACGATGACGGGAATGATGTTCTGCGTGATAACTCCGAGGCCATCATCCATGAGGTAAGGGCCATGGACAGGCTCCTACATGACATAGTAGTGACCGAGGAGGCTGACGGATCATCGACGTCGAGGGTACAATGTAACGGCTATCCAGGAATGGAAAGGCCGGTGGTCTGCTTCAAAGGCATGCGTACAGGTGAGAGCATGTGCTGTCTGTTCATGGACTTGTGCTACGGCGGTAGCCTTGCCGATCTCCTGGACAATGCTAGACATGCGCCTACAGACCAGGTCCAGTACAATGGTGACCATATGCCTGATATTACAGCAATGAGACATAAGAATAGTTGTACTAATGATGTACTACATGGTGGTGGTGGCCTGAGCGAAGGGGAGGCAAGGCTAGTGCTTGAACAAGTCATGCGAGCTGTGAAGTTCTGCCATGAGAGAGGGGTTGCACATCGGGATTTGAAGCCAGACAATATTCTATTCCAGAGGAGAGGCGACCTTAGGTCATTGCGCTTGGCGGACTTCGGCTTGGCCGCCTGCACGGCTAGCATTTGGGATGCGAAAGAGTGGATCCAGTCAACACCATTGATGGGCGTGGTGGGGACGCCAAGCTACATGGCACCGGAGATAGTGGCCGGCAAGGGCTACTATGGCTCCCACGTCGATGTGTGGAGCGCAGGCGTGGTCCTCTATGAGATGCTGAGTGGCCAGTTACCTCCTCCTGCTTTCTTTAGTCATGAGCATGACATTGCTGATCATTGTACTGACGGTGCTGCAGACTGTACTGATTACAGTGCAGAGATACGACGCTTGGGATTCGACCAGCCTTGTTGGAAGTGCGTGTCTTGGATGGCAAAGCACCTTGTGAAGGGGATGCTTTGCAAGAAACCCGGCCTCCGATTATCTGTTGAAGATGTGCTTCATCACCCTTGGATCAGGAGTAGCACTAGCAATATGTTGGCCGGTATAGCCAGTACTACTGGCGCACCTGCTTGCAATGTCCACATTGCTCCCCCTCATCATGATCAGGCTTTGATCATGCCAGCTCTAGTCACAGTGCTGTAACAAATCAGCACTCCCAAATTACCAGCTCATATGAACAGTACCGTGTCATCGGATCTGCTAACTCGATGAGTTGTACATACAAGAACAAAGAAAAAATATATTTTGAGAATTGGCGAGTTGGAATATGTAGATGACAACATTAGCTGGACATGATTTGATGTACTTGTATCTCTGGATGTTCGTTTGTGTGCGTCGCGAAATCAGAGACATGCCTCGTTAGTTGTAGTTCATTTGTTTGCTGCTTACAAGAAAGGCCATTTAAATATCAAAGATTCAGGCACGAATTATAACTGTAAACCACATCATACTCTGTATTTTCAGCAACAGTTCGTTACATAGAAAATGTATTATCTGCGTTTGATTGTGCATTGCGCGTGACTGGAAGGTTGTATGTGATTGAGTATAGATAACCCATGATCCGTGATCGACTGTAAATTAAACAGATGAAAGTTTAAAGTCCCAAATCACATATTTCCTCATGGTTGGGTATAATGGTACTTTCCTAATCCCGGGTTGGATTGTGAAACTCTTACTCTTGTCGGACGTATACTATATGCAAAGAGATGTGACTTTCCACATGGTGCACGTACGAAGACAAAGGAGAAATCATAGTCAATTAAGCAAGCTAGAGATGTCGTAGGTGTTAGAGCAACTCCTGTTAATTAATATGAGAGAGAGAGAGAGAGAGAGAGAGAGAAATAAGGTGTAGGCCACACTAAGCATAGGCATAGACTACAAATGCAAGTTAGACTAGGTATAGGCTACATATAGCTAGGCTTATGCATAGGCTACGCAAAGGTAAGAGTGTGGCCTAGGATTACATATAGGCTAGGCTAAGACATAGGGTCTATATGCACAAGCTAGGGCTAGGTGATTATAAGCTAAATTGGGCTAGCAAAGGGTACATTAGGTAGGGCCACCTATAGGCTAAGCTAGCCATAGGGTATGTTAGGTGAAAAAGTAGGCTTGCCATAGGCGAGGCTAGGGTAGGTGTAGGCATAGGATAGGCTAAGTGTAGCTGTAGGCTAAGCATATGCACAAGTGAGGCTAAGCTAGACCTCCACTATGCAAAATCATTACAAGAAAATACACCTATTGATGAGTAAATAGATGTATTTTATGAACTGAGAAAAAAAACTTACGATGGCATATATAGACCCATTTATATATGCATTCTAAGGCTTTTTCCTATAGGTATACTATTAAATTTATAGGCGAGTAACTTGCAAATAAATGAACGTTGCAATGTGTGTGTGTGTGTGTGTGTGTGTGTGTGTGTGTGTAGATAGAGAGAGCCTATGTGACATAGTGAGAGTGAGAGAAAACTCTCACATCCTCATTGACTTCATCATGGTACATATTCTCTATTTTATCACCATTATCATTATTAGCATCATTATTTTATCAATGGAATAATTGTAAGTAGACATGCCTTACACACCATGGTCTATGAGACTTGGTCTTAAAATAGTGATGTTACCCTTTATGAAGATAAAAGAAGTCTTGTAGTTGCTTGTATTTTTGTTGAGATCGATACATTAGCCAATTTCTATGATTATTTTGACTTGGTGGACTAGGTCTTTTCCTTAGGCTTGATGTTATGGTGGGTGTGATAGTTTAGGGAATTGCATTTTTTTTCTTTTGTTAGTTAGCCTCACATAATTCTGGTGCCCCTTCCAAGGAATTTTCTTGCAAATCATTAAATAAGGAAGAATGGTCACAAAATTCTGATTAATTTATGGCAACAAAGACATAGATGTCCTCTAGTTTCTTTTAATGCCCACATGTATGGTGGGAGATCTAAGGAAAACAAGCGCATCTTCCTTTTCTCTAAGCCAACCATTTTGAGAAAGAGGGAAAATTCGAGTAGCATGTGGCAAAGCAAATGAGATAGATGAAGGCAAAGTAGGAGGTTTTTCTTTTCATTGAAGGTTCGTTCTCAAATTTGACATACATAGACAATGAATGCAATTACATTTATTGTTATTCTAAAAAAATAACAACAAAAACATTTTCCACATTGCTATTTCTCCCTCTCACAAACTCCCTCTCAATATATTTCAATCTATTTGCTCATGTCTAAATGGTTCATTAAAACTGTAGAAAGCATGCTTTCCATAATAAGACATGTGGGACCATTAGGTAATGAGAGAGACTAGATACTCATGAAGTGAAGATACACAACCCATGAAAGGAGGTTGCATATCCCAATTAAAGGAAGTTTCACTAATTATTGTTCCAAGAAATGACATCTCTCAACATGTTTCAATATTTCAACATGTGTCCAAAGAGTTCATCCTCAAATTAGACATGTTACATCACTAGGCAAAGTATTAGGCATGTGTAGACTATGGAAGGAATTTGTAGTAATGGTTAATCAAAAGAAAAGTTTTTGAAAAAAATCTTGCACGTGTCATTTGTGGAAAATTTCCATAGGAATATCATGGAGAATGATCTTCATTATCTATGATAGATATTCAGCTCACATGGATTCACACTCAGTACATCCACAAAAGGAAATGACTTCATTGTGGCTCAAAGTCCACATTGAGGCATGGATCTTTGGCCATTATTTTAACTATTACCTCTGCATACACAAGGAGAACACTTATAACAACACAGTAAGAAAGCATGGGATCAACACTTTTTATGGGTATTCAAATGTCACATATGTTCAATTACCACCATAGAAAACTTTAGAACTACAATAATTTGCATCATCATGCTCTATTCCAAGAAAACTACAATGATTTAGGGTTTTCCAATCGAAATAGTCAGCATCATTATGTGTACCATGGACAATTACATGACTATATAAGTTGTGCAACAACCACAAGATCAGATATTTTAGAATGGTCTTTTGCATGAAAGAGAATAGATTCTCACTAATCATAAGGGTTTTCACCCATTCTTGCATCCATCTCATCACCAAGACCAAAGGAACTGGCCTCCCTACTTGTCCCTTGCATGGCCCATGCCAGCAACGACTGCACACAAGAGCTAATGATGTCATTGTATATCCAAGGACCCATATGTGCAACTAGTCCTAATGCACACCTTGAGAATGGGTGTAGTGCCACAATCCATCTCAAGGTATACGCCCTCATCGCAGCATAGTATCTCCAAGAAATGAGAAAAAAGCATGCCATAAAAGTATGGCTCATCTCCATGCTTGCTTGCCAATCTCACCATCAAGGTTCTTGTCCCTCGATGTAGTCAACATGTAGTGATGCATGATATTATCCATTGGATGCATGCAAAGGGCCTAAAATAATGACATGCTCTTTACTATGTACATATGGGGGTCCATTCCTGGTGCGCAGATCGGATGCTGTATGCTCGCGTAGTGAATGCGGGAAGGTCCCCAAGAACAATAGAACTCTACTTTTTGCACAAAATTCAAGGTAAAAAGCATGAACGACATGAACAAGAGACCAATTGGGTGCAATCTCCCCCCATGCCTTGTGTGAGCGCTCCACAAAGCATGTATTTTTATGTATTAATCATCTTCAAACTCAAATAATAGCCCAAATTACAAAATAGCAAGCTTTTAGCTTTTGAGTTTGCTTTAGCACAAAATAGAAATAAAGCTAATGGGCAGTGCCCAAAGAGTCTGGCATGCCCAATACAATGTCTAAGTACAAATAACATAATCGTGCGCCCATGCACAGACAAAATAATAATAAATATCCAACTCCTCAATAAATAGGCGTGACAAAATATAGGCGCCATGCCTAAGGTATGCGCCCATCAAAATATAAGTAATAAATCAAATACTCGCTATCCTCCAATGCTTTCCTCCGCCACTGCTGCTATCTCTATACATCAACTGAAGCATTCACAATCGTTAGTAAAATAATACAATTAAACCGACAAAAGTGAATACCTAGCAGTCTTCAAGTACATAAATAAATCAACTGGTTAGAAATCAATCCTAACCTTAATTTATTACGAGTGCACACTCTAAACTCATAAACGTTTATTGTTTTAATATGCATTTTGCGGAATCACCCGCTATGGAATCACATCACCCATGTACACACTAAATTAATGAAACGCCTGAAAAGGATAGGCATCCCCATCAACTTCTCACACAAAGAATCCACTTTGTGTATGAGCCCCGGTCATCAAAGTTTACGGAATTCGCCGCAAAACCTCATGGAATTCACCGTGGCACAGAATCCACCGTGAAATATGCCTCTTGGCATCATACCATGTATTTTTATGTATTAATCATCTTCAAGCTCAAATAATAGTCCAAATTACAAAATAGCAAGCTTTTAGCTTTTGAGTTTGCTTTAGCACAAAATAGAAATAAAGCTAATGGGCAGTGCCCAAAGAGTTTGGCATGCCCAATACAATGTCTAAGTACAAATAACATAATCGTGCGCCCATGCGCATACAAAATAATAATAAATATCCAACGCCTCAATAAATAGGCTCGACAAAATATAGGCGTCATGCCTAAGGTATGCACCCATCAAAATATAAGTAATAAATTGAATACTCACTATCCTCCAATGCTTTCCTCTGCCACTACTGCTATCTCTACACATCAACTGAAGCATTCACAATCGTTAGTAAAATAATACAATTAAACCGACAAAAGTGAATACCTAGCAGTCTTCAGCTACATAAATAAATCAACTGGTTAGAAATCAATCCTAACCTTAATTTATTACAAGTGCGCACTCTAAACTCATAAACATTTATTAATTTAATATGCATTTTGCGGAATCACCCGCTATGGAATCACCCATGTACACACTAAATTAATGAAATGCCCGAAAAGGATAGGCGTCCCCATCAACTTCTCACACAAAGAATCCGCTTTGTGTATGAGCCCTAGTCATCAAAGTTTACGAAATCCGCCGTAAAACCTCAGGGAATTCACCGTGGCACGGAATCCACCGTGAATATGCCTCCTGGCATCATACCATGTATTTTTATGTATTAATCATCTTCAAGCTCAAATAATAGCCCAAATTACAAAATAGCAAGCTTTTAGCTTTTGAGTTTGCTTTAGCACAAAATAGAAATAAAGCTAATGGACGGTGCCCAAAGAGTCTGGCATGCCCAATACAATGTCTAAGTACAAATAACATAATCGTGCGCTCATGCGCATACAAAATAATAATAAATATCCAACACCTCAATAAATAGGTGTGACAAAATATAGGCTCCATGCCTAAGGTATGCGCCCATCAAAATATAAGTAATAAATCGAATACTCACTATCCTCCAATGCTTTCCTCCACCACTACTGCTATCTCTACACATCAACTGAAGCATTCACAATCGTTAGTAAAATAATACAATTAAACCGACAAAAGTGAATACCTAGCAGTCTTCAGCTACATAAATAAATCAACTGGTTAGAAATCAATCCTAACCTTAATTTATTACGAGTGCGCACTCTAAACTCATAAACGTTTATTAATTTAATATGCATTTTGCGGAATCACCCGCTATGGAATCACCCATGTACACACTAAATTAATGAAACGCCCGAAAAGGATAGGCATCCCCATCAACTTCTCGCACAAAGAATCCACTTTGTGTATAAGCCCCGGTCATCAAAGTTTACGAAATCCACCGTAAAACCTCACGGAATTCACCGTGGCATGGAATCCACTGTGAAATATGCCTCCTGGCATCAATTCCATGGCCCCATATCATGAAAAACATTGATATTGCAGCCTACAAAAGCACAAGGTATATCAAACTATTAATGTGTTGTATACATTGAGGAAAACATAAACACATAAGGACAACTCCAAGCAATAGACCTCAAGTTAGGAACTTCCAACATCATAAGACCTATAAGGGGGTACATGCTCCACCGCACTTGGCAATATATCTCCAAGTCAGAAACATTAGTGTATCTCTCCACGCATCCCATGAAATTCCTTGCACAAAATGTAACAAAAAATACCTTGTAATTGATCACCTCGAAAGATTAAAAATGCGATACATACATTCAAATTTCAAGTACCTACAAATGATGCCATGACCAACAACCAACCATAATATGCCAATGTGGAGGCAACAAGGGAAATTTCACAAAACCCCCTCGATTGTGAGTATAACATGCAATAGAATCACCTTGAATCATGATAGGACTCATAGAGAAAGTGGTGAATAGCAGTGAATGGCCTAAAATCTTTGAATTGAGCAATCCATAGCTGTCCAGATACTCTCACATCAATCCCCCACATGCAGTCAACAACCATAATCTATCTTATCCAAATATTAGTTATATTCTATTCTTCTTTAGTTCATTTGCCCAAAAAGCATCACATAACAATCCAAGAACAATAAGTAGTAAGGCACCCTATAGCAGCCCTACAATTGCACAAAAAATTATGGGCTACTTTGTGGGCACTTCATTCAACATAAATCTTCCCTATCTCTTATCCAAGGTCACTAACTTGGACAATTTATTTGTCCAAATAGCACCAGACACTCTGCATTCACATTGAGTATAGGGAACCACTTCTACCTTCACGATTGATATTGACAGTTAGTACAAAGTTTAAAAAAAAGATGACAAATAAGTCCCATAGGCTCAAAGGTAAAATCTAGTCTCTAACAATTATCTTGTAAGGTATCAATCTGTAGATATGGAACTACATAGCATCCAGTCCCTTTAAACTTGCACATCCTCTAGCATGTGCCACATATCATATGCTTCAATAGGTTTGAGGTCTTCTTCTTCATCCACAATATCATCCTCTTCATCTTCTTCAATTTTGTCATGTGTATTTGTAGCCTCAAGGTTCAATTCTTCATAGGTATTAGATTTCCTTATCTTGAATAGTTTGATCCATTTGCTAGTTATG